>NC_056748.1:1035719821-1036027321 GCF_019279795.1 Protopterus annectens
TGCAAAGGGGGTAAGATCTGGTCCCTCCTTGTTTGTTTAGATACCAGACCACCGACATGTTGTCTGTGTGGATGGCGATTATGCCCTGAGGGAGAAACTTGTGTAAGGCCTGTAGGGACAGAAGTACAGCCCTCATCTCCAATACATTGATGTGGAGAAGAGTTTCGTCTGGAAGCCAGGAGCCCTGAACTAACCTGCCCAGACAATGCCCCCCCCCACCCTGTCTGGGAGGCATCTGTCGTCAGGGTGACCACTGGAGAGGGAAAAACAAAAGGACTTCCTTGATTTAGATTGGATGTCTGAAGCCACCAGCGAAGGTCCCGTTTGCATGTTTCTGTAATCATAATGGGATGATTGAGGGGAGGTCCTGAAAGGACCATTGAGTTGACAATAGCCACTGAAGAATCCTCATGTGCAATCTTGCCAGAGGAACTAGAAGAACCGTGGCAGACATCGAACCTAAAACTTGTAGGACCATCCTGGCTGGGGCTTTGGATCTTGAAATCAGGGCTTGAACTTGGCCTTGTAAAGTTTGGATCCTTTCGGTAGGAAGAAAAGCAGCATCAATTTTGAGTCTATCTCTGCTCCTATGAACCTTATGCGCTGAGAGGGCAGCAAGACAGACTTTGATCAATTGAATGTAATTCCCAGGGTAGCACCCAGGGAGATGGTGGCTTTGAGGTTGTCCATTAGTAGATGCCTGGTGGTGGCAGTCAGGAGCCAGTCGTCCAGATAGGGAAACACTTGGAATCCAAGACTCCTCAGGTGAGCAGTCACTACTGCCAAACACTTGGTGAACACCCTGGGGCTGTGGTGAGACCAAAGGGCAGTGCACAAAATTGGAAATGACTGTCTCCCAGGCTGAAGCGCAGATACCTCCTGGACGCCTGATGTATCGGTATGTGATAATAGGCGTCCTTGAGGTCTATGGAGCACATCCAAACATCCTTCTCCAACAATGGAAGAATGGATTGTAACGTGACCATTCGGAATTTGGATTTCGTGATGGATTGGTTTAGTCTGCTGAGATCCAATATTGGTCTCAGGTCCCCTGTCTTTTTTGGCACTAAAAAGAACCTCGAGTAATTTCAGGATCCGATCTGGTCTGTGGGGACCGGTTGGATGACTCCTTTTTCTAGCAGCTTTAAAGCTTCTGCGGCTGCAATTTCCCTTTGACTGGGTGGTGGGTCCGGGATTTTTTTGGACGGTGGGGGTGAGCATGTGAATGGGATGGTGTAACCTCCGGCAATGATCCGAAGCACCCATCTGTCCTGAGTGATTGACTCCCAGGCTTTTAGGTGCTTGGCAACGGCACCCGACTGGCTCGAGCAGCACAGCCGGGCAATCCCTCATGAGGTGTGGGAGGCTGAAGAGCCACGAAAGGACTCGCGGTCTCCAGAATTGGGGCCCTCTGCCGCCTCTGGGCGGCGTCTCCCAGAAAAATTTCCCGTCCTCTGCCTCTGGAAGGGGAATCTTCCTGCTGTTGAGGAAAAACTTACGTGATTTACGGAACCACATCTTCCCTCCTCCTTTAGCCTTGGGATAAGGCCGAAGGGAGTGGAATAATGGGCACCTATGGCAGATAAAGTTTTTCCCTCTTGCTCACAGCGGGTAAGGGTGTCTTTAACCTTAGGTCCAAACAAAGAGGACCCATCAAAGGGAGCGTCGGCGAAGGAAGACTTGAAGGCCTCCAAACTGACACAAAGGAGCCAGGCTTGTCTCCGTAGAGCCACGCCTGTGCCTGCCGCTCTACCCACCCCTTCGGCCGCATATGAAATGAGCCTCATGGACGAGTTAGAAATTGACATAAGGATAGCCAACTGAGAGCTAACCGACTGGGCTAGCTGCTCAGGTAGGTTACCTGAGAGGGAATCTGACAGCTCCTTGACCAGATCCCTCTGAAGTCTGGTAAAATGTGCCAAATAATTCAGGGACCTTAAAGTAAAGGCCACTGAAGTCAGGGTGCGCTTCCGTGCGGTCCATGCTCCTAGACTCCTTATTAGGAGGATGGACGGACGTTGAAGCCTCTGCCACATCCTGTTGTGTAGCAGATGCCACCACCATGGCATCTACAGCCACGCCTTTAGTCAGGAACTCCTTCTCGGGTGGGGCAGACAAAAATTTGTTAGGACGAGAAGGGACTGGTTCCACGGTATCTGGATGTTCCCACGCCCTCCGACAAACTAAATCCAGGAGCTCGTCAAGGGCGGAGACACCCAGGAGGCGGAGGGCTGAGCCCCAAAGGCCTTGAGGAGCACTGACTCATCAGCAGAGGGGTTTGGATATCCAGCCGCCTCATTGTTTGAGGATCTCTAAGATGTCTGCAAATGAGACATCATCCGAGGATGACTTCGGGACCCCTCCGCATCATCAAGATCAGTGTCCGATGTAATAGACTCGGGAGTCCACGTGCTTCCTCTTGCACGATCTCTTCCTTGGGGGTTCCTCTGAAGACAACTCCGAAGAACCCTCAGGAGGAGGGAACCCCAATGGGGGTAACCTCAGGCCCAGGGGCTCCGCTGCCTATGGACAGGGAACTGCCAAAGACCCAGTCTCCACGCCCAGGGAAGGTGCTGGTAAAGCCGGGGAGATGGCCGAAGAACACTTGGCCAAGGCACTCCTCATAGCTCTGAAAGCCGGACCCCCAGAATCCTGGGAGTGTCCGGTCCCCGGAGCCATTATAGCAGACGGAAGTCCCACAGCCGAAGCACCGAGAGGGAGGCTCGGAACCGATAGCATAGGTCCCGAAACATCACCCCCAGGTCCAGCCGAAGAAGTCCGTGTACCAAACTCGGACCCGAAGGCCGGGGTTGGAGTAAGGGTCGGAGCCGACCCTAAGATCTCCACCGGCTCCAACAGCACCTGCTCCGACGGAGCCGAAGTGGTCGGAGGAGGAATAGCAATGACATGGGCATGGGCCATCGGCTCCGAAGCCAACTGGGTCGGAGCCGAAGCAAATTTTTGAAAGACTGGGGACTGGAACAGTCTTTGGAGCACCCTGTCTATATCCGAATCCGACATCCTCGATGACCTAGAGGATACTGAACGGGTTTGAGATGGCCTCTCCAACAGCCCCAAAGGGCTAGGGGACCGGCTCCGAGGCGACTCGATGACTATCGGCGCCGAAGGAATACCCACACTAGTTTCCATCGGTGCCGAGGAGGACTTCGGCGCCAAGGAGGAAGTGTCTGAGCGGGCAACCTTGTCGGCTCGAGACCAGTGGAGCCGAAGGTGACCCGCCTCGATGCCCCAGCCATCGGCTCCGAAGCCAGAGGAGTCGAGACTGGTGGCATCGAGGCAGACCGTTCGCCCTCGGCTCCAGTCCTTGGAGCGAAGGAGAAGCCTGCCTATGTCTTTTGGCGGTCGGATCCGACGGACTGGTGAGCCGACCCTTTCTTTAGCTGGAGAAGGAGAGGATGCTAAAGCTTCTTCAAAGGAGGGTTTTATTAAGCCTTTAAGAATGAGTTTATTTTTCCTCTCCTGGAGGACCCTCGAGGAAAAAGCGTGACACACACTGCATGACTCTTGTAAATGTTTTGCACCCAAACAATAAACACAGAGAGAGTGATCATCTGTGATTGACATCTTAAAATTACATTTGGTGCATTTTTTAAAACCCGAAGGCCTAGGATTCTGAGACATTATAACAATAATGCAGTAATTCCCTGACAGAAAAAACAACACTATTCACTTAACTTTCTGATTTAACTGACACTACCAAAAAATCAGTTTATAGCTGCCGATTAGGTAAACAATCCGTAACAATTAACTCAAGGGGATTTTAAAAACCCTTAAGGTTTGAGAGGGGTTGACTGACCGGGAAGGCCCTAAGATGAAGGAGGCCTGAAATCAGAACCAAAGCCCAATCACACTACAAAGTTTCTCACAAAAACTCCAATCACACAAAAGGAAAGAGTAGCCGTTAAAACAGCTTTTTATGACAAGAACAGCAAATTTCTGACAGAAAAAAGTTAGTAAAATACTACTCAGCTCAGCCAGCTCGAGACCACGTCTTCGCAAGTTAGCGGCAAACGAGATCTGGGGGACTGGTAGTGGTGCATCCTGGGATATAGTAAGCTCAGCCAATAAGAGACTTCGCTCTTTGGCATAAGCGTGCCGAGTCGGAGCTGAGGGATCGGCTCCAAACCCATCAGTCAGAATGTAGGCGAGATAGGATCACATAACATCTTAATTTTATGTTGGTGGGAACAAGAATTTTTAAGTAAAATTCCCAATTTTAAATATGTTCAATTCTATAGAAGATATATAGATGACTTGTTTTCATCTAGGAAGGTGATAAAGTTGAGGTATCTAACTCTGCTCCTATAAAGACGGTATGCTACGATGGTGACAAGGCAGACTTTTCGAAGTTGACTGCAATGCCTAAGTGGTTGCACAGTGTCAGAGTAGATTCTGTTGCCTGAATCAGTTGATGCCTGGTGGTGGCGGTAAGGAGCCAATCATCTAGGTATGGAAACACCTGGAATCCTAGACGCCTCAGGTGAGCCGTGACCACTGCCATGCATTTGGTGAACACTCTGGGGGCTGTAGTGAGACCAAAGAGTAGGGCTCAAAACTGGTAGTGACTGGCTCCCAGCCAGAAATGCAGGTGATCTCTGGAGTGTTTGTCCATCTTTATGTGGTAGTACGTGTCCTTGAGATCGATGGAGCAGATGCAATCGCCTTTCCCTAAAAAGGGAAGAATGGCCTGAAGCGTGACCATTCGGAACTTCTCTTTTTTTACAAATTGGTTGAGTCTGCTGAGGTCCAAGATAGGTCTCCAGTCCCCTGTTTTCTTTGGAACCAAAAATAATCTTGAGTAAGCTCCAAATCCTGCTTGGTCTGCTGGGACTGGCTGGATGACTCTTTTTTTCTAGCAACTTGCGGACCTCTATAGTTGCTTGTCCCCTGAGACTGGGTGGAACATCCAGAATTCTGTTGACAGAAGTGGGAGGGGAAGAGAACGGTATAAAATACCCTCTGGAAATGATGCTTTGTACCCAGGTATTGGATGTTATGCTTAGCCAGGCTTCTGGGTACAAAGATAAGTGACCCCCAACTGCCTCCAGAGCAGGACAGCTGGGTCTCCTTTCAGGAGCATTGGTAGGGCTGACTAGAGTACTGGCCTCTGTCACCCTGCTGTTGTGGAACCCCCCCCCCCCGCCGTGCAGGCAGCATCTTCCATTATAACCCCCTCCTCTGCCTTTAGAGGGGATTTTGCCACGTGTGTCCTGAAAGGCTCCCTGGGATTTTTGGAACCACATCTTTCTACCCTTAGGGCCCTTGGGATAGGGCTGAGTAGGGGTAGAAAAAAAGACTCCGATGGCAGATAGAGGCTTTCCTTCCTTCCTGCTCACACCTGGTTAGAGTTTCCTTTACCTTGGGCCCAAACAGGGATGAGCCATCAAATGGGGTGTTGATAAAGGAAGACTTAAAAGGCCTCAAAAAGGAACAGAGAGCATCCAGGCTTGTCTATGCAGAGCAATGCCTGAACTTGTGGCCCTACTTGAACCATCAGCTGCATAAGATATGAGACGCATGGACGAGTTCACAATCAAGTTTAGGGTAGCAAGCTGGGTGGTAACTTTGTCGGCAACCCCTGCAGCTACAGTATCCTGGAGAGTATCTCCTAGCTCCTTCAGGAGATCTCTTTGTAGTCTGGTAAAATAGGTTAAGTAGTTCAGTGATCTAAGGGAAAAAGTCGCTGAACTAAACATGCATTTCCCATATCTATCCATGATCCTGGAATCCCTGTTAGGAGGATGGATAGATGAGGACGTCTCAGATGTTTCCTTTTTGGTGGCTGCCGCCACCACCATGGCATCAACAGGCACTCCCTTAGTCAAAAAAGCTTTGTCCACGGAAGCAGAGATGAACTTATTTGGCTTCCGAGGGACAGGTTCCATGGCTTCCGGAGACTCCCACGCCTTACGAGAGATCAGCTCCATGAGCTCATCATAAGGTGGAGACACCCAAGAGGTGGAATGTTGAGACCTGAAAGCCTTCAAAAGCACTGACTCATCCTCAGTAGGGCTTTTGGACTGCCAACCATCCCTCTGATTAAGGATCTCTAATATCTCAGCAAAGGAGATATCCTCAGAGGGGGATCAAGGGGACCCTTCTGACTCATCCAATTCAGTGTCAGATGTCAAAGACTCCTGTGGGGAGTCCAAGTGCCTCCTCTTGCACAGTCTCTTCCTGGGTACCTCCTCAGTGGGGGCTTCGGGGGAGGTCTTAGAAGAGCAGGGGGCACCCTGTTGGGTTACTTGAGGCTCAGGGTTTCTATGCTTGGGTTGACCGGTAGAAGCAGGAGTGGACACAGGTGCTTGAGGGGAGGAGGAAGCCAGACCTGATGCTGATGATGTCTATGGAGACAGGACTCTCCTCATGGCATCAAACGCACCATGACTCCGACGAGAAGGGGTTGACGGATCCGGAGGGACCGTCCGATCCTCCCGCACTGAGGCCATGGGCTCCGATCCTGAGAAAGGAGCTGAGCTCATCTGAGCCGAAGCCCCAAGAGGAATAGTCAGCATCGACAAATCGGTATGACTATCCTCTCCGGACCTGACAGGAGAGTGTCAACTCCTAGAGTCCCTGTTTGGCACCGAGGATGTCCGAGTAGATGGAACCGATAACACTGGAGCAGCTCTCGGCCCCACAGGCTCAACAACCATCAGGTTAGCCTCCTCCGGCTCTGAAAGTCCGGTACGGCTCGGAGGAGGAGCAGTCAAGTCCAGGGTAATGGTCTTCGGTTCCGACGGTGGTGTCGGAGCCGACAACAATTTGGCAAGGCCTGGTGTCCGTAAAAGCTTCTGCACCAACTGGTCCATATCCAGATCTGAGAGCCTGACAGAAGACTTCGAGGAGTGCACAGAGGGTGCCGATTGAAGCAGAGGAGATGAGGGAATCTCAGAAAATGGCTCCAAAGCTGTGAGCTGGCTCTGAACAGAAGGGACACTTAGTTTCGAAGGCAGTGGAACTGATGACTCTAAACCCTCCATTTTTTTAGCCTTTTAGATAATAAGGAGTCACCTGAAGATTTGGATAACTTAGAGGATTTGCTAGCACCATCCTGGTCACCCAGTACTTCCAAGAAGGGGTGCTGAAGTAAGCCCCTATCCACCAATTTCCTCCGCCTCTTTAAAAGTACCCTGGAAGAGAAGGAGTGACAGATGCTACAAGAGTCTTGGAGGTGTAATGCCCCCAGACAACAGACACACTGAATGTGCCCGTCAGTGACTGACATTTTTTGTCCACAATCCGGACATTTTTTGAAGCCAGATTTAGGATGTTGCTTTTCTTTCTCTTCAGACATCCTAAATTTAAACAAATAGAAAACACACTCTAAGCAACCATTAGCTATTGAAATAACTACTGACTAAGAATTTAGTTAAATACAAGGCCAACACTACTAGGCCAACTGCTAACTAGAAACACTTCTATAAAAAAAACAAAGCCAATACAGGGCACTTATCTAAATATATATATATATATATATATATATATATATATATATATATATATAAACTATCCTAACAAGAATGAAAGTTAAGAAAAAGTTTTTAAAACTTGCGAATAGAAGAATCTTTCCAATAAAATTGGTCCGAGCAATCTGGAACACCGAGATCTGTGCCGCGGCAAACTAGATCTGAGGTAATTCCAGCAGTGCATCATAGGATAAGGGGCTTGGTGTCGAGCTACTGGTAAACCTTGAGCTTTGCTAACTGCCATGTCGGAGCCGAGGATCGGCTCCGACCCAATCAGTTAGAATAAACAGAGATTTAACAACTTCACATACAGTAATTAATCTGCTTCAGGAAAGAGGATATCCTTTACATAAGCTTTCTACAATTTCTAACAATATTGTAGAACAAAGATATAAGAGGTTCCCCCAATTTTGGAAGCAGGGTTTTGTCATAAAAATTTAGGGTTGGCGGAAGAAAGTGATGGCAACTACGAGTTTAGTTGTTCTTTCCCTATAACTTTAAATGTGGAAGGAACAAATATTTGTCACATTATTAGTTGTTCTTTCCCTATAACTTTAAGTGTGGAAGGAACAAATATGTGTCACATTATTAGCAATAATTGGAAAATTCTAATTGGAAATCAAGAATTGGTTAATATTACTGGAGACAGACTTAGGCTTATTTATAAGAAAACTCAAAATTTGAAGCAACTATTAGAAAATTCCTCTAGTTCAACAGCATTTTTGGTAGAAAAAAGAAATTGGGAACATTCACTTGTCATAACTGTTCACAATGCAGGTTTATTTTAACAGCAAGTAGCTTTTATTTTGAATACAATCATTATTTATATATTGCTAAAGATAGATTTACATGGCAGAGTGAAGGTTTGGTTTATGCTGTAGTGTGTTCTACTTGTAAACATTTTTACACAGGCAAAAGTATACATAGATTAACTGAAAGGATTAAAGAACATATTTTGGCCATTAAGAAAAAGGACAACACAAATGCATTAGCTACACATTCAAAGACATGTTTAGATTTTAGGAAATTTCAATTTATGGTTGTGGAAAAAATAAATAAGCAAAAGGTTGTGGAGTCTTAATTCTTATTTAGAATTTTTAGAACTTAAATGGCAGATTTTTTAAGAGCAGATTTCATTTCTGGGATTAATGAGAAAATTGCAATAAAAAGCTATCTAAAGTTCAAGAACATTTAGATAGAATGTTTATATGTTTAATATTTTTTTTGTTTAAAAACAACATAATTTTAGTATTTCTAAAGTAGGTAGGAAGGAGGATCATATTTATTCACATGATTCTAATTAAGTGAATTCATTTTAATGGTTAATTCAAGGATATTATATGCACATGTTGACTATTTAAACAGGATGTATGTTTATTGCTGGCTTTCTGAAGAAGTTCTGGTGATTAAAATAACAAAAGTGCTTAAAAACTATTCTCGTGTGTCTACGTTTCCATTTTTTCACCTTGGTCCCTTTGCCAGTTTTCTCCAATAAATTCCAGCCCTCTCTTGCTTATTGCATCTATCCCTAATTGCAGTCATCCCTACAGGCAGAATCTCCTTTCTCCACTCCCGTGTTGGCGTAGTTCTTAGGATACTTTCTGCTACTTTATGGATCTAATATTCTGGATGATTCTTGTTATTCTCCTTAAAAGTCTGCATCCAAAATCCCAGTCTCCCCTTGTTTCTTGAGCTTCTCCCCATTTCATCATCATCCCTTTCCACTTTGCATTATAGTTTTCTGCTTGTGCTATGTATACGAGCCTCAACTGTGTAGTTCTGAAATACCCCTTCAAATCGTGTAATCCCAATCTGCCCTGTTCTACTGGAAGAATCAGCTTATTCCACTTGACTCTTCCTATCGTCCCCTCCCAGATAAAGTCCTTCAGCTCTTTATTTATTATTTATTTTATTTATTTATTTTATTTCAATTTACATTTGTTGACCGGAATAGTCTGACTGAGCTGAGTAGCCCTTTTTCAGTGGAGGCCCTGGGAGAAAAGCTCTACAATCATTAAAATAAAGCAATAACAGAGTGATTCAAAGAAAAATTTTACAACACAAGTATAAATAAGTATATTAAATATGCTATATAACAATATATAAACTTTTTTATCAATCTAGAAGGTATACAGGAAAACTGGAAATGTTTGCTGATGTTATATGTTAAATTTGAAGGAGATAGATGAGAGATGTGACTTAGTAATAATGGTGTTCATAGGTAGGTACTAGGCTATTGGCCCTAGGGCCTATATAAGCCTAGCCAAGGGCACCCTGGCTTTCGCCACCCAAGAAAATTATTTTCCTGTGCCACTGTTGAGCGACAGAAGTGATCCCCGGGGTGAATTTCCTATCTCTCATTGAGGTGGTTACAGTTCATGGTAAAGACAGCTGGGATTATAGAGGTAAGGAAGGGTAGGAAGAACTAAGCAGTAGAGAGAGGAAGACGTTAATAAAGCAAAACAATATAGAGGAGAGGTTAGGCAGGATAGTAGGGAAGATTAAGAGGGGTGAGTACAGTGGCAAGACCAGTTGCTTTTTAGGTGTTCCTTGGTTGCCTCTTTGAAATGTTTAAGTTGATTGAGAGACCTAATTTCTAAAGGCAGCTTATTCCAAATGGTTGGATGGTAGCTATAGAGGTTACATCCTATTTTGGGTTTGGGTTTATAGATCTGTAGAAGGTCTTGATCTGAGCTGCGTAGAGATTTAGTGGGGGAATAATGAGAGATGAGAGGAACTAAGCTGGGACAATAGGAATGTTCAGATACAATGGAATGAATAATTTGGAGCTGAGAGAGGAGGAGCTGGTGGGGTAGTTCAAGCCAGTTTAGGTGTTTCATTGAGAGACAATGATGGGATTTGTTAGTCTGATGTGCTGAGAATCTGTCAACTTTGTTATAGGTTGATTCACATTTGGTAATGAGTGAGGAGTTGAGATTTGTAAGAATTTGAGAGCTATACAGGTGACTAGGGAGGAGGTAAGCATGAGAGAAGGTTACTTTTGCTTTGTAAGTGTAAAACTTTTTATTTTTATATAGGAGGCCCAGTTTTAGATTAATCTTTTGGATACAGTTATTAACATGCAAGTCAAATTTAAGTTGATTGTCTATGATGACACCTAAGAGTTTTGTACTGGATTCAACTTGGATAGGAGTATTGCTGAGAGACAGTATTGAGAAAGTAGGTTTAAGGTGGCAAAGATTTTTAGGTAAGAAGAGTAGGAGTTTTGCTTTTTTTGGGTTCAGGATAAGCAAGTTATTAGCGAGCCAGGTTTCAACTGAGTTAAAGGATGTCTGAGTGGTAGATATAAGTTCAGAAGGGTTGTCAGCAATGGTGATAACTGTAGAGTCACCTGCATATTGTACCAGGGGTGACTGGGGGCATGATGTATAGAGTAAATTAGTGATGATATTGAAAAGTAGTGGCCCAAGTATTGAGCCTTGAAGAACACCCATTTTTACTTAGAGAGAAGGGGAGAGTACAGGAAGCCATCTCACAGATTGCTTTCAATCTGTGAGATAGCTAGAAAACCAAGCAATAGTAGAAGTGGAGACGTTAAGGTTAATCAGTTTAGTCAAAAGAAGAGAGTGAGATACAGTGTCAAAGGCTTTTGGTAGTTCTAAGTAAAGGCAATTAACTCTCGCCAGAGAAATAGTGTTAAGGAAGGATATGAGGACAGTGATAGCACTATGTTTGGGGCGAAAGCCATGTTGTGTGAGCAGGTTTTCCTGTAGTAGGTATTGTATGACTTACTTATGTATGGATTTTTCCAAAAGTTTAGAGTGTGGGGATAGGATTGCTATAGTCCTAAAGTTAGAGATTTCTGTGGAGTTACATCCTTTGTGTATTGGTAGGGTGTAGAATTCTTTCCAGATAGAGGGGACCTTTGACTCTGGGATAGAAATATTTCTCAAGATAGATACTGGGAGAGCCAGTGAGTCAGCAGCTAACTGAAGGAAATAAGAAGAAATATTGTCAGCTGATTTAGAGCAGGGTTTTAGTTTGGAGTGTAAGGATTTAATGTACCTAGTAGGAACATATCTAAGAGAAAAAGTAGTAGAGGAGTTTGGGGTAGGAGAGGGTTCAGAGGAATTAGTAGTCATTTTTTTTTAAGTTTGTTATGCTAGTAGAAGAGGGATCAGAGGTGATCATCATAGATATGGATTCAATGAAATAGATGTTAAAGGTAGTAGCAGTTTCTTCTGGGTTCTTGTTAGGACAGGGATTGGGAGAAGAAGAGTTCCCAAGATGCAATATTTGTTTTTTAGAGTTCCAGAATTTTGGGGGGTTTAATCTTTGAGTTGGGGGGGGTAAAGTAAAATTCCCTTTTATCTTTAATAACATGTTTTTTGTCAGATGTCTAAGTTCTTTATACTTTTGTAAATCAGTAGGGTGTTTAGTTTTAACCCATGTTTTCCATATTCTGTCTCAGGTTTTTATTAGGGTGCGAGTAACATTAGTTAGCCATGTGGATATGTTTGATTTAATATGAACTGTATGGACAGCTGCAAGTCTGAAGAAATCTAGGGTTGACTGCTACATCGAGGGGGAGTTGGTTTACAGTAGTCCAGTTAATAATAAAGAGGAGGTCTTTAAATGTCTCTGGGCAGAAGTTAGTTTGCGGCAGGTTATATATCTATGTGGTCTGGTGAAGTGAGGAGAAAATCTAAGGATTTTTACTAGGGAGTGGTCTTTTGGGAGTTGGGTAATGTTTCAGGGTTATGATATTTGCTGGGATCAGAAACTAGTATTCAGCCAAGAAGTGTGGTAGGATTACTTGAATTATTGTTATGGGTTGGCTGAGAGGCGAGTTCAGAAAACCCGTGCAAGTTAATAAAAGAGGTGGAGTTAGGAGAGCAGAGAGATAGCCAGTTAATATTAACATCCCCGAGAAGTATGGTTTTATTTGGGATGTGTTGTGAGAGACATGAGAGAATATTTTCCAGTAGAGGAATGTTGTCCCATGGTGGAATGTAGATGGCAGCAACTGTGATTGTAGTGTAGTTATTAAGTTTAAAATCAGCTGTCAGAATTTCAGCTGGAGGAAAGTGTGGAATAGATTTGTTAGCATATGTTACAGTGAGTTGGTTGGAGTACAGTATAGCAACTCCACCCCCTTTTTTCTTTTGGCGATCTAGGTGAAGGATGTTATAATCAAGGAGGAGTATTTGTGTGTCAGGCTTTCGAGGTTTTAGCCAGGTTTCTGTTAGGGTGACTATATCAGGAGTGTGGTGAGCAATCCAGGCATGGAATTCACTGACTTTGTTAAGTATGCTTCTAGTATTCGTTGAGTAGACAGAGAGAGATGTTTTTTGGGATGAGTAAGGTTTACTACTTTAGGAGTGATAGTATTATTGGTATAAGAGTGAGAGCTGGGACCTGGATTTGGATGAATGTCACCTGCAAGGAGTAGTGCTTGTGGCAGGAAGAAAAGTTTGTGTTTGTATGAGGAATAATAAAGATATTTAGTTTTATCTTTGGAATAACTAGTATGACAAGGGGGAATTCTGATCCTAGGTAATGCAGTATGCAAAGGAAAGACAGATGAGCGGATCGAAAAAGACTGTAGCATAGGAGAGAAGTAATTTGCCTGGGTATTTGTGAGGTCTTTCTTTGCTGGATTTAGGTGGTAGTTGGAAGGGGTACGGTTGAAGAGGAGAAGTAAGGGAGGCAGGAAGACAAGAGTATAGATTGAGAGGGTCATGTTCAGATGTAAAGTATACTTATTAAAGTTAGGAGAAGTTAGGGATAGACTAATAAGGAAGCTATTAATCCAGAGCTGTAAGAGGTGATTGGAAGTAGTCACCAGTAGAAGGGGTAAGAGTAGATGGGATGTATTAAAAGGCTAAGAGAGTGTAGTATCTTAACTGTTTGAGCGAAGGGATGGGCTTAGGAATTTTCTAATAGGCAGGAAGGGGTGGGCCTAGAGGGGAGAATGTTCCCGAGGGGTTGAGTATAAAGAAAATTACGTGGGGAGTGGGTGGGAATGGGGGTGGGTATGGGAGTGGAGTGAGCCCGAGTTTAGTGAGGGCGAATGGAGCGGGCAGGCCCAGGAAGATGGAGTCAGGCATAAGAAAAAGAGAGTATGGTAAGTTTGCTGAAAGAAACTGCAGGGTGAGAATGTCACGAAGAGTGGTGCATGTGTTTGGAGGGAAAAAAAGAGTAGAGAGCTGGAAATTATGGAAGAGTGGACAGAGAACAGTTATCTGGGGGGGGGGGGGAGATATAGAAAAGCCTACAGGTGAGGGAGGGTAAAGTACTTAGGAGAAAAAGTAGTGAAAGTCTTAGTATTAAGTAACCAGGAGAGGGGGACTTTCAGATAGTACAGCAGGCTAGTATAGAAAGCAGGTTGGCTCCTGTAATTATAGACAAAAACAGCTGAAAGTAAGAGGGACTAGAGGTGGGCAGTGGTGATGTACAGCAGACCGTCAGGCTACAAACACAAATAGCCTTCTATGTGGAGTCTGCATGTCCTCCCTGTGGTTGCGTGGTTTTCCTCAGGGTGCTCCGGTTTCCTCCCACATCCCAAAGACATGCTGTAGGTGGATTGGACACTCTAAATTGGCCCTAGGTGTGAGTGTGTTCGTGTGTGCCTTCTGTGGAAGGTTTGGCACCGGGCTGGCAACTCGACACCGTAAAACTCCACTGCCAATCCTGAACGGACAGGTAATCCGCTGTGGCGACCCCTAACCGGGAAAAGCCGAAAGAAGAAGTAGTAGTGTAACACAAATTAAACCTTAACAAAGAAATACCATGCATACATACACTGACTTATAATAAAATTGCAGGTATTAGGTTGGAGCGTCCAGGAGGTAGAGGTGTTTCCCTTCTGCAGGGTGAAGTCTAAGGTGTGGAAGTTGCTATATTTCCTGAAAGTTTCAGGCTAGTTAGCAGTGAAGGAGGGAGGTTATGTTTGAAGTGTGCCACCTGGAGAGACAAATTGACTAATAATAAAATCACAGGTATTAGGTTGGAGCATATGGCCAGAGGTAGAGGTGTTTCCCTTGTGCAGGGTGAAGCCTAAGGTGTAAGAGTTGCTTTATTTCCGGAAAGTTTCAAGCTGGTTAGCAGGGAGGAAGGGAGGTCACATTTGAAGTGTGCCATCTAGTGAGAAAAACTGACTTATAATAAAATTGCAGGTATTAGGTTGGAATGTCTGGCAGGAGGTAGAGGTGTTTCCCTTCTGCAGAGTGAAGTCTAAGGTGTGGGAGTTGCTTTATTTCCAGAAAGTTTCAAGCTGGTTAGCAAGGAGGGAGGTCACATTTGAAGTGTGCCATCTGCTCTCCACGACTTCTCCTCTGGCTGATAAAAATATGCCTGATATGTACATAAGACTAATGTGACTAAAAACTTTTTAATCACTTGTATCTTATTATCAATATCCATATAATGAAGCTTCTATTTTCTCTGTTTTTGTATTATCTTTTGTTTAGTCTCTTCCTTCATATCCTTATCTGTCACATCAAAATCATTTTTAATCCATACTCCCAAATACTTCATTTTTATCATGTTCCCATAAATATGGTTATTGCTGAACCAATTCATATGTGGGTACATAGTTTACCGCTATTGCCTTTGTTTTAGCTTCATTAATTTTGTATTCCAGAAATATTTGAAATTGTCTCAAAATGTTCCGCAACACTGTAATGTCTCTTTCTGGTTTTGTCAGGTATAAAATAATATCATCTGCAAATAGAGACAGCTTTTCTTGACTACCATATGAATTATATCCTTGAATTTCAGGGTCCCTTATTTTCTTTGTCAATAAGTTATCAGAGAGGACCCCACCCATTTTAATATTTACCTCCGATCCCTCATATATCCCCCAAGAAACCTTATAATTTTCTCAGGAAATGAAAATGCTTCCCTTGCCCTGCTCATAAAGTCCCAGCTTACTTCTGTCAAGTGCTTTCTCTGCATCAAGACCCACTACCAACAGTGGTATTTTCTTACATTCTGCTTCCCTCTGGATCATCAATGTAGTGTTAATGTTGTCAAATGTTTGCCTCCCCTCCACAAAACCACATTGGTCCATATCTATCAATTTTGGCACTACTTATGCCATTCTTTAGCCATTATAAATATGAACATTTTATAATCATGGTTTAGTATTGAAATGGGCCTGTATGACGCTGGATATGATGGCTCTTCGACCTCTTTAGGTATTACAGCTACTGCTGCTTTCTTCCAGCATATTGGTACTTCTCCTCCTCTTAAAACACTGTTAAACAAAACCCTCCAGAGTTTTGCCACTTTCTTCCCTCCTAGTTACCAAACTTCCACAGGAATACCATCTATTCCTAGGGACTGTCCTGTAGATTGGTTATACATCACAATTTTTATCTCATCTCCTCCTATCCTGTTAGTAATTGAACCTCATATACCTGTAACCTTGGCATATTTAATTCTTCCATAAATATTTCCATTTGTACCTTTTCTTGATTTCCATATTTCTCTGCTTTATACAGACTTTCATAGAATTTTCAAAATATTTCTAATACCTCTACAGGATCACTTGTTACCTTCCTTGTTATAGACTCCCTAAGCATGGTGACAGCCCTTACTACTATCTGTTGCCTGAGTTGTTGAACTAAAAGGTTTTGTGCTCTAGTGTTATTACCAAAAAACATTTGCTTAACAGAACTCTTTCTAAACTCATGTATATTGTCGCAGTAATCCCTTATTTTCTGCATAGTATTCTGCAGTTGATCCTCCTCTTATTCTGTGAGATTCCCCCTATTGTGCAATACTTTAACATTTGTCAGTCCCTCTAAAAGATTCTAGTTACTTCTTAACCATAGCTCCCTTTCTTTTATTTCCATCCTATTTTTAAACTCCACTTTAATTTTATCCCACTCCCTAGCTTTATTTTCAGAAGTAATTTCTATCATCTCGAATAGCTCCTAAATAATCTCTACTACCCATTTCTTAAATTCCTCTCTTTTCAACAAATGGGGGAAAGTGACAGTGTCTCATTTTTATTTTATTACCCAGTGTTTCTTATTTTAGTTATTATTGGTGCATGATCTGAAATAGTTAATTGGGTGTGTATCAAGTCCTTCAATAAAATGCACATGTTCCTGTGAAATGTAAATTCTCCATGGGATTCAATAATGCCTATACTAAGTGTACATTAAGGGTACACCATTCTGAGTGAACAGACAACACAGACATACTCACACCTTTTTCCTCCTAAATTTAGTTTTCCTACTGATATTCTTGCAGTTTTAAAAACTGACAGGAATTCATAAAGGTTACCACAAAGTGTAGACCACATATACTTAGTGTAATCTTTCTGAGTAACTAGAAAGCACAAAAAAGGTGATAAGAATGTTCTTGAATACATATCATGTACACTTAGTGTAGCCTTTATTGAATCTGACCCTAGCCCAGTTTTTATATCTTGGGGAATAATATGTGAATTCACTCTAAACTCCTAGTACTGAATTCACATATTCCATGCCAAATATTTTCATAACTTTCTTCAAAAAATCTACCCTGCATTGTTATGCTTTCCCTTTTGGGCTCCCCAGACACATCTTCACTGCTACAAATCAAATTCCATTCCCACCTAGAAGTAATATTCCTTGTTGAAAATTGATTCCTCCCAGAATTTTCTTAAGCTTGATTAGATCTGAAGTGTTATTACAAAAGCATTAGTTGATCTTTTAAATATGAGTTAGAATAACTAAGTATGCAGATTCTATTGTACACAATATATCCTCTAATGTAACAATGCATCATTTAATAGCTTTTTAAGGAAAAAACAATGAGCTATGGCTATCATTTATATATATATATATATATATATATATATATATATATATATATATATATATATATATATAGTGGATATAAAAAGTGTACACACCCTGTTAAAATGCCAGGTTTTTGTGATATAAAAAATGAGACCACAATAAATCATTTCAAAACTTTTCCCACCTTTAATGTGACCTATAACCTGTACAATTCAATTGAAAAACAAACAAATCTGTTAGGGGAAAAAATATAAAAAAATAAAAAAATGTACAATATGCTGGTTGCATAGGGTCTATATTAGATAATTGAAACGGCAGAATTTCGAATGATGTAATATCGAACCCAATATAGCGAATGCTGAAAACAGTGAAGCTGCACAAAACCGAACTCTTTCCTAAGGAAAGAATTTGGTTGGCCGTTGTGGCTTTGCTGTTTTCAGCAATGCGGTAGAAAGTTACAGACTGGGTTAAGGTAAGTGTGTGATTGTGCGGACGTTCGGGTTAGGGCGTGGGTCAGGTAAGCGCGCGATTGTGACAGAATTTGGGGTTAGGGGCGGGTTAAGTGAGTTAAGGTTAGTGTGCGATAGTGAGAATTTGGGGTTAGGGGTGGGTTAAGTGTGTTAGGGTTAGGGCGCAGGTGAGGTGAATGTGCGATAGTGACGGACCTTAGGGTTAGGGTCTGGGTTAAGGTAAGTGGATAGATAGTGTATGTGCAGTGTAGTGTAGGGTTAGATGTAACTTTTAAATGTATGTGTGTGGATTGCTGATTTTTAGTGTGCTTGTGGTGTGTGTGTGTGTGTGTTTCTTGGAACAGCAAATATTTTCCCTGGAAAAAAAAATTGTTGTTTTGAGGTTTTGATATTGTTAGGGTTCAGGTTTAGCAGGTTGACTTTATGGCATTCGATAATGAGCCATTTCGATGATCTGATATAGACCCGGTTGCATAAGTGTGCACACCCTTAAAGTAATACTTTGTTGTATGTGGACACCCTTAAACTAATACTTTGCCGAAGCTCCTTTTGATTTAATTACAGCATTCAGTCTTCTTGGGTACACAACTGCTGTCAATTAAAGAGACTCTGATTAACCCCAAATAAAGTTCAGCTGTCCTAGTAGGATTTTCCTGACATTTACTCAGTTGCCTGCTACAGCAAAAGCCATGATTCGCAGAGAGCTTACAAAGCATCAAAGGGTTCTCATTGTTGAAAGGTATCAGTCAGGAGAAGAGTACAAAAAAATTTCCACGGCATTGGATATACCACGGAACACAGTGAAGACAGTCATCAAAAAGTGGAGAAAATATGGGACAAGAGTGATGTTGCAAAGAACTGGATGTCCCTCCAAAATTGATGAAAAGACAAGATGAAAACTGGTCAGAGAGGCTGCCAAGAGACCTACAGCAACATTGAAGGAGCTGCAGGAATTTCTGGCAAGTACTGGTTGTGTACTACATGTGACAATCTCCCATATTCTCCGTATGTCTGGGCTATGAGGTAGGATTGCAAGACGGAAACCTTTTTTTACACAGAAAAACATCCAGGCCCAGCTAAAATTTGCAAAACAATACATCAAGTCTACCAAAAGCATGTGGGAAAATGTGTTGTGATCTGATGAGACCAAGGTTGAACTTTCTGGCCACAATTCCAAAAGGTACATTTGGCGCAAAAACACCACCACATCACCAAAAAAACACCATCCTCATGGTGAAGCATGGTGGTGGTAGTATCATGCTATGGGTTGCTTTTCTTCAGCTGGAACTGGGGTTTTAGTCAAGGTGGAGGGAATTATGAACAGTTCCAAATACCAGTCACTTTTTGCCCAAAACATTCAGGCATCTGCTAGAAAGCTGAAGATGAAGAGGAATTTCACATTTCAACACGATATTGACCCCAATCATACATTCAAATCAATAAAAGAATGGCTTCACCAGAAGAAAATTAAAGTTTTGGAATGGCCTGGCCAGAGCTCACACCTAAATCCAATAGAAAATTTGTGGGGTGACCTCACAATCTGACAGATTTGGAGTACTTTTGCAAGGAAGAGTGGGCAAATATTGCCAAGTCAAGATGCGTCATGCTGATGGACTCCTACACAAGAAGACTGAATGCTGTGATTAAATCAAAAGGTGCTTCAACAAAGTATTAGTTTAAGGGTGTGCACACTTATGAAACCAGCTTATTGTACATTTTTTATTTTTTTATATTTTCCCATAACATATTTGTTTTTTAATTGAATTGTACAGGTTACAGGTCACATTAAAGGTGGGAAAAGTTTTGAAATGATTTATTGTGGTCTCATTTTTTTATATCACAAAAACCTGGCATTTTAACAGGGGTGTGTAAACTTTTTATATCCACTGTATGTGTATGTGTATATATATGTGTATATATATATATATATATATATATATATATATATATATATATATATATATATATATATATATACACACACACACACACACATATATATATATATATATGTATACACATATATTTCTGAAAGTGATCTACAGATCAATAAATATAAACTAGGTCCAGAAAAATGAAAACAAACCTGCAGCCATACAAAAATAAAATGTAAAATTTAATAAGAATTGAGCACTTTCGCCAAGCATATATCACTATACTTAATCAGAGTTAAAAAGTCAGTAGACAACCCACATTTAAAAAGCCCTCCAAGGGGTATCACATTTTATGCAACCACCAATGAAAATTAGCCACTTAAAAAATGGATAACCATACCTTGTGTTTTAAGGCAGAAACCTGAGTTGAATAAAAGTTTCTAAAGCATATTAGTAAAATACATAAATACAGTCTTCAAATTTAAAAAAAACAATGGGGAAAATAACACTTTATAAATTAAGAAAAAAACAGCAGTGATATGAATTAAATGACAAACTACAAGCTACTATACAAAAAAAAGCACATGTGTATTTATGTATTTTACTAATATGTTTAGTGTTGTCGCCTCACACCAAGAGGTTCTCCTGTTCGATTCTTGGCTGGAGCGCCTTCTGTGTGGAGTCTGCATGTCCTCTCTGCAGTTGAGTGACATTTAAAGACATGCAGATAGGTGTGTGCATGAATGGGTGTGCCTTCTTTGAAGGTTGGGCGTCAGGCTGGCAACTCGGCACTGTAAAAATCCACTGCCAATCATTAGCGGACCGGAGTTCCACTGTGGCTACCCCTAACCGGGAAAAGCCAAAAGACTAATATGCTTTTAGGTCAACAGAGACCAGGCTGAAGACCTGGAAGTTCACTGGAGAGAAAGCATAACATTTCAATGAATTACTCAGGACTTTACCATCTCAAGAAGAAGAGGAAACAGGTTGAGAGTTGAAGAAGAATGGCAGCGCCTCAAAACTGCATGTGTAAGGGCTACAGAACAGATATGTGTAGATCAAGGTATGGAACTAAGGTACATAAGAAAAACTGGTGGTGGAATGCAGAAGTCCAGGAAGTCATCAAAAGAAAGAAGGACTGCAAGAAAAAGTGGGAGATAGAAAGGACAGAGCAGGCTTGGAAGAAATACTGGTTCACTAACAAACAGGCAGAGAGAGGAGTTGCTACAGAAAAAAACAAGGCATCAGAGGCACTCTACCAACTTCTGGAAAGTGACTCAGTGGATGGCAAAAAGAAGCTCTATCAGGTTGAAAGGGAAAGACAGAAAGACAAAGAAGATAATCGGACACCCTTTATAAGGGATGCCAGCAATAACTGCTCATCTGTCCACAGGATATCAAATGTAGATGGAAGAAGTGCTTCCAAGAACTTCTGAATGCGGACGGCAGAGTAGTGCAGTGGTTGCATTGTCACCTCACAGCAAGAGGTTCTCCAGTTCGATTCTCGGCTGGGGTACCCTGTATGTGGAGTTTGCATATCCTCCCTATGTCTGTGTGGGTTTCTTCCGGGTGCTCTGGTTTCCTCCCATGTTACAAAGACATGCGTCTGGAGTGTTTCTCCCTGGGACTCCACTGAAAATTGGCTTTGTTCCAAGTCAGACTTTCCCTGTAAACAAATGTTAAATAAAGAAAGAAAGAAAGAAAACCCCACACAAACTGCAGTGCCTTAGACACAGCCTATGATGAAAGAAGAGGAAGAGCCCACCCTAGCAGAAGTAAGAAGACCACTTAGAAAAATGAAGGCAGAGAAACTAGCAGTCTCAGATGAGGTTACAGCAGATATGTTCAAGATGTTGGGTGAGAGAGGAGAAATGACTCCTGAGGCTATGCATAGCAGTACTGAGATAAAGACGTATCCCAGATGACTGGAGAATAAGCATACTAGTGCCAGTTTTCTAGAACAAATGAGATATTCACAACTGTGGGCAATGTAGAGTTTTTAAATGCCTATCACACTGCATGAACGTTCTGGAGATGGTGTTTAATGAATACACAGAGCAGTAGAGAGTAAAATGGGAAATGAGCAGTTTGGATTCAGATCAGGATGCAGCACAACCAACCTAATGTTTGCAGTGAGGCAGATACTTGAGAAGAAGATAGAAATGAGGAAAGAGTCCATCTGGGCATTCCTAAACTTGGAGTAAGCATATGACAAGGTCCCAAGAAAGCTCATTGGGGCAGTCCTGCAGTGGTTCACAATTCCTGAAACATTGTTAGAATTAAGTGCAAACTATGTACAAGGACCCAATGACTCAAGTACAAATAATGTTCAGTCTCAGTGGGAGTGGGTTTCCACCAGGGTTCAGTTCTGAGCCCAGTACTGTTCATACTGGTGATGGATGTTATTAGCAAACAGGTCAGGGGGGACAGAGCAGCAAATTTGCTGCATGCAGATGATGTGGCATTCAGGCAGACTCTGAGCAAGAACTTCAGCAATGGGTAGGGGAATGGAATGCAAAACTGAAGGCACATGGGATGAGTACAGATAAGGCAGTTGTAATAACAGTAAATGGAGGGAAATCAGAAGAAACTGAAAACTGAGATAGAAGGAAAATAGTGGAACAGGTTAACACCTTCAAGTATCTGGGAGGAATGATTGAGGAGAAGGAAAATCTGAGTGAGGAGGTCACAGCAAGAATCAGAGGGGTTACAGCCAACTGTCAGGGAGTGTCAGGGGTAGTGTATGGCAGAATAATGTCAAAGCAGCTGAAGAGTATGGTGTACAAACCAGTGGTGTGACTGGTGCTACTATATGGAACAGAAACAGGGCAGTAAATGCAGAGCAGTTGAGGAAGCTAGAGGTGATGAAGATGAAATTCCTGAGATGGGTGGTAGGATGCACACTGTGGGACAGAAGAAGAAATGAGGACATAGGAGTAGAAGCCAAAGTAGCTCCAATTGCATAAAAGGTCAAAGAGAACAGATTACAGTGGTTCGGGCACATATGCGGGAAAGCAGAAGGCAATCTGTTGACGTAGATTTGGGACAGACAGGAAGAAGGCAAGAGGAAATTAGGTCATTCAGCAAGGAAGTGACTGGGTTGTGTGAGAGAAGACCTGGGACAGTCAGGCATGAATGTCGAAGAAGGTAGGAGAGGGCACTGAATAGGAAGAGATGGTGTCAAGTGACACGACACCCTGACCCAATGTAGAAAATGGAAAAAAGAGGGTGATGATGATGTTGTTAGAGGGTCTTGATGCAGAGAAAGCATTTGCCAGAGTAAGCTGGGATTTTATGAGTAGGGCAATGGAAGCATTTGCATTCCCTGTAATAATGAGGTTAAGTATGAGGATATAGGAAGGATCGGAGGTAAAGTGGGAGGGTTCCTCTCTGGTAAATTGTGTTTGAACAGAGGAACCAGGCAGGGGTGTCCTATTTCTCCTTTATTTCCTTTATATTTAGAGCCATTGGCAAAGAAAATAAGGGACTAAGAAATGCAGGCATATAATTGGTGTGGTAACCAAGAAAAGTTGGCTTTGTTTGCAGATGATATTATTTTGTACCTGATTAATCCAGAAAAAGGACGTATCAGTGTTGTGGGACATTTTGACACATTTTTAAGTCTTTTCAGGATATAAAAATTAATGAAGATAAAACAACGGCAATACCCATAAATTATGTACCCCCACAAAATACCGTATTTATGGGAACACAATAACATGAGATATTTAACGGTATGGATTAAAAAGGCTTCTGTTATGGCAGCTAAAGATATGTGTGAAAAGACTAAACAAAGGATAATGTAAAAAGTGAGAACCTGGGAGCTCATATTTACAGATATGGATATAGTAAGATTCAAGCAGTTTTAATTCCTTTAGTTTTATATACTGTCAGGCATATTTTTATCAAACAGAAAAGTTATGGACAATAATTAATAAAGAGTTGAAGGAATTTATCTGACAGGAAAAGAAAGCAAGACTTATGTGGGATACATTGACCTTCTAAAACAGCAATGTGAGTTTAGGATTACTTGATTTGAATGGATATTTTACATCTACATAGTTAATCCACATATATATTTATATATAACACAAGCAGAAGGGTATAATTCAAAATGGGTAAGTTTAAGAAATAAGGAGGAAGTGGGATTTTGTCTGCAGATCCATAAGGAGAATAACAACAACCATACAGAATATTATATTCATAAAGCAACAATAAGTATTCTAAGAAGTAAGCCAGCAAGAGAATTCAGAAAGTAGATTTTGCTAATAGGGATGGGGTACAGAAAAAAGGCAACTGGGGTTGGAATTTACTGGGGAAACCTGTCAAAAGAACCAATGTATTGGGAGCAAATAACCAGAAAGGTAATACATTGGGATGAGGCCAAGAATATGCTTGGACTGCAGATTAGAAACTGTTTTTCCTACTAGGGATTGATACTAGACTAAACACAAAGAAAAAAGGATAAAGAAATATTAAGTGAAAGGCCTGCTGTCATACAGTTTTTAGTGGAATATGGAACAGAAGGTGCTGTTCCAAAAATGATAATAAGTAGGACACATAAAATATAGTATAATTACTATAAGTATCAATCAGAGGAGATGAGAAAAGATTGAGAAGAAAGACTGGAAAAGCAATTTACAACAGAACAATGGTAGGACATATATATGGCTCCCAAGTATGGAACAAAGTCCATAAGGTTTACAATCTTTGGAAGTATTTGCTTAGGTATTTTATAGCCCAAGCAGACTTCAAAAAAATTATTCCTCAGGTGAAAGCAAATGTTGGAGGTGTGATGGGGAAAAAAAGTAACTGGGAATATATGTTTTAGGAGTGTAATGAGTTGGTAGATTTTTAAAATTCTCTATAGAGTATGCTGTCAGAAATACTGGGTGAGCAAATAAATAGCTGTAACTAACAAAATGATTTTTTTGAGCTGGGGCACAGGATCAGAATTGCCTAGACCTAGAAAGGCCTTATTAAGTTCAATTCTGTAGGCAGCTAAAAAGCAATGACTAGAAAATGGAAATCAAAGAAATGGAAGATGGATCTTTAGAAAAGAGAAGGAGCAAATTGCATAGAAATAAATGGAAATTGTAAGATCAATATTTGCAGTATAATATTCAGGAGGAAGAGGCGTGAGGTTTAGGGGAAGGCAGGAATTCACTATTTTATGTAATGTTCGACTGATGACAGTTGCAATGAAGGAAAATATATGATGTATTATGCAAGTAAATGAAAACAAATGTTAATATTGTTTGTTTTCTTTTCTGTTGATATATATTTGCCTATATCTTAACTGATAATTTAATAAAGGTGTTTAAACAAAAAAAAACAATATTTCTATCTGTAATATTACTTAAAAAAAAACTTGTTATTTAACTTCTTCATTCACCTGTACAACTTAAAACCAGCGTCATATTCTGCAGATATGGTTTCCCATACCTTGACCTCTCAGCCTAACTTGTTTATACCTTATGAGGCTTTTTGTCACTTCCTGACCCAGTCAGTCTGTATCACATTACACCTTATTCTTTATGCTAATATTGTATTCTGAATCTATACCAACTTCTCAGCATTCTGCATTGTTTGTTTGTTTTTTCTTTCAAAATCTTAAGTCATTATTTACTCATTAATCTCCTCCCTCCCATTCCTGTATCCCCAGTATGTATGTAGTCATTTATTACCCAAATAAAGATATTTTGCTCTTCCAGGTTCCCACTATTAATGCCCTCCTGTATCTATGTGTCTTCTTCATAGGTTCATAGATAGGTACTAGGCTATTGGCCCTAGGGCCTATATAAGCCTAGCCAAAAAGGTACCCTGGCTTTCGCCACCCAAGAAAATTATTTTCCTGTGCCCCTGTCAAGCAGAGCCACAGAAGTGATCCCTGGAGTGAATTTCCTATCTCCCATCCAATCATCAAGATTTTTTTTGAAGAGTGCTAATGAGGAGCTCTGTTTGACATAGATAGGTAGTCTTTTCCAGAGTATGGGAAGTCTCTGGGACAGGAATCTATCCCTCCAGCATGTTCTGTTTATTGTGGTGACAAGTTTTAGGTCCCTACAATGTGTAGTTTGGAGGGATTGGGATTTCTTTAAGTGGGGCATGTCCAACAGCTCTGGGTTTGACATAGCTTTGTATGTTAGGCAGAGAACACCTCTCAGTAGGTGATATGCGACGGTGTAAAGTTGGAGTTTTTTGAGATGCTCTGTGTAAGTTATCTGTTTGAGGCCAGTAATCCTCTTTATGAGGTATTTCTGTGGCCTCTCCAGTTGTTGTAGATGTCTTGTGAGGTACATACCAAAAGGGGTGCTGTACTCTATAATGGGTCTAATGAGTGATGAGTAGAGGGGAACAATGACCTCTTTTTTTCTCGATGAGAAACTTTTTGTGATGAGGTGTGCCATGTAGAAGGATTTCCTAACCACTGTGGCAATGTGATTATCAAAGGAGAGACTATTGTCCACCTGTGTCCCAAGGTCTCTTATCAAACTTTCGGTGTTAAGTAGACTACCACCTATGTGGTAGTTCATGGGTACAGAGTTTTTACCAAAGGGGATGACAATGCACTTTTTGGCATTGAGCTTCAGGCCATGGCTTTGACACCAGACATCTGTCTCAGTGAGGCCCTTTTGTAGGATGTTCACATCATTAGGAGTTTTGATTATGGCTCCCAGTTTGCACTCATCTGCAAACTTCATTAGCCAAAGACCTTCTGTTTTAGCGTGTACTTCAGAGAAGTAGATATCAAACAGGAGAGGACCCAGGACTGAACCCTGTGGTACTCCACTTGTCACTGGTCTGAAGTCGGATTTGGAGTCTGCTACTTTCACAGTGTGGGTTCTGTCCGTGAGCCAGTTGGCAACCCATCTTGTGACACAGGGATTTATACCTAGTTTAGTGAGTTTATCTATAATTACAGAGTGGGGGATGGTATTGAAAGCCTTGGCGAGATCTAGATAGGCTGAGTGAACCACCTTACCCTCATCTATGTCTTTGGTAACTGCTTCAAAGAAGTCTATCAGGATTAGGAGACATGATCTGCCTTTTACAAACCCGAACTGGGTGGGGTCCAGAGTTTGGAGATTACCAATGTCTTTGTTTATGAGTTCCATGATGATACATTCCATGGCCTTGCAGACCAGGCTCATCAGGCAGGGTAAAGTTATCACTGAACCCGTCTGCCAGGATGTTGGCAATATCAGTTGGTTCTGTATATTTAGTGCCATTGTGCTGTAACTCCGAGCAGATCTGAGTGTTGCCATTGAGATTCTTAACATAGCTATAGAATGCTTTGTGGTTGTCTTTAGAGTCAGTGGCAATTTTGTTTTTGTAATTAGCTTTGGAGGATTTTATGAGGGATCTCAGCTTCTTATTGAGGCTGACCAGGGAGCGCCTCCAGTCATGGGATTTTATTATTTTTTGCAACAGTTTCTTCTGTTGTAGAGTTTGTTTATGGCAGTGGACCACCAGATTGGCTTCCTTTTTTTTGGAGGATAGCATCTTGGTTCTGTTAGGGATAGCATGATCCATGCACTCATGTAAGTGCTTATAAAGTGCATTTGTGTAGGATTCAGCAGTCGTACCTCTATTGTCCGTCTGCATGGGTGTCAAGGTTTGCCACTTCTGTCTTAAGAAGTGTGAAGTTGGCTTTGGAGAAGTTTTTTATGGTGGTTTTCCTACTGGGGGGTGGGGGTGGGATGTGGATGTTTAGGGTGATTAGCTTGTGGTCATGCGCCCATGTTGGTAATGACCAGGTCTAGGATATTGCTGCCCCTGGTGGGGGTGTGAATAAGTTGATCTAAGGCATTGGAATTTATGAATTCCACAAAACATTGAGCAAAAGAGTTGGTACACGAGTAGTTTTCCCAGTTAATGGTGGGGTAGTTGAAATCGCCCATTATTAGGGTATTGGGTTGTACCCTAATATTTTCCAGTGTATCAAGAAATGAGGAGTGGGAATCCTGGGGCATGGTAGTGGGTCTGTAGCAAGCTACAATTTGGATTGCGGTCTTGCCCAGAGTTAGTTGCACTTGGATAATCTCGGATGCATTATGCTGTACAACTAGCCTGGAGGTGTGGATATTCTTAATGAATATGGACACTCCTCCACCTTTAGTGCTTTGGTCTGGGTTAGGTGGCCGAAAGGTGTGGTATGAATTATAGCCTGGTAATGTAGGGGTGCTCTCTGGAGCTTTGAACCAGGTCTCTATCACTGCACAGATGTTGATGTTCTCCATTTTAAGGAGTGCCTCAAGTGAGTACATTTTGAGGTTTAGACTTCTAGCATTGAGTACCATTATCCTCAGATTTTGCTTGCTTGTACCTGTTACGGTGGAGAATTTGTCATTTGAACCTTGCCTAAAAAAAGGCACTATAGGGGTGGCAAGAGCCTTAGCCAGTAGCTGGAATCCCAAGGGCGACCGGTGCAGGTCATCTCTGGCAAAGCATCGTGGTCTGTCGATCATGTCATCCCAGGCAGACAAATACTGGATCCCCTTAGAATGACACCAGAAGCTTAGTCAATTGTTGAAGTCAATCATTTTGTCCTTGTACTGTGGTTTCATTCTGGGTGATGGCAGGATGCTACTGAGGGCTAGGTTCATACCTGCCTGGGCTACTTAATCTTGTCTTACTTAGTTGCAACATTTGTAAAATAGTTGGTCTTTCATCCTCTGATTTTCATGATGGATTAACTCACTGCATATCCAATATCTGGAGCAGTTTCTTACAATCTTAGATGTCCTGCTTTTTTAGTGCTTTGTAGCTACAAGTTCCCACATCTGTAGAGTACTGCCTAAACCCTTCCTTCCTTGTAGCACTAAGCTCCTGCAAGATTCTTCTTCTTGCAGTTAGTTGTTTCATGTTAGTAGAAACATAATAAAAATAGACCTGCAATTTTTCCTTCTTTGAAAGCCATTATTTTTATAGAAATAAATCCATATAATATTCTACTAACAGTATGTCACATAGCTTCAAGAAGCACACAGCTGCACTACAGAAAAGTCATGCACAAAGAGAGTTACAATCATTAACTAAAATTGCACAAATTAGAATATTAATAACATACATTATGATCATCCACATCGTATGACAAATGTCAGCAAATTAAATCTTACAAAAAATACATCTCTGCCTTTAAGTTACTGTTTACAAATTCCTTTTTGCTTTTCTGTCAGTGAAACTGCACAAGATGAAAATGTACCATGACAAATTACTCCTACGCCACTCGTAAATTCAGAAGTACAATAGATATGATTAGTGTGAATATAAAACTAAATGAATGATTCAGAGGGATGGTAAATATTTTTATTTATTAGTTACTTGTTATAGTTTGGCCATGGGGAATGACGGCCCCTAGTATTGCTTTGTGCCAGCCAGAACCGCAATTATCCCAGAAAACAAAAGAGGGATTCTAGTTGGTTTTCACATCACATACCAATACTGAGAGTATAGTACAAAAGATATGTATCAGCTGCTTTATACTTCCCATTGCAATCGAAAATAATATTTATCTGAATCTGGTAGTACGTGATCTGACTATAAAATGATGGTCTCACTGTCCCTGAAATCCTCAGACAAACACTCTAATACAAAATATACTGTATTTCAGTAACAGAGTACAGCAGGACACGTGTAACTTTAATAAAAGAAAAATATTAGAGGAAAAGGAACTGAAGACATTGCATAAATTCCTTAACAACTTTGCTCTTTATAGTATAAAGCAATTGCTGTAAGAAGCAAATATTTCTATAGCTTTTATTCATGGGAACTGCTCGCTTCTCTTAGTCAGACAGTGTACCTTCTGTCACTTGTTAATTTACTTAGTTCATTGGTTAGGGATGTCAGACTTTTTCAAGCTGACAGTTACATCCAGCTTTTGTGTAAGGCAGTAGCCACACTTACATTTTTAAATAAGACGTGGCCTGTATAACTATTTACAGCAGTTCTGAAACATTAACTTTGCTCATATGTTTAATGTAACAGCTTGTTGGGAACTAGAAGCCTGAATTTAAACAACTGTAAGACTGCAACAGATTCTCTAGAGCTACCTCAGGGCAGCAGCAGTCGACTTGGAAGTCACAGATTGTTTAGCCTTCTTAAATGTTTAAGCAGCAAAAAAAAAAAAAAAAAGATTTACCTCAGGTCAAGAATGTCTTTATACATTTCTCATGTTTGATCTTCATAAAATTAAATGGCATACAATGAATACTATGGATCTTTCCCCAAATATAATTCGAAAACTACCTTAATGTCACAAGTAATACTTTATTTCTCAATGTCAAAAGTTTTGACTTTTGGAGATAAGGTAAAACTGGGTTGATATGACAAAAAGGATTCCGCAACCCATGGCTGTCACAGCAGGAAGCAAAACCCCGTGACGATGTATTCCTCCAGCCCCCTCCCTCAAGCATGACATAGTATGAACACAGCAAGTTTTTTTTTTAAGACGTTTTTATTGGTTTTATGCAAAGAAGTAAAAACATAAAAAATGACAACTGGACATAGCTAAGATGATGTAAACAAATATCAGAGTAAACTTACATAACTAGACATAACTATGTACAATATATACATCTCAGGCTCCAAAGGAATATAGTTAATGATTTTGGCTCTTATAAAATTCATAAGAAAAATATAGCTAAATAAGATGAAAGAATAAAGGAATACATTTTTCTAATGTCCTAATTCAAAATGTTAAGTACAATATCCCATGCCTTGAGCATATATTGGGATTCATTTTTGCCTTTGGAAATTAGTTTGACTGCATTATAATGTTTAAGCATTATTGATGAAAATTCCTGACACAACATAGTAGATAAAGAGCATCATGTTTTGCTTTGTTTTTTGTTTGGTTGGGCTTTTTGTTATACAGAATTAAGTCTTACTTAAAATAATTATTAAAATTTTTAATAAAGGTGTTTCCATTGTCTTATGTGGCAGATGTAATAAAGCAAGTTGGCAAGGAATTGTGTCTAGGTTAGGAGAAACCTTATGTAGTTTTTTTTTTAAATTTTATAAGCCATAACTGCTTGATAGTTTTACATTTCCATACTATATGAAATAAATCTGCTTTAGGTGCATTGCAGTAGGTGGAAGTAGGGCAAGAGTATTAGTAAATTTGGATTTGTGAACTGGGTAATATAGGCATCATTCTATATCATGAATTGTGTATAATAAAGTTTTTTTAAAAGTATATACTTTAAACTCAGAGAAATCATTTGTTTTATGTTTTAGTTTGTAAAAGGTAAGGAGTCATTAATATTCCACAAATTTGCAAATAAATATGGATCACATGTTTTTATTTGCACACACCTTCAGATAGAAACAACTCTGATCCAAAACAATACCAAAACAGCAAAATCTTCAGAAGTCAGGAATCGAAAAACAGTTTTTATTTGCATATAAATGTTATATGTTAAAGATAGTGATTTAGAAACTTGTTGGCAGTTAATATGAAAGAGAACAGCTCTAGTTTGGAATAATTTGCAAGTTTATAAATGAAAGGAAACTTTTAGTATATTAAAAAATAATGATATCATAGGAAGATAGCTTTCTGGTAAGTTCAGAACTGTGATCATTTACTTGAGGGAGCTAGGCGTTTGTCCTATAAATTGTGAAAGATCAATCATTTTATTACTAATCAAGATTTTGGATTGTTTTAAATAAGTTGAAATATATGGGCTAGATCAAGTTTTTGGAAATGATTAATATGTTGCTTTATCTCTTAACTAATTTTGGGATTCTTAAAGTGTTTAGGTATATGATAGGAAATTGCTTTGCTGTTGTACTTAACCATTTTTAAATATTATTAAACTTATTAAATTCCATCTCCCCCCAAAATGTAGTGTTTTTTTTAATTATTTACACATTTTAAGATTTGTGAAAAAAATCAGCACAGAAAGCATACATGTTAAATAAAAATAATATGTTTGGTTAATGGTGTAAGCAAACGTCTAATTTAATACCACCTTCCACTGATATCATAACCGAGTCAAGCATATTACCAAAAAAAGTGTTTTTAATAAGAGTACTCCAAGTCTATTGGTGTGGCTGCCAGCTGACTCATAATACTTTATTCATTTTTTGCCACAATGTACCCACCAATTCCTTGTCATATGCCTTTCTTGAATAAAACTTATGTTTGATGTTGATTTAATTCCCTTAAGAATCCAACTTTCTACAGTTATAGTCATTTACTAAACTTAAAAGCAGAGAAAGTTAACATTTTTCGGTATAACCTTTTTGTGATTTCCCTAACACTTAGTAAGAAATAACAAAATAGTTATGTTTGTATAATACAAAAGCAGGGCATTTTTTTGATGCTTACAAAATATATAAGAGCCAAATAATAGTTGATGCTGAGAACATCTCTTCCCATCTCCCTATCTGACCTAACCATAATACTCCAAAACTCACAAGAGAGAAATCAATTAAAATAGGATTATTAAACTGATACAAACAGTCAAATACAATTGTTAATTCCCTATAATCAATTAAATTAAAAAAGTAAAATGTTAAAATGTCACCAAATCATGAGTCAAGACGAAAATCCTTGATTCAAGATGGCTGATGTGGTGTCAGCATGGGGACACTACAGCTCCCATACAGTCTCTAGTAAAATTAAATCTACAGGCATCTTATCCATTAAATTAAAGAGTATTCAATAGCCATCAGATTATTTAGTACAATCATTCATCTGTGGGTTATTTTTTTACTAAATCTGCAGTAGAAACAACTCTTGAGTTTTAGAAGACTAGCTTAAGACCTCATGGTCGATTTAACAGTTAGATTATTTTCTCACTCCTTTAAGGTTCACATAAAAATAGCTGAAAGCAGTTGCTAAGCAATACAGCAAGTTGAATATGCCATTTTTTTAACTAAGAAGTCCACAGGTACCCTGAATATGGAATGGAGACTCCACGCAGTAGTGCAAAAACACTGGTTTATTCAGCAGACAAAACACACATTTAACACTGTACACACACTACGTTTTCATTTCAATTACTTCTTCAGATGCGGACTGAATCCTATCAGAATGCTTTTATAATGCCTCCAATACAAAAATTCCATCAATTAACCTATCACAAGGAGAGAGAGCTGACTTAATTAATACAGAAGTTAATAAACGAACTACTATAAGTTCATATGGGGTATTAGTTTAAAAGTATACAAAATCAAAAAATACATTTATTAATTTAATAATTTAATATGAAACATAATCCCTATCTCAAAAACACAATAAATATAAATGAAAATCCAGTAATTATCTTCTTCTTCTTTCGGCTTTTCCCGGTTAGAGGTCACCACAGCGGAACTCCGGTCCGCTAATGATTGGCAGCAGATTTTTTATGGTGTCTAGTTGCCAGCCCGACGCCCAACCTTTAACGAAGACATGCCCATTCACGCATGTCTTTCGAACGCTACTCGACCACAGAGAGGACATGCAGACTCCACACAGAAGGCGCTCCAGCCGAGAATCGAACGGGAGTACCTACTTCATAAAATAATATTAAGAATGTTAAAAAAATCCATTACTAAGAACACTCATATTAATTCATATTAAAAGGACATAAAGCTCCATCTGGTGATGTTTACCAGAAATGCAATTAAAAACAGTTAAACCCATTCACTATTAAAAGCTATGTGTATTTCATGTTGGGGAATATTTGAATGTTTAAAATACATAAATTATATTAAATTATTTTAAAGACAAGCTATATAAATAAATAAATGTTTGTTTTAATTCATATATTTAAATACTTTAAAACATCATTGTTCTAAAGGAAGAAAAACAACTGTAAAATACTCAGTAAAAAATACACATAATGTTAAAAAAACTTTATTCCATAAATCCAGTGTATGCCTAATTGGGAGAGACAATGACAGTTTAGCAGACCTTAATTTAAGGATAGGGGCTATCGAAATGTGGTCATTCAACCCTGGAAATTTGTTAGCTTGAAGGGTGATTTGCCGTCATAGCTCCCTGTATTCCAAGCTCACTCAGACTCTGCCACAACTTGCTGTGAGGGAAAGTTTTGATTTTATTATCAAGTTTTACTGCCGTGGAGGACAACAGGAGTTTTTAGTAGTGTTTGCTGTGAGGGAAAGGTTAACTGATGGAATTTTTGTATTGGAGGCATTATAAAAGAATTCTGATTGGATTCACACCGCATCTGAAGAAGTAATTGAAACAAAAACGTAATGCATGTACAGTGTTAAATGGACTTTAAGGACTGGTTACATGTTAGTTTTTCTAGTGACTTTAAAAAAATAACTGTTAAACCTGTACCAGTCCCTGACACTTATCAAAATAATCTGAACAGACTGTATAGATTGAGTGATAAATTTAAAAGTTTAGATATTGAAAATGTCTACTTAAAAGAATGTATTTCAAAAGGTATTATCCCAAAAGGGTTTATAAGTACCCTTATAATGTTATACCCGGAAGTGTATTTCATAAAGAATTAATTAATATATTTAATAGATGCAGACTGGACATTTTAAAATGTATTATTGATGAAAATGAGAGAACTAAGAAGGATTTAGGGAAAGAGAGAGAAATGTTGAATGACAGTATTACTAATGATTTAATGCACTCAATTCCAGCTGAAAAGACAAAGTATGACAATATCAGAAAAGATATTGAAGTTCATTGTAATGAATTAATTAAAAGGAAAATTAATAAATTGGAGAGGGATGTTAAGACGAATAATAGAAGTTATCCTGAACCTAAGGGCAGGGGATGATTTTGGAAAAGGAAAACTACAGAATAGAAGAGGTAAATGAAACTACAAGAGTTGGACAAGTGGGGGGGGGTAGATGAGTTTTTAGAACAAGATCACCCCCATGTAGGTCCAAGAGGTTAAAGAATAGGAACATCCAGTATTTTCAACAACCCCCAAATTTTTGGAGGGGGAGAGGAAAGGGGAGGGGCAGATACTAGATAACATAAGTGTCACCCCCCCCAACTTGGATAAGGAGAACATTAAACAGGATAAGTGCAACCCATTTAGATTCATTAAGGGAGATTTTAGTATTTATTTAGTCATGTTGTTTTAGAAAATGAACATTTTAGACTCCTCTCCAAGGGATTAAAATTCATTCCCTTTAAGAAAGGGGACTTGACAAAGATTCTACTAGACATAAAAATGTTTACCAGGAAGATAAATTTTGAACTTCTCTTCAGTAATAACTTTCACTTGGACCCTAGAGAGTTAAGAAAAAACAGTGTTTACAATCCACCCTTAATCCAAAGAACAAAACAAGGTGGAACACTGCTACGTTAAAAACTTTAATATCCAAAAGTAAAAAATGATAAAACAGGATGAGCGCTTTCGGGATAAACCCTTCATCAGATATAGTACAAACATTAAGCAAGCATTTTATATATTGTTACAGCCAATCAAAATCAATAGAAAGCCCGCCTATTTTGTAGGACTGGTTTAATGGGTATAACTTCATTAAGACCTGGCTTCCTATTCGCCATCAGGTCAACAATCCATCTAGTTTCTACCAATTCTGTTCTTAACTTAATGTCACCCCCTCTACTGTTCAGTCTTACATTCTGCCTACATAATGCATTCCTTTCATCTCCATTCCTAATGCTGGAAAGATGTTGCAAAATTCTCACTTTTAACATATTGTTTGTCTTCCCAACATAGAAACAAGGGCAATGACAGCATTCGGCTAAATACACTATATCAGTGGTACGACAGGTGGCCTTACCCTTAAAAGAAAAAATTTTTTTGGTAACCGGATGTTTAAATTGTGTGTCCCTGTTGATATTAGGACAAGCTTTGCACAGTCCACAAGGTCTTGTCCCTGTGCTGTGCAAAGCCTGAGGCTTGTGAGTGTTATCAAATTTTTCCATACATAGGAGATCTTTTAAATTTTTATTCCTCCTATATTTAAAAGTAGGGTGGGGACCCACAATCTCTTTTAGACTACAATCACTAGTGAGAATATTCCAATTATTACGCACTATGTCACAAGCATCTCTTACGTTACTGCAATAAGTGAACATCAGTTTTGTTCTTATCTAGATTACTTTCTACATTCTTAGCTCGCTTTATCCATGGTTTATATGTGTTGTGTCTTAAACTTTTATTTTTGTCTATAACCTTATCCACCATTTCAGACTTATAGCCCCTGTCTTTTAGACAGTCTTTAAGGTTATTTATTTCTTCTGCAAAAGAAGAATCTTCCATACAAATCCTAGAGGCCCTGCTGACTTGCCCTTGTACTATGTTGGGGTGTGTATACCTCGGGTGCATACTATCAAATGATAACAGGGTGTTCCTCCAACACTCCTTTTTATAAAGCTTAGAGTTAAAACCTAACTCATCTTGTCCTACTCTGACATCTAAAAAATCTATAGAATCATATGAGTACTTGACCGTGAACCTAAAAAACGAGGTAGTTGAATGTAGGAAATCCACAAATTCTCCTAACTTGGATTCTGAACCATCCCATAAAAGAAAAACGTCATCTACAAAACGTAGATAAAGTTTTATGCAGTTCTTCCAAATTTCATTGTTTAAAACAAATGTATTCTCCCAGTGCGAGAGTACCAAGTTGGCTCTATAAAATGAGTTGGCTCCCATAAAGACATTGTTCTCTAAAACCAGAGTTAACAAGGTCTTAACTAAAACAATTTTCTCTTTTTGAGCTCCAAGTTTTTCCAAAAGCTCACCAATGGTGTGTATACTGTAGTCATTATTGATCACCGTGAATAGATTTTGTACATCCATTGTGACCATTAAAAGTTTTTCAGAGCCCACTTTATCATTCATTTCTCCCAAGGACATTAAAAAATGTCCCGTGTCCTTTAAAATATTATCCATTAAACTCAAATAAGGTTTGAGGGTAAATTCAACCCAGATGGAAATATTCTCAGTGACCCACCCCCTCCCAGAAACAATAGGTCGCAGGGGTGGGTCAATGAGAGATTTATGAATCTTGGGAAGTGCTTTAAAAACAGGGATGACAGGCTTTTCTATCAAGAGAAAACCATATGTCTCTTCAGATATGAACATATCATTCAACAATTTTTGTAGACACAAATGTACTCTTTCTGTAACCTGTTTTACCCCTAACGGATTAATCTGAATATAAGTGTTACTATCCTGTAACAAGTCATTTAACTTTTCATTATACCTAAAGGTATCAAGTAAAACGACAGCTCCTCCCTTGTCAGCCTTTTTTATAATAATATCCTTGTTCTCACTAAGGCCTTTTAGGGCTGCCCTCTGCTTAAAAGTTAAATTATAGAATTTGCTGAATTCACCTACTTCAAAATAATGGATAAGATCTTGCTCACAGGCATTTAAAAATAGATGCAAAGCTGGTGTCAGAGGAGGGACAAATCCACTAGGTTTTTTAAGAGTATGGACAACCTTAAAGACTGTCTAAAAGACAGGGGCTATAAGTCTGAAATGGTGGATAAGGTTATAGACAAAAATAAAAGTTTAAGACACAACACATATAAACCATGGATAAAGCGAGCTAAGAATGCAGAAAGTAATCTAGATAAGAACAATTGTAGTCTAGGAGGAATAAAAATTTAAAAGATCTCCTATGTATGGAAAAATTTGATAACACTCACAAGCCTCAGGCTTTGCACAGCACAGGGACAAGACCTTGTGGATCAACAGGGACACACAATTTAAACATCCGGTTACCAAAAACACTGATATAGTGTGCTGTCATTGCCCTTGTTTCTATGTTGGGAAGACAAACAATATGTTAAAAGTGAGAATTTTGCAACATCTTTCCAGTATTAGGAATGGAGATGAAAGGAATGCATTATGTAGGCATGTAAAAGAATTTCCTACACACACTTTTAAGTTTAGACTGAACAGTAGAGGGGGTGACATTAAGTTAAGAACAGAATTGGTAGAAACTAGATGGATTGTTGACCTGATGGCGAATAGGAAGCCAGGTCTTAATGAAGTTATACCCATTAAACCAGTCCTACAAAATAGGCGGGCTTTCTATTGATTTTGATTGGCTGTAACAATATATAAAATGCTTGCTTAATGTTTGTACTATATCTGATGAAGGGTTTATCCCGAAAGCGCTCATCCTGTTTTATCATCTTTTACTTCTGGATATTAAAGGATTATCTGTTTGCTGCTTTGGTGGACTTTAGCACAGCACTAGATATTTTCTCTGACAATCCACCCTTACACCCTCAGATCAAAAACTTTGGGGCCATTGTGGAGAGTGAAATTAGGAAAAACTTCCACAAAGTAAAATACAGGACAAACTTACAGGAAAATGAGAGAAATGTATTAAATAAATAAAGGTAAGACAAAAATTTAAGGGTAATGAAACCCAATAAAGGGGGTGGAATTGTGCTAATGGACTGTTTAACATATGAAGGTAAAATGAACAACATATTAAGAGATTCTTCTAGATACTCTGCAGTGTCAAGGAATGAAATTAATATTGCCTACAGGAGGATAGAATTGGCACTGGATGATTTATTACTTGAGGGGTTAATTAATCAGAAAACCTGAACTTTTTAAAAGTAGAGAAACCAAGAATCCCCACAATCTTTGGGATCCCCAAAATACACAAAAGCTGGGAGTAACCTACCACAAACCTATTGTTTCAGCAGATGGTTCGAAGACCCTGCCTTTGGCTAAATATGTGGATAGCAAATTGAAACCATTGTGGCTGAAGAGGAACAATATTTTAAGGGATTCTTGGGACCTCTTAAGGTGTTTAAATAAAGAACTCTACAGGGACAATATCTCATTCCTTACTATAGATGTAGTGGATTTGTTTTCTACTATCCCCCATCATGAAGGTCTTTCTCTCTTAGAAGAAATGATCTATGATTATATATTAATAAATAATCATATATAAATTATCAGACTGTCTCAAAAACTACAGCTTTACTCCATCGCATATCACCTTCTCAGGGGCGATTTCTGCCTAACATACAAAGCTATGTCAAACCCAGAGCTGTTGGACATGCTCCACTTAAAGAAATCCCAATCCCTCCGAGCTACACGCTCTAGGGACCTAAACCTTGTCACCACAATAAACAGAACATGCTGGAGGGATAGATTCCTGTCCCAGAGACTTCCCATACTCTGGAACAGACTACCTATCTATGTCAAACAGAGCTCCTCATTAGCACTCTTCAAGAAAAATCTTGATGATTAGATGGGAAATGGGAAATTCACCCCGGGGATCACTTCTGTGGTCTGCTCGACAGGGGCACAGGAAAATAATTTTCTTGGGTGGCGAAAGCCAGGGTACATTTTTTGGCTAGGCTTGTATGGGCCCTAGGGCCGATAGTCTAGTACCTACCTATGAACATATGAGGATTTATCCCTTACACATAATGAATGTATGGTGGTTATGCAATTATTAGAATTGGTGTTAAAATACTACATATATTTTAAGGGTAAATTGTTCCACCAGACAAAAGGGGTGGCTATGGGCACGACTTGCACCCCCACATATGCCAAACTTGTTTTGGCAAGGTGGGAGGAGAAGTTAGTACTAAATTCTGTGTATTGTGACAACTGGATTTTATATAAAAGTTTTTTATATGATATATGTATTTTATGGGTGGGGTCTGTTGAAAACATTGATGATTTTTTAACTTATTTAAACAATTCTACTGAATTTTTAGAATTCACATACAAGGTCAGTCAGGAAAAATTACAGTAGGAAGGTTGGGAGGCTGGCAACTCGAGACTGTTAGAAACTCCATTGCTAATCATGAGCGGACAGGTGATCCGCTGTGGAGACCCCTTACCGGGAATTAGCCAAAAGAAGAAGAGGATGTAGAGATATATAAGGAAAACACTGAATTTAATTCAAACATATTTAGAAAAAGTACTTTTTCAAATTTGTATCTACACTACAACAGTGCTCACCCTCTGCATTACAAGAAGGATATTGTCAAGGGGCAGTGCATCAGGTTAAGCAGAATGATCTCAAACAATGAAGAGTTTTTAAAAGAGATGAGGTTACTAAGACAATTATTTAACTCTAGAAACTACCCAGATTGGTTGATTGACCAGATGGAAAGAGAAGTAGGTGAAAGAAGGATAGACAAATTCAAACTTATTTAGGTATCAGTCTTCCAAATGAGGTTACAGGGACACAGACTAATCAGAATTCCTATGGAAAGGCCTTAGTAATTGAATACAATGGAAGTTCTAACTTGATCAGGAGTATTGTGGATACTGAATGGAATAGGTTTATATCTTTTACAGACCTTGAGAAAATATCTAAGGATAAATTGAAAGTTGTTTTTAAAAAGTCATGTAGTTTGAAAAATCTGTTGGAAAAGGAAGAAACTCAGAACAGGATGACAAGAACATGAAAAGGAACTTTTAAATGTGATCGCTGTGCCCAGTGTAGTTACATTGTTAACAGAGAAAGTATCCACTTAGGGAGTAGAAATACTATGGTTTTGGGTAAAGAATATAGTAACTGTGACTCTAGTGGATTAGTGTACTTAGCATTATGTCAGTCCTGCCAGGCATTTTATGTTGGTAAGACTGAACGTAAGCTCAGGAAAAGAATTTATGAGCATGTCTATGACATTTCAACTAACAAGGAGACTAATGCTTTATATAGACACAAGCAAAAATGTATTAATGCACAGTACCCATTTTTGTCATTGAAAGTGTGAAAATGGATGGTAGGGGTGGTTTATGTGAGGAGACCTTGGAATACAGGGAGCTATGGTGGCAGATCACCCTTCAAGTTAACAAATTTCCAGGGTTGAATGACCACATTTTGATAGCCCCTGTCCTTAAATTAAGGTCTGCTAAACTGTAAGTCATTGTCTCTCCCAATAGGCATGTACTGGATTTATGGAATAATGTTTTTTTTTAACATTATGTGTATTTTTTGACTGAGGATTTTACAGTTGTTTTTCTTCCTTTAGAACAATGGTGTTTTTAAGCATTTAAATATATAGCCAACAATAAGTAAAGGACGCTCACTTCCTCTGTGTCTTGAGACGCAAACTCCCTTAATTCAGCAGTTCCAACCAAAGTGAAGTGTAAAATAATTTCAGCTAAGGTCCGCATAAAAACAGATGATTTTATTGAACAAGTACTACAAACAAATCCAATGGTTAAGCGCTTTCACTTGCTCAACAGCAAGCTTCATCAGAACTTCTGAAAAAAGGACCTTATTACATTTAAATAAACTTTATGGCGCCAAAAGCGCTAAATAAGAAAACACAATACTTTTAAAGACATATTACATTGTAATGAATTGTCGTATGTCTAGCCTGTGTTTGCAAGCAACTGAAAAAGCTAAAATAGTTAAAATAATTAAAATAACCACCGATCATATCTCCAATTATCACATATTAAATCTAAATATAAAACTAACCATCTTAAACACTACTGCTATTATACTACTTTAGCTTTTTTCAGCTGCTTGCAAACACAGGCTAGACATACAACAATTCATTACAATGTAATCATCATCCTGATTTACTTTCACGATGGCAGCAATTGAATTTAGAGGTAAGCAGGAAATACCTGCAGTTGTTAATTGACTATTTCTTACCTGAGGAGACTCAGCTAGTTGATAGTATTAAACAGAAACAAAGTTTCATTTTTGATAATTATTCAAATGATATCGTCGAACCACTGTTTGAAAGTTTGTTAGATGGAGTCTTAGCATTTGAGCGCAAACTCCTGCAGCAAAAAAAGAATAAAATTATAAGGGATACTAATGACTTTAGACTGGGCCATGTGTTTATATGGCCCAGACATGGACATAATGAAACTGTGGACAATATAAAAGGTCCTTTTAAGGATCAGCTTAGTGTTGTGAATAACATACTACTGACAATATAAATGATAATAATGTTAACATAGATAGGAACAGAGATAGGAACACACACCGAGTCAATGATATAGACTGTATCTCAGTAATTCAAGAGAATGTATTAGAGGGAGAAGGAGCTCCAATTGAAATAGTCACAGATAGTGACAGTATTAAGGATACAGGGGACAGCTTGGAGCCAGTCACCCCTAAAACTAGGAAAGACAATTTATATCCAGAAGTAAGATTAGTGAGGAATCAATCTATCACTACAACACAAGCAGTTGTTAGACCTAAAACATTTACACGGAACAAAGACCGTCTTAATGGTATATGTGAAATCCCTTTTCCGCTACCAGTTCCCAAGGACAGAGGAGAACACGCTCTATGAGTCGTGGTCGACAAAAACGGAAGTACTCGGGGGAATTTCAACCCCAACAAACCATCAAGAAAATGTGGGGGAAGGGTCACACTTAATGAATAATATTGGCTTGAAACATACCACATCCTCAGTTGATGCACTTCAATATATTGACAATGAGTTGAAGGATAATTCTTTGATCTGTAATATTTCTAAGTATAATCTTTCACAAGATGAAGTGAATTTACTGGAAAAGGGTCTGAGTTTCATTCCTAGAAGTCCCAGTAACTTGATAGATACAGTAACAGACCTCAAAGTGTTCTGTAGGAATGTTATGTTGAAACTAATGTTTGGTGAGCAGAATAGCAATAATGTGGATGCACATAGGAATATTACACATAATTTTAGGAATCTATTTTAAACTAACAGAAGAAGAATGTTATGTCTATTATGAGAATTTCAATAAAAATAAAAATTCAACACATAGACACAAGGATAATTTGAGTTACAGAGAATGACAGAGTCTGAAATCATTGCAGACTGAATCATCTATAGTAATAAGACCTGCAGATAAAGGAGGTAAAATAGTTGTCATGGATGCCAGTCATTATGCTAAAACCATGCATAAACAATTGGAAGATAAGTATTATTTAGCAATCTCAAAAGATCAGGTCCATGACATAACTAGGTATATTATGGACACACTGCTTGATATGTACAAAGGCCGCACTATAGATAAAGAACTTTTTGAGTATTTGACAATCAAAGCTCCACTCATACCTGTGATACATGGCCTTCCCAAGATTCACAAAAACATACTTGACCCTCCAATGAGACCGACAGTAGCAGGTGGTGGATGGGTCACTGAGCATATGTCTGTATATGTGGAAAAACATCTAAGACCAGTATTAAATAATAATAGTTATGTACTCAAGGATAGTAAACAATTTTTGATAGAATTATATGAACAACTTCAGTTAATCAGTGATATTGAAGCTTTGACCTTGGTCACATTTGATGTACAATCTCTATTCACTATTATACCTAATGGAATAGGCATCCAATACATTACAGAATATTTGAAAAAACATAATGAATATACAGTAAAGCCGATTGAACTTATCACCTACTTTTTAGAATTAGTATTGGAAAATAATTTGTTCATATTTGATGAACATATATATAGGCAGTTGGATGGGGTTGCAATGGGCACCCCATGCGCGAACAGCTATGCCAATATGTTTTTGGCCCATTGGGAGGAAACAGTCGATGATCTTTTTGTTCTATGGGATGGCGAAAAATATGAGTTGGACAATTTATTTATGAAGATGAACAACTTGACATACTATCTTAAGTTTACTATGGATAAGTCAAGTACAAAGATAGATTTCCTTGACCTGTATATAGAACAATTATCATGTGGTCTGATCAATACAGGTATTTATAGGAAACCGTGCTATAGTAATAGTCTTTTGTTTAGATCCAGTATGCATCCCAGCTATGTATTCAGGAACATTATGAAAGGACAAGGGATTAGGACATCTTGGCTGAACCCCACAGACAGTGGATTTACAGGTTTGCTACAAGAGTTAAGAAATAAGTTATTAGCAAGAGGTTATAAAGAAGCAGAGATTATTGAACAATTTAATATAATTCCAACATTACGGAAAAACACTGCAGCACCACACTTTGGACCTATAGTTCCAAATCACACCATAGGACATGATCAGTATACATCTTGCGTTAAGATTCCAACATTTTTCACTTCAGATCATGTAGATGTCAGACATATTATAACCAAACATTGTCCTATTCTACTAGTGGATGACAAGCTAAGAAATATAGTTGGAGAAAAAAAAAACAGTTACATTTTTAGAAATAAAAAGAATTTAAAAAGGTTATTGTGTTATTCCAGACAAAATTAGTTGATTAGAGAACATGGACACACCATACCTTGTGGCCAATGCAATTTTTGTATGTATATAGACAGTAATAATGAGTTCTTTCATACAGATTTACAAAAGAAGTTTATGATAACAGGGACTGCTACCTGTATGACTACTCATTTAATTTATTTAGCAGTATGTCAGACCTGCTCGTCTTTTTACGTAGGTAAGACTAATAGATGCTTTAGGGATAGGATACGTGAGCACATATATCATATTAAGAAAAGTTCAACACATAATGCTTTGGCCAAACATGTGCTACAATGTGGAGATACACATAAGTTTTCATTTAGAGCCCTTGAAGTTATAAATCCCAGTGTCCGTGAGGGTGACATAAGGAACCACACAGAATGCAGTGAAGGGAACTGGATTATAAAATTAAGAGCGGATAAAGGCATGGGCCTGAATGAAAGAGCATCCATCAAACCAGTGTTACGTAAATGTAGGAATATTAAACATTAGAAACCACCACTATTTAATATTATTTATTATTTAGTTAGTGAGAGTTTTGAGATGTATTTTTTCTATAACAGCGTATTGGCCAGGATACGAGCAGTCCATATACAAATAAGCATATTTTTGTAATATGTCCATCTATTTAATCAACAAATATGGTACTAAGGTCTATGAGATATCCATGTTATATATTGTCTTACCAAAAGTTGCTGTCTTGTATACAAGTAATAGGACTGATAGCCTTCACTATTAAAGTCATTACTATGTATTTTTATTTTTTAGTTATATGTGATATGATAACATAACTTCTCATACATATTCTTAAGATTCTGTTGAGTAGTTTTTAATATTACACTAGTTTTGTATAGGAATTGTCATGATTTTATAAATGCTATACTACTTTAAATGAGTTGATTGTTTTCAACGTTTGATTGGATATAAGATTTTTAAATTTGTATATATATAGAGTTAGTATTGGTTTGAGACGTTTTAAGATCTGATGAAGCTTTTTAGCGAAAGCGCTTATCTGTCTGGACTGCTGTGAATAAAGAGTGTTTTTATTGATAACTGGAATATCTTTCGTTTTTCCTGTCACACTCCATCCTTGCCAGCTTGGATATTTATTTAAATAGTTTGTTTTTAAAGTAATTTAATATAATTTATGTATTTTAAACATTCAAATATTCCCCAACATGAAATACATACAGCTTTTAATAGTGAATGGGTTTAACTGTTTTTAGTTGCATTTCTAGTAAACACCACCAGATGGAGCTTTATGTCCTTTTAATATGAATTAATATTGAGTGTTCTTAGCAATGGATTTTTAAGATTCTTATTATTTTATGAAGTTGATTATTACTGGATTTTCATTTATATGTATTGTGTTTTTGAGACAGGAATTATGTTTCATATTAAATTATTAAATTAATAAATGTATTTTCTGATTTTGTGCACTTTTAAACTAATACCACATATGAACTTATAGTAGTTTGTTTATTAACTTCTGTATTAAGTCAGCTCTCTCTCCTTGTGATAGGTTAATTGATGGAATTTTTGTATTAGAGGCATTATAAAAGCATTCTGATAGGATTCAGTCCGCATCTGAAGAAGTAATTGAAATGAAAACATAGTGTGTGTACAGCGTTAAATGTGCGTCTTGTCTGCTGAATAAACTCGTGTTTTTGCATTACTGCGTGGAGTCTCCGTTCCATATTCAGGGTACCTGTGGACTTAGTGATTTTTAGTGCCTTGGTGAACTTTTTGGGCCATTTTTTTTTAACTCCACAAGATGCTTCAAGAGAGTTAACAAATGGAAGCAACCACTAATAAAACAAAATTCTCAGCACTAATGACTCCAGAAAAAGATACTTCAAGCAAACAACATTGCAGCAATATTTCAAAAGATGAAAAGAAATCATCATCCATTAAAACCAAGCTCAATCAATCTTTTGTTATGGAAGATTTGAAGTTAGTCTTACAACCACTTCAAGTCAGCCACTGACAACATATCCTTGCAATTTACAAACATTAACTGGGCCATTAGTGACTTTACTACAAGAATTGAAGCACCTGAAACCCATATATCGGACTCTGAGAACAAAATCTATTAACAATGATCTTAAATTAAAGAGGAATTACCCACAATCCAAGACAAACTCCTTGACTTAGATGCTAGAAGAAGTTGTAACAATATTTTGATAAGTGAAGTACCTGAATCTTTTGATGCCACTAATTTAACACAAAACATTAAAGATATTTATTTATTTGTTTTATTTATTTGCAGTTTGATTACCGAGGAAGTCCACTGGGCCGAATTGACCCATTTTCAGTGGAGGCCCGGGAAGAAAAGCTTCAAGATATCTTGTTTACCCTTCTCAATGATCTTGCTATGGCCAATAATCTGATCATTAAGAAAGTCCACACAGCACAGTGGCGATCTTAAACAGATGCTCCCAGACAAATTATGTTAAATTTCTGAACTATCAAGATGTTTCCTGCCCTCTGAGAGCATCCAAAACATATAGATTGTTTTCTTGGAAAAGCTACAAATTTCAATACCCCAATATCTGTCTCTGACCTATAAAAAGATCTCCAAAAGCTGTCTTTTTCTGTGTCTATCTAATCAATTCTAACATCAAGTTCTAGATGCTGTGGCCAGCTAAGCTCTCAGAAACTAAATATCATGTCAACACTTTTAAAGAGACCAGATCTTTATTTAAATATCTTTTCAAATTTTCTCTGCAGCTAAACGTTTGGGATATCTCATAGAGTTCTTCCCTTCTGTTTTTTATTCTTCTCTTGATGTTTTTTAGAGTTTTGGGGTCTGCATTTTGGAGTCCTGGGGATGCTGATGGTTGTGTTTTAGAGTGAATGCTTTTGTGGATCTCTGTAGGAGGCCACACGTTGATTGTTACTGCTTTGTAACATATGGCCCTTCTGACATTTGATACAGGAAGGGTTAAAGAGCATGACTTTCTGCTTCCTGTTTGTGCTCATCTCACTTCCTTTCGAGAAATAAATGTGCAATTTTATGCCTAAACAATAGATCACACCAAATAGTTTAATATCTAAAAGATTTTATACATATATTGTTGTTGTTGGAAAGTTTTACCTTAACAATTTTATTAACTTCAAATTAATTTATTAATTATCTTAAAACATGTTCCCCCAACTGTAATAACAATCTTCATAATGCCTGTTTCAGTTATTCTGTATTTATTGCGGGAAGTTGTAGTGTTGGTTCAAGTTAGTATTTGCTTGTTATGGTTGGAAAATGAACATAGCAAGTTTAACTTCTGATGGGGTATAAAGAAATGCAAGTGCTGTAGTATGTGTGTCAAAATATCAAAATCTGCCAGTTATGTGCTTAGATTTCCTATATTAAATACAGATTCATATCTTTCAACAATGATCAGTATCACCACTCTACATTTTCCAAATAATACAATTTAGAAACCTGTATCATTTTATTTATTTGTTTGTTTATTTATTTATGTGTCTGTTGACCAGGTAGGTGGACTGGCTTGAAACTCATTCATTTATGATCTTGACTCAGAGAGCATAATACACTGCAAATACTGATATGATACCCGTAGTTAGCTTAAAGGTAATGCAATATGAAGAGAACTTGTAAAGCAGAACTGAACAATAGGGTCATGTACTTGACTTGGGCATGCACATAACAGTACAGAACAATATATAAAGTAAGCATAGTCAAATAAAAGACAGCAGTCCTAAATGTCCTAGTGTCTAGCATGATACAATGTAAGCCTCAAACATTTCAGCTAAGAAGAACAGGACAATATATGATGCTAGTCAAACAGGACTGAAAATGGATGATGTAGTTACCTTACATGGAAATAGGGTGAACATAGTTAAAATGCTGACAGCACCAAAACAAATAAGGCTAATGAAAACATATGAACTTTGCTAAATGCAGGGAATCTAAAACTTACAGAGGCGTGCCGATAAAACAATACATAGGGATTCTGAAATATCACATCCGCAATGACAGCCAACCCAACAATGTTTATTATCCATGCATGATGAGTCCTAATATTCATTAAGAATATATGCAGAAAGACCAGAATGTGTAACAAGTTCCTCCACATTTTAGCTGTAGCAGGGACTGAAGGAGACTCATGTTGGAGCAAGTTGCAGCCTGAGGGAAGAGCAAGTAGCAGTAGTGCTTATCCACTGAGCACAGGCCATGCTCACAGTTTTTTGGATAGTAAGACTTGTGTGCCGCTCTAATTTTTAACCCAAGGATACATAGCTGCAGAGAAGATGCTAGTGAAAGGTACTATGGGAAGTATGATTAAGGTAAGAGGGAAGTAGAGGTAGTAGGGCCACAGAAACAAACATATAACATGGAAGACTTCAAAGGGAGGTGGTGATGATCAAAGATGTGGAACAGACATATATTAATATCAATAAATGAAGCTACAGAAAGGTAGCAAAAACACAGTATGGGTGGTGTACAGAAAGGTAGCAAGACATATTGACCAAAAGCAGTTACAGTGCAAATGTCATGAAAAAAAAAGCATCCATACAAACCTAGAGGGAATAGAACCCTCAACCCTTTTCACTTAAATTTGGCCCAGCACTTCATCTGCAGACTGAGCCATATAAGTAGTCACACCAAAGGTGCCCGTGAAGCACATAGCAGGTGATTAGGTACGTACTAGGCTATTGACCTGTGAGGATCTTAAAAAGCCAGGCTCTACATTTCCATGGCAATTACTAGCCTTTATTTTGTAATATGAATATCCTATGATGGACCACACAAATTATATGTTGGATACTTGCATGTTTCCCCTATCCATGAGGGCCTTTGGTGCTAAACCAGGGATGCATTTGTGGTTGCCCATCCATTCATCCAAGTTTGAAAAGGGCAAGAGAAGTTGTTGTGTCTTTTGGCTTTTCCCAGTTAGGGGTCACCACAGTGGAACTCCGGTCCGCTAATGATTGGCAGTAGATTTTTACATGCCGAGTTGCCAGCTCTGACGCACAACCTTCAACGAAGGTACGCCCATTCACGCATGTCTCCACGCAGAAGACACTCTAGCTGAGAATCGAACCAGACAGCGTCTTACTGTGAGGCGACAACACTACCGCATTATGTTTTGGCAAAGACAAATCCATACAAGTGGTATTCTCTGGGATACATACCTAGCCCTACAACACATTTTATTAATCTGGCAAAAAATAGCAAGGTACCTTGATCAGCTGTTTCTGATACCATTAGACTTCTGAATGTGTAATAAGTCTGACAAAACAGGATCTGTTTTGGCTCTATATGTGAGGCAGAGGTCTCCTCTCAACAGCCTGTATGATACGTAGAACAGAAACAAAGCTTTGAGATAGTCTGCATAGTTTATATGGAATGGCCCCTTGTTTTTTTTTTTAGTGAGGAAACATTGTGGTCATTCCAGCTGTGACAAGTGTTTGGACAGTTACTTACTGAAAAGGCCATTATACCTAATGAGTGCCCAGAACAGAGGAATAATTACATCCCTGGATCTGAATGCCATGTCCTTCAATATAATATATGTAATGGAAAAGAACTTCCTTACAATATGGATATGTGGTGATCAAAGGACAGTTCACTGGCAACATATCTTCCAAGATCTCTAACTATGGGATCAGTTTTCAGGAGTGGTGTTGTCAATGTGGTAGTTACAAAGGAAGTCATGCTTGTCAAAGGCTACAATTACATATTTCTTACATTTAGTTTCAGTTCATGGTTTTGGCACCAGATATGTGTTTGGGACAGGTCCTCTTGTAGGATTGTGGTGTCTTCTAGGGAGTTTATGATGCCAAATTTGCAGCAATCTGCAAACTTGGTTAGCCACAATCCTTTAATATTAACTTTGACTTCCAAGAAGTAAATACCAAACAAAAGTGGCCTAAGATCCCAAGCAGGCAGAGACTTCACATTTAAAAGAATGGAAGTATAAAAGAAACCAAAGCATGCAACCTTGAGGGGACTGAACACTCAACCCTCGTAATTTACACTCTACAAATTACTTCATGGAAGCAGTCATTACAAAAATGTAAGTGGTGCACAGAGCAAGTAAGTTGCATATGCAGATTACTGCGCAATGACACTGAGCTCATTTGTGCACCTGATAGGCAACATCAAACCCAGCAGGAAATTATTTACCACCCTGGGTACCATCACCACTAGGCCTTGTCTCAGATGGTGGAGACAGTAATGGATAGGGATGCATCTCAATGAGACACTACAGGAGATTCTATATTTGGCCAATTTGGAAATCCAATTTTCTGTCAATAATCTCCACTAAAATGTCTGCTAGCAGCCACTGGATGATAAAGGAGTCACATCCACTCCCACTGCTACATGTGAGTACAACTGCACTGGCATCCAGTGAGAATTACCTGAAGTGGGTGGTGCAGGTAGGACAGGAGGTATGGAGGCGACAGTGTCAGACTGGGATCGAGATGTGCTGGGTCCTTCTGGCGGTGGTGGTGCTACTGCTTTCACCTGTAGGGGGCTAACAGGTCTTGCTGGTGAGATGGGTGCAGGTTGTTGTACTGCTACATATAATAGTAAAATAAATGGAGAGCAACAAAATAAATATACGTAAAAGAGAAGAAAAAGGATAGTGGCAAGGGTGGAGGAGAAGTACAAATGCAATGAAAATCTGAAGCGTATATATATATATATATATATATATATATATATACACACACACACACACACACACACACACACACACACACACACACACACACACACACACATATCTTGAGTATGATAAGCTTAAGCCTAACATATGTGATGGACCAAAAAACACTTCACAATTTAACAAAGCTGTTAACATATACCACTGAAAGAGGGATCTGACACAACAGCCAAAATAAGCTACAGGCTAGCAGTATCTTGACCATGCCTATGATGAGTTTGAAATCTATGTAAATGTGGTTGCTGGACAGGTCCATGATTATAAAATTGTGCAATACAGCCACTGATATGATCCTGGTTGCCCCACAAATAGCAAAACTTCTGGAACAGGCACGGCAACAGATGGAAGGCCATCGAATGGACCACCTCTCATGGAGATGGAAGAACGTTTAGACTCTCTCCAAGGGAGTGGCAGCTGTGTAGAGTCCTACAGTTTGGTATGGATATTGGGGCAGAGCTGAACAGACGTCAGAGATGATCCACTGCAGATGCTCCAGGTATGCAGATGTATTTCTGTGTATCATTGCCTGTAAGTCCTCTGTACCCCTTAACTTAATTAAAGTTGTCTCCGTTACAGTATACAGATATGTCTGGGATGATGCATGTTAAGTATTAGTTCTTATACTGTTTATATTTCTAAAACTCTCAGTTGCATGTATAGTTCTGGTGGTGGACAATACACTGGATAATTTGTTGTTTGGTGTATTCACAATTGATTCTTCATCAGACACCAGCATTGTGGAAATGCCCTGTTTGATGGTGGAGAGTCTGCAGCCTCTGATAATGATGGTGTGGATAAGCTGGTGCCGTCAGGCAGCACACAGTATGTGTTAGATGCAGGGAGTGTGACCACCACATCTTCCACATAGACCATGGACCCATCTCTGTGTCTGCAGATATCTGGACCCCCCCAGATATCATAGACATTATTGATCAGAAAGGTGTGCTGGCCCTCTGTATATAGATGTCTGAATCTGCCCCTAGCAAGTATGGGCACAGAAGTTGACATGGAGGGATTGGTAATGTCGTTCACTGGAGACATATATACTGTCCTTCCCCCTAGGTTTCATGTCAGAGGCCACAACCCAGCGTTATGTGCAGGGTCATCATGGAGGCTCAGGCTAGTAGCAGTAGCAATGGTGAAGTTAGTAAGAGTGATCTAGAATGCATGTGACAACCTGAGGAGTGCATGCCCTGTATGTGCGATTCCTTGGACAGAATGAATCACATGCTGGAACATGCAATGTCTTATCTGGCTTGCCTGCCAGTGGGTGAGGATCTTTCTGGAGAGCTAGTCATAAGCTACATCCACAGATGTTAGCCAACGTCTATGAAGGACAAAGATTCCACTCCCACAGTGTTAGCACATCCACAGCAATTCCTGTTGTGGAGGTGTCACCTCCAAGTAGAGGCTATATTTATAGTTGTGGCTATCGACACAATGGCAAATCTCATAGCAGATGTTGCTCAGTGGTACACAACACAACACTATCTACCCAGGGTCATGATTCATGCAGTAGAAGTCCAGGTAGATACAGTTTTTGTGGGTAGGGGCATGCAGAGGATGCTGAACCATTGTCTATGCATGCCCTGGACCTGTCCAGTAGACCAAGCCACAGTGCTGCAACTACTGCTGAGGCTGTGTCCCTGCAGACCCATACTAACACCACCACAGTATCCAGTACATCACACACCTCCAGTGACACTGGCCATTCCCAACATTAAAAGCTCCCCCAAATAAAGTTTCTTTTGTACTCCTCAGCACTAACCCTCATACATTTCCCTGTGAAAGACATGCACTCCTGTGCTCCCGCCTCCACCTGAGCAAACGATGGTAACTCTGACCTGCCCTTTGCACACTGTAACTTGTGTTGCTAATTTCTGATGCACAGTGTGGCCAACATTTGCACTAGTAAGCGCAGCCTGGTGTTGGTTTAACATGTATCCTTTTCACTGTAGTGTATCTGCTTAAATTTTGTATACTATATTCTAAAGCTACATGCAATTCACTGCCCTTTGCTAGTGCCACAATATACAGTGCCTCCCTCAGTCTGGTATCTCCTGCTGATGGCTTCTCCTCTGACTTTGCCTGTTGTGTTAGAAACTGCTGCTCCTGCATGTGCACACCCTACTTTAACTGCTTCCAAGTATAATACTGTGTAACATGACACACATGGTCACTATTTTTGCACATGTGGAAGGATCATACTGCAGGGCATCACCTGACAAAGCCAATCAGCAAAAATGTGCCTTCAATAGCCCAAATACATGCTCAGTAATGTTTCTTGTTATAGTCCAAACACATGCTCAGTAAAGTTTCTTGTTATAGCCCAAACATATGCTCAGTAATGTTTCTTGTTTTCTGTTTGGGCATGGTTGTACCTAAGGTCTGCTTGATTGTCTGGATTGCTTAATGGTGTCATAAGCCAAGGTTCCAGAGCATATCCAGCTCTGTTAGAAGTCACCTCTCACAAATCTTTGTAAAAGGTGCAGGTATGTCATATGTGGGGTGATAATAAGTGCCTGGATAACCAACACTCAGATTTTAGACCACCTGCCAGTAAATGGAATGATACCCTTTGCAGTTTACCTACCTTCTTCCCAGTTCACTAGGTGGGGCCTTTATCTCAATGTTGATACAGTCTCTGGCCCCTAGTACTGCAAAAAAAAGGTTATATTGTAGAAATACTGCATGGTGTTGGCTGCCTACTGTGGGTTACATGGGGACCACACATGATCTTCCACATGCTGAAGCATGGCATTGAGAAACTGATGCGGCTGCAGATGAGACCAACATATGTTTACAATTTCTTGACTGGTGTTGCTACCAACATGATAATGAACCACAATGTCAGAGTTGTGGAATCCCTGAAATATTAAGAGCAGTCAGATGACCCTGCTTCGTGGAGGCAACAATATGTACCATCATGCATGGCAGCAGCACAAAGAGACTGTTGCAGATGTACATTCATTAAAGCTGTGGCATTACTTAGTGATTTACTAAATCTGAATGTGAGCATTCAGAAATGTACGTATATACAATAAGCACAACTCCATTGTGCAGCATTTTTACATTTCTGAATTGTTCTGCCATTTTTATGCCTTGTTATCACATATCTTCTCATTATGCTGTCGTTAATCTATCATAACGGACTGAGCTTCTTGGTCTGTCCACATCGCGTTTCTTGGTTTTCTGAATCGCACATACCCTGCCTGTGGCAACTTATCATGAAAATTCATTTACATCATGATGTAACAAAGTTTTCTGAATGTGACCTGCAATTAATGATTGCCATTAAAACATCTGCAAGTATAATCATTCATTAAATAGTTTAACAATTTGATCCTGAATTTATTTAATTATTATTTGTTAACTGGGTAGGTATACTGGTCCAAATAACCTTTTTACTTATGACTCAGGCCGAAGGCACAAGAACAGTAAATTTCAAACATAATGGAATATAGTAATAAGAATACAAAATATATGCAGCTATCTCAAAATATAAGAAATGTTATTATTGTATTTGGTAGATATCGCATAAACACTTGAAATGAGCATGTTCTCAAATTCAGTATAAAGCATAAGGAATTAATTACACTGAAAACAAAGCAAAAACTTAAAGATTACCAGTGTTCTTTATGTGTAATATCTGAGAGAAGCCCGTAATGTCTGCAACATACATGTGTAAAAAAAACTGTCCTTACTTCCACCCTATTACTTTCTCTATACTTCAGCATGTGAACTATTGATCTCACTCCCATCTGTATTTTATTCATCACACATCATGGCTCACACCTTATGCAACCTACACTCTCCTTCCATCACTAAACCTTATCCAATTTTGATAATTTTTGCATCACTCATTCACCAAAAATGTTATCTATCCACAATTAATGCATGCAATATATCATAAAAAAACAGAGCAGTTCTCACACTTAATTATGCCAGATCAATACCTCAAGTACAAATTCCTTCATGAAACTTTCTAGAATGTTCTATCAGTCCAAAATGATACTGAAAACAACCTTATCCTTTTAATGAACACACAAAGCCTGTATCTTCCATCTACACATATTCAGTTTAGTATTACACCTAGCCACTCTTTCCTTGACTTTATATTCTTAAACATAGGAGGTATGTCTGTTTTTTAGTTCGTGGCGATGGCAGTCAGCATATGCTGTGTTAGTTTATTTATTTTTTGTTAACTCTGAGGGAATACTGATTCCACTGGACCATTTTAGGGCTCAGTCTGCTAGAATACAATAGTGAAAAAATAACAAAGCTCACATTTTCAAAATGATTCATGTATAATGATTACCAGAGAAGCATGTTTTACATATTTAGTTCATTTACTTGGTTATTGTTATGGTGCTCTCTGAAACATTGGTCCTTGTCCAGTTTCACTATGTAGCTTCATTTTCATTTTCATTTTCTTGCTCCTCTAAAATCTTTTATGAGGCTTTACATTTGATATTTTGACAGAGACATGTTTGCAATTCCTTTGTTGACTTTTTGCCCCGACTAAGCATCGATAAGAGTGTGCTTTTTTTTTGTAGTTCATGGATTTTCATCTGTACAGCCTTAGTACTAATATTTTTAAGTTTTGGATGACCAAAGAACTCTTGCCATTGTTATGATTGCAGTACATGGATACACTTCTTTAATTCAAAGACCATTTTGTTCCAAAAACAGCAAAATACTGGTATAATTAAGAACTGCCAATTTTTATGATGGTTGCATCATTACAAATTCTACATCCAATTGCCTCACACCAGTACTGAATCTGGATTTCTCTTGCAGTTTTCACTGTATTCCATTGGAGTCCTTATTATATGGTCTGCTAAAATATATTGCATTGGAAATGGAATTATTAATATCTATGTTTTAGTACTATTTAAGGTACTACCATTATGCGGACTCTGTATATCATCAGACTCAGACTTCCTACTTCAGTTTGGTTGTTGCAGCAGCAATCATTTGAGCCTTGTTGTGCCTCACTTTATTGTTCTACTCAATAAAGCCTGACTTTTATTAAATTTACTTTACTTCACAGATTATTTAAAATTAATTTCAGCTAGTCATATAAGTTAATAACATTTCATTTTAGGTTTGTTATATTTAATTATTGGTCACATAGTCATTATCATATGTGAGTCTAGGTTCTAAAGTGATAAGGGTTATAAGCACTTACAATTTGAACTGGGACATGAACAATAAGCTTGATCAAATCTCTACCTGGGTGCTTCAACTTAATCTACATGTAGCAGCTGTCTGTTAGTCTTGTCTTACACAAGACTTGCATAAAAAACAGTTCTACTTCCTCAACTACAAGGGCCACCTGTATGGATCAGCTTTGTACCGGGTTTTGTGGAGGATGCCTTTAGCTATGTAAAAGTAAACTCACTTGTACTACTATTACCACTTCTTCATTGACAAATTATCTCTCTGTCTCTTTCTGAAACAGCTAATCACTAACATAGCACTAAATAAATAATCTATAATTATTATAGCTATTCTATATAACCCCATCCCCAGGCTCCAAATCACTCTACAATAAACTTTTTAAAGATTTATTCACATTTATCTCAAAAAAAAAAAAGAAATCCTGGTCTCCTCTAAACTACCAGACATCTAACTGACTTTGGGATAACTCACTTCATCCAAGAACCAGCAAGACCAAACTAGCATACTAAAAACATTATTTACTCGATCTTCTTAAAACTACCAACCTTAAGAAAGTCCTCAACACATCTTTCTTACCAATTAAATGTTTGTGGACAACTGCCCCATCATCTTCCTCTGGTCCAGCAAAAGACCAAAATATCCCTCATTTTTTACATAGTTATGAACATATCTACAGGTAATATATATATAATCTAAACAAATTCAATAATGATGTTAAAAAAAATAAATAAATAACTTCATGACCATCATGTAGAGACAATTCTTTCAAGTTAATTCCCATTATTTTACCTACTCAATTCTGGCAACTGTAATTCTAAATCTGCAGAAGAAAAAACTTTCCCTTAATCTATCATTAATGATATAGTAACATGGAACAATGGGTTACCAATAATCTCCTCAAGCAATTTAAACAAGAAAATTGAATGAATTATCCTGCAAAAATCAGATTCCAATGATTAAGGTTATAAGAAAAGCTCAGTAGAAACCCAGACTAAGTCCAAGCACAATAATATTCCAAAAATGGCTGTCCAAAAGGCTGAAGTTGAGTAAAAACAGTTTTAATAATAATGTGCACAAAACAAACTGGAGAGCATTTTCACGGCTTACCCGCTTCTTCAGACCAGAAAAAAATTAAAACACTTAAAACCTTATATACACATAACCAGCCATACAATTAAGAGATGTCAAGCCACATGGTGCAATTAATGATGATTCTAATTATGTCCATTAGAAATAACCTTAGCTTAGAAATGACGGCAAAAAATACTAGAAGAAACAGAAAATATATTGCAACAAAACGTAGTCAAATAACCTGTCAAATCCAAAAATATTCTTTGAGAGAACTTAGCAAAACTATAGGATATATAATATTTGACCATACCATATCTGAAGTCTTTCTTAATCTTGAAAAAGAATTCTCTGCCCATCTTATACTGCCTACTATCTTCACTAAAATAAGAAAATCTCAACCTTAACTAACCCTTACTCCCACCACTAGACCTAAAAGAAAATATCTGTTAAGAAAACAGAAAATTTTACTAATGCACTAGCTAATAATACAAGTCTTGGTAGTGAAGGACTATACCCATGGTTCTTAAAAGTCTGGAAGGACTTTAGTATGACACATTCATCACTTCTTTAACTTCTCAGTATGCCAACAATCATTTCCCTTATTCCAGAAAGTTTCTCAGTATGCCAACAATCATTTCCCTTATTCCAGAAAGTGATAGCTGTCATACCTATCCCTAAATGTTTTTCAACTGCTAACACTTCTGAATTCAAGCCCTCCTTGGAAAATTTCTCAGAACAGCTATTTACCAGCAGACCACAGATTACCTACATAAATACATCCTTCTTTCTTTTCAGCAGTGCAAAAAAAGAAGTTATGTACCTACCATAAAGTTCCATGTTAGTTGTCTTCATCTCGCCTTCCTTCTTGCTGTTTGGGTTGGAGCTGATCCTCGGCTCCGACTCGGCCATCTTCTATAGCTCAAGAGCTGTTTACTGGCTCGAGGCTACCCCTTATCCCAGAATCAGCTACCCAGATCTCGTTTGTGATAGCACACACTAGACATTAGTAGAGTAACCAGTTACTAAAACTGGTTGTCCAATACACCTAAACAAGGAAAGAGTTATAGATTTACCTGGCATGTGAAGTAATAAAAGATGCTCAGCCAGTGAAAACAAAAGGGAACTCCTCACAATCCTCTAGGAAGGAGGAAGGAGGGAGGGACACAAGAAGGAAGGCGAGATGAAGACAACTAACATGGAACGTTATGGTAGGTACATAACTTCTTTATGTTAAGTTGTCTATCTCGCCTTCATTCTTGCTGTTTGGGACAGCGCCCCTAGCACCGAGAATCCCGGGTGGCTCATTGGAACAAACTATTCAGAACAGTAGAACCAAAGGAAGCTCTGCTCTGGGAGACCATATCTACCTTGTAATGAGAGATAAAAGTGTGGGGGTTTGCCCAAGTGGCAGCTGCACAGACTGAGTCTATGGGCAACCTAGACTGAAACGCTACAGAGGTGGCTAATGCTCTAGTGGAATGACCTTTTGGTTTAGCTGGTAGCTCTTTATTTCGTAATTGATAAATAAAGGCAATAGTATCAGATAACCATCTGGATAAGGTCACTTTAGAAACTGGAAGACCTTGTTTGTTGAAAGCATTAGAAAGAAATAAATGGTCTGACTTTCTTAGTTCTATGAAGGTAAAAATGCAATTGTCTGTGTACATCCAATTGGTGGAGCTTGTATTCTGCCTTGTTGTTGTGATTAGGAAAGAAAACTGGGAGATCTATGGATTGATTTAAATTATTCTCTGAGCAGACTATAGGAATAAAGGATGGATTGGTCCTCAGAGAAACTCTGTCCTTGTGAAACACCAGATAAGGAGGAAGAACACATAGTGCTTGAAGTTCTGAGACACATCTAGCTGAAGTGATAGCGACCAGAAAAAGTGTCTTCCAATAAAGAAATTTTAAAGGACATGATGCTGCCAGTTCAAAGGGAGGCAAAATTAAGGAGGCTAAAACTAAACTGAGATCCCAAGGAAGGGGAGGATCTCTAACTGGGGGTCTAAGAAGAGATGTTCCTTTCATAAAGGCTTTGCAGAGTTTATGAGACATTATGCTAGAATTAAACATACCGATATGAAAATTAGAAATGGCAGCTAGTTGTACTCTGATGGTAGCGGAAGCCACACCAGACTGAAAAAGCTGCGTTAGAAATTCAAGAATTTCATGGATTGGGGCTGAGAAAGGATCCAAATTTCTAGATTCTGCCCAGTAAGAAAACCGTTTCCATTTACTAGCATACGTTTTCCTTGTAGTAGACTTATGTGAGGAAACAATAATATCACAGACTGCTGGGGAGATATTGGAAAGCCTGGCTAAGGTTGGAAGTGGAGTAACCAAGCTGTGAGCTGGAGAGTTTGAAGGGATTGGTGCAACCCGCCTGATTGGTGAATCAGCAGATCTGGAACCAGGTCCAGAATCCATAGTTGATCCAGAAGGTGGAGGTGTAGGAACGGGAACCATATTTGTCGAGGCCAATATGGGGCAATGTGGATTCATTTTGCAACCCAACGATTTTGCTTTCTGTATGAGTCTTGGAATTAGGGGAAAAGGGGGAAAAGCGTAAAGATGTCCCTGAGGCCAATCAGGGACTAGAGCATCTCTGGGTATATGACCTGGAAGAGGAAGTAGGGAAAAGTAGCTGCTGCATTTGTTGCTGAGAGGAGTGGCAAATAGGTCGCAGCAAGGCTGCCCCATTTGCGGAAGATAAGATCCGCAACTTCCTGATTCAGAGAACACTCGTGAGGCATGAGAATAGCTCTGCTGAGCCTGTCCGCTATAACATTGGATTTCCCAGGGATGTGCATTGCTATCAGAAAACGTTGGGAAGAAATCGCCCCATTGCCACAGTCTGAGTGCTTCTCGACCTGGTCCCACCCTGTTTGTTGATGTACCACACCACTGACATGTTGCCCGTTTGGATTGCAATGGTACCGGAAGGAAGAGAGTCTTGAAGGGCTTGCAATGCTAGGAGAACCGCTCTCATTTCTAGGACATTAATATGCAAATGGTACTCGTGAGGTTGCCAAGTGCCTTGGACTGTCCTGCCTAGATAATGCCCCCCCCCACCCTATCAGGGAGGCATCCGTGGTCACTGTGGCTACCAGAGGGCGTTGTATGAAGGGTCTGCCCTAAATTACTAGTGGGGAGACCATCCACCAAGAAAGGTGCCTTTTGCATGTTTCTGTGATCAGGATCATGTGAGACATGGGTAGTTCCTGAAAAGATCAATGCGTGAAAAGAAGCCACTGAAGGATTCTCATGTGGAAACACGCAAATGGTACAAGAAGAATTGCAGCTGCCATGGAGCCTAGAGCTTGAAGGACATGTCTGACTTGAACCCATTTGCTCTGTATTAGAATTAACACTTGTTGACGAATAGTGGAAACTCTTTCCTGTGGTAATCTTGCAAACATTTCTTTTGTGTTTAATTCAGCTCCTATGTATGTAATAGACTGACAGGGCAACAAGGCAGATTTTTCAAAATTTACTGTAATGCCAAGTTGAGTGCATGATGTGATTGTATAATCCCATGCCTCTAAGAGTTGACACCTGGTGGTAGCAGTCAGGAGCCAGTCGTCTAGATAGGGAAACACCTGGAATCCTTGATGCCTCAGGTGAGCCGTGACTTCTGCCATACACTTGGTGAACACCCTGGGGGCTGAGGTGAGACCAAAGGGCAGAGCTCTGAACTGGTAATGACTGGCCCCTACCTGGAAGTGAAGAAATCTATTGGAGCGTCTGTCCATCTTGATATGGTAGTATGTGTCCTGAAGATCTGTCGAGCACATCCAATTGTCCTGACCCAGAAAAGGGAAAATGGACTGCAGTGTCACCATCCGGAACTTTTCCTTTTGTACAGATTTGTTCAATCTGCTGAGATCCAGTACTGGTCTCCAGTCCCCTGTCTTTTTTGGTACTAAAAAGAATCTTGAGTAAGTTCCGGATCCTAGTTGGTCTGCGGGGACTTCTTGAATGGCTTTTTTTTCTAGCAGTCTTGTAACTTCTGTGACTGCTTGATCCCTTAGATTGGGTGGGACATCTGGGATGGGCTGTTTTGATTCGATGGGGGATTGATGGAAGGGAATTTTGTAACCTCCGGAAATGATGGATAGTACCCATCTGTCTCTTGTTATATTTTGCCAGGCTTTTGGGTACAGCAAAAGTCTTCCCCCGACTACCTCCAGAGGTGAGCAGTCGGGCAAACCTTCAGGGATGCTGGAAGTGTTTGGGAGAGAAAGTTTCTCTGTCACCCTGGTTTTGCGGTCCCCCTCTGCCATATCTGTTATTGTTGTTTCCCCATCTGCCCCTGGGGGAACAATCACCACGTGTGTCAGGCAAGGGTCCCTGGGATTTTCGGAACCACATCTTTCTGCTCTTCTGACCCTTGGGATAAGGTCTGGAAGGAGTGGAAAAATGGACTCCCACGGCAGAAAGAGTCTTGCCTTCCTGCTCACACCTGGTCAATGTGTCTTTCACCTGAGGCCCAAAGAGAAAAGAGCCATCAAAGGGAGTATTGGTGAAGGACGCTCAAAAGGGTTCTGCAAATTGACACAGCCGCATCCAAGCATGTCTCCTGAGAGCCACGCCTGTCCCTGCAGCTCTGCTCGCTCCATCAGCTGCATAGGAAATCAGCCTCATGGAGGAGTTAACTATGGAATTAAGAGTCACAAGTTGAGAAGCTACTTTGGTTGGTGCTCCCTCAGCTGTAGGATCTTGAAGGGTATCTCCAAGCTCTTTCAGGAGATCCCTTTGAAGACATGTAAAATGGCATAGATAATTCAGGGACCTCATTGAAAAGGTCGCTGAAGCAAACATTCACTTTCCATATCTGTCCATCGTCTGAGACTCTTTGTTCGGACGATGAACAGATGAAGAGGTCTCTGCTAACTCTTTCTTGGTGGCTGCTGCTACCACCATGGCATCAACGGGCACACCTTTGGAGAGGAATTGCTTGCCCTGGGGGGCTGTAATGAACTTATTTGGTCTCCTCAGAGTAGGTTCCACAGAATCTGGAGTTGACCAAGCCTTTTGAGCCACTACAGACTTGAGTGGATCAAAAGGAGGAGATACCCAGGAGGTGGAAGGTCGGGAACCGAATGCGTCCAGGTATACAGACTTGTCCTTGGTAGGGGCTAGGGAAGTCCAGTCCCTCCTCTGCCTAAGCATTTCAAGGATGTCTGAAAAGGAAACATCTTCAGAGGGAGACCTTGGGGACCCTTCCGCTTCATCCATGTCTGTATCTGAAGTGACAGACTCAGGGGAGTCTATGTGCTTCCTCTTGCACTTCTTCTTCCGGGGAGGCTCCGAGTGATCAAAGAAGGCTTCGTAGGAAGAGGGATCACCCAATGGAGTGTCCTGGGGCATAGGTTCCCTACGCTTGGGGTCTGGAGGAGGAGTAGAGGTTGGCACAGACACCACGGGGGGAGAAGTCGATGGAGCTGGCAGTAGAGCTGTCTCAGGGGACAGCACACTCTGCATGACCTCGAAGGCATCCCGACCTCTAGGCAGAGAAAGCTCCAGCTCTGAAGAAACAGGAGTTTTTCTCCGCATCGAAGGTGACGGCTCCGAGGCCAATGTTGGAGCCGAGCTCACCTGCGCCAAAGCTCCGAGGGGGAGAATGGGGTCGAACAAGGGTCCGATGCCACTCCCCCCCTCAGAGCCGACGAGAGAGCCTCGGCACCCAGATCCCTCAATAGAAGGTAAAATCCAGGTAATCGGAGCCAACGTCGGAACCGAAGGAGAAATGATGATCGGCGCCGATGGTTCTACTGCCTGCGGATCCATTGTCTCTGGCTCCGAGCTAAAAGTAGTCGGAGGAGGAATAGAAATAGAGGCAGTTGGAGCTGATACCTGTTGAGGTGGGCTGGACAGAATTTTTGCCACTGCCTGTGACTTAAGCAGCCTACTTACTACTCTCTCCACATCATGATCTGATAATCTAGAGGATCGAGAGGAGTGGGAAGAATGATGGCTACGTTCACTCTGTAATAAAGATGACTGTGGTGCCGAGTGGATGGACTCCAAGGATGGCGACCTCAGTCTCTTATGGCTCCGAGATGGCTCCGAAATAGCAGATGGAGCCAGAGGAGTTGTCTTGTCAGTGCCAGCTGGTACCGACATACTTGGTTGGTCAAGTAAAGGAGTCGGCTCTGAAGGTGGAGCCGACGGCTTGACAGACTTAGGGGATTTTGCTGGATGAGTACTTTTAGCTGGAGAATCCTGAGGCTTCAATAATCCCCGAAGGATGAATTTGTTTTTGCGCACCTGCAGGACCCTTGGACTAAAAGCATGACATATAGAACAGGAGTCCTGCAGGTGAACAGTGCCCAAACAATAAACACAACTAGTGTGCTCACATTTTCTGACAGCATGAGTCACACTTTTTGAAGCCAGATACCTTAGTATCTTTAGACATTATAGAAACAACAACCACACAACAAATAATGAAAAACTATACTATAAAACAAGAACAAATAGAGTTTTTTGGGGGTTTTTTTACAGTTAAAGAATAGAAGGAAAGCCTCTAATTTAAACGGCTATCCTGGGGGGGGTTGAACTCTCTAATTTAAATGAGTTCAAGGGAACAGAAGGTCTGAGAGTTATGGAACGATGGCCAACAAAGCTAAAATACACAGGAACATGAAAAAAAGGATAAAGGGATAATATCTATATACTAAAAAGACAATTACTTGACAAACTTTCAAGAAAAAAAAAACAATATATAATATCAAAAAGATTATACTAAGCCTGAGCCAGTAAGGAAGCAACCTCGCAGCTGAAGTGGCAAATGAGATCTGGGTAGCTGACGCTGGGTATTCTGGGGTAAGGGGTAGCCTCGAGCCAGTAAACAGCTCTCGAGCTATAGAAGATGGCCGAGTCAGAGCCGAGGATCGGCTCCGAACCCAAACAGCAAGAACGAAGGCGAGATAGACAACTTAACATCTAAAGTTATAAGCACCCTTTCAGCTCAGGATTTATGATTATTTAATGCACTCTGTTTGCCTGACAGACAATAAAATCACTGAAACCACTTTCAGCACGCACAGACTAAAGATTGTTTTCCAGGGAGGCAACCCCCCTGCACCCCTCTTGTATAGGGATAGAGCTCCCACACACCCCTAATGTATATATACCAACTCCACAGTTGCACAACAGTTTAGAAAGTGCAACTTCACATATTTGTTGAAAATAACTTTCAGTGAGATAATGTCCTCATGTTGTTGTCAGTTGGACAAATGCTGCTCAAGGAAACCTTACATTCCCATAGCCCATCTGTCCCTCTCTGATGCAACTGTAACTATATGTGATGAATGTCTGCATACTGGAATCCTTGTTATGGAACTAAATAAGCTACAATCTTCATATTGAACTCCAATAGCTTTGACCCATCCACTATAGCATGGTTTCAATGCTACCAATGTAACCAGTACTTTACAAATAAAACAGGAAATGAACTTCTACAACTACTGCACATCTTCTGACAGATGTATATTCTATTCTTAAATTTGTGGAGCTTTTTTCCCCAGCTTCTGCTGAAAGTGAATGAAATTATCCAGTCAGATTTTCCTGGTAAACAAATGTCAATAAATAAATAAAGCTAAACGGTTTCTATTCACATTATTCAAATCATCTTCATACAGAACATTATATCTTAAATATCACTATCTATGCTAGTGACCTAATATTTAATAGAAGTTCTTCCTTTTACAAATCCATCTTGTGCGATCTCCAGACAGCCTTCAACAACCTCACTAATTGGCTGCATTAAAACAACTCACTCTAAATAGGAAAACAAAAACTATTTCAGTGAACCATCTCCCAGTTTTAATATGCGTATCATAACTTACTGGTTCAAAAGCTTTTTTTCAGTGCCAGAAAAAGTGCACCAGTCAAAAATCCATTTCAATTTTCAAGTAAATCATGTCAGTCATGGAGTATATGATGCAAAGTATGAAACCCTGTTCTAAAACCTTGCTGTTTATTTAATGTTGTTGTTTGTCTTTCGGCTTTTCCCGGTTAGGGGTCACCACAGCGGAACTCTGGTCCGCTAATGATTGGCAGTATATTTTCACGAACGTCGAGGTGCCAGCTCAACGTCCAACCTTCAACGAAGGCACACCCATTTACGCATGTCTTTCGAACGTCCAACCAACCGCGGGGAGGACATGCAGACTCCACACAGAAGGCACTCCGCACTCCAGCCAAGAATCGAACGGTTGCTTTTTATTTAATAATAAGAATATTTACTAGTAACTAAATATCTGTCCATAAACAATCTTTTCCAATAATTTAAGTCTTAGATTAGCTGTGTGTGTACGATCCTGAATTAGTTTTATAGCTGAGACTTTATGTAATGGCCATATGACAGCACACTTAAAAGTGGAACTATTCTAGAAATAATGAGTAGATTAGATATTATTCAGTGGTAACGAAATGTATGAACTGGCAAATTTTTGAATAGTTTGCAAAGATGATCAAGAAGGACTGCTGCTCAACTCCACCTCCTCCAAAACATATATTACAATAATGAGGGCCAGATTCAATAAAGCCTACACTAAGTGTACACTGTTCTGAGTGAACAGACATAATGCACACCTTCTTCCTCCTAATTTTAGTTTTCCTAGTGATATACTCTAAATATTGACAGGGATTCATAAAGGTTACCAAAGTGTAGACTACATTTACATTTAGTGTAATCTTTCTGAGAGACTAGAAAACACAAAAATGTGATAAGAATTTTATTGAATACATATTGTGTACACATAATGTAGGCTTTAGTGAATCTGGCCCTGAGACTTTTTTAAAATAAAAAGGGGGATTTCCATTGCCTGTACCCTGTCGTATTTCTAATTTGTGTGGAAAATTGATTACAGGCCGTGTGAGTCAGACTGCTAAAAGCTTTGTCACAATCCAAATTTCCAAAGGCCATGCTTTTATTTACTTATTTTATTCATTTATTTTATTTTACATTTGGTAACCGGGATAGTCCGACTGGACAGGGTCCATTTACAGCAGAGGCCTGGGGAGAAAAGCTCCACAAATTATTTAACACTACTAAATAAGGATAACAGACATGCAAGAAAATGTAGATCAGTGACATACAAAATTAACAACAGAGAGACAAAAAAAATTTCCAATATATGCAATGTACAGAGTAATCTTGAGTTTAGATCTTCAGGTTTACTATCTGCAGCTTATCAACAGTAGGTATGCCAAGGAAGGAAGCAAAGGAAAGAAAGAAAAAGTAGAGGCATTTATGTAATACCTTTTGAGAGTTAAGGCTCCCTAGTTTTAAACCATTGTGAGAATTTTTAATCTACAAGATGTGGGGGCAGTATTCATGGTGGAGTTGTCTGAAGATGAGGGACACTGGAAGAAAGGTAGCCCTGGTCATTATAGATAACCAGCCAAACTATCTCATTATTAAGTAGTGGCATTCATGGGAGGCATCTACAGTGATAATGTGTAGCTCTTGGTGAGGGCTGTTTGCAAGAGGTTTGCATTCTCAGTGGAACTGAGTGGTGCAGTAGATAATGCAAACTCAACCTTGGGAATAAGTAAACTGATGCCAATTACCCTCTAACTTTCAAAGATGAGAAGATTAAAGAACTTGCTGCACAGTCTGAGCTGTGACAGGGGGAGGGAATGCTTCACTGGGGCAAAGCGTAGGTTTTTCCATGGGGACAAGCTGATCTTATCCTTACCACCTGACCCTTGTTGTGCAGTGGATGAGCTGACTGGGGATTCTCAAGAAGGAAGGAATGGGCTGAAGGCAAACCTTACTATGTAGAAACATATTTCCTCTTGTGGCATGTTCATGTACTACAGTTAAAGCGGCACATATATATAACATATGTACCATACTGCACTGACCAAATAAAAGAAGCCTAGTTACAGAAAATGGTATAATGAATTTTGAAAGGCCAAGATCTAGGGAAATGTAAAAGGAGTATAATTTTTAAGATGATGTAGTACTTATGAGTACTGCATTATGTCATACCTCTCAACCTGGAAACATCAAAAATCTGGACAAAGGCCCATGAAAATTAGGTACAAATCTGTATGCTGGTTTACATAAAATTTGCATATGTAATTATGTAACCCTACCCACTCCAGTGGAATTGTGGGATACCAATTTTCAAACACAAATTGAAGAACAGACAACAAAAATATGGCCCCCAGACCCTATAGTAAATGGTAACCATTTTTTTAAATGTGTAGCAATGATGTTCACTGGGGAGGGAGAAGATGATGAACCTTAGGATTTTGTTTTTAATGACTTGCAGTATATGGGTTTTGTGGTAAAAGTAAGGCATTTACTGATAGGCAATATTCTAATTTTAGCAAATGAATATTATAGTTTGCTAGGACCTCCAAAAAGTCATTCTCCATGGCTTACTGATCAGTGGCGTAGCTAGAGTTTGTGCTGCCCAGGGCTGTCTGAGTTTGCTGCCCTTCTCCCCTCACAAAATTATGGTTGAATGGGGCCCCCATACACAGCCCTCCCCCCAGCAGCCATTACAATGTCTCATTATTGACTGTTTCACCTCATTTACCATAAACACTAATGTGCATACTGCTTTAATTCTACAATGATTATTTGTATTTCATTTAAAACTTTTATTTTACATTTTATAGCACAAACACTAATAGATATCTGCTTAACAAATCAATACAGTTTCACAATGAAAACAAACTTAGCATTAAAACTTCCATGCCCTTGAAACTCACATTCCTTGAAACCCACATTCAAATAAAATGCATCTGGCCAGGGGTGGATAAAAATTACCTTTGGGCCGTTTTCAAATCATAGGCCCCTTGCACATGAAACACACATGTTCTTTGATGCACCTTCCTGATTATATTAAATTATATTCCTTGTATAATACAGCACACTTGTTAGAGCGAGTTTTAAATGTATTGTTTTGAACATTTTTTCCAGTAAGCAATGAAACAAAATGTATGAACCAATACCCATCCACCCTTGCCTTGCAAACGGCACTTCAGAATACACCCCCCCCCCCAAGATCAGAAAATTACAGCAATCACCAAACTCTGGACTAGATCAGCAGAATAGCACTTCAGAACAGAGACAGCAAATAACAAGCAATATACAGCGAACTCTAAACTACTCCTTGCAGCAGAACAAGTAAACATAACACACCCACCCGTAGCAGCCCAGCAAAAGTTACTGGACTCCTTGCAAACGGAGATGGAGATGGCAAAAAAGCAGTAAACTAACACACACACCCAGATCACAGCAGCACTGAAAACTCTCCTTGTGAACTTGCTTTGGACAAGAGTAGACAGCACGTACAGACTGGTGTGCAAATGGCAAAAAAACTGTAGCACACATTTCCCATCACCCCTACACATTGCTGTATGGAAACAGACAGTACACACCCCCTCCAACACTCAGCCAAATTCTGACAGGCTGGCAGTTTGCTCATGAAGCTGACACTATCGTGTGTGCCCCCTCTGTCCATGATGACATCAGCAAAATATGCCATAAAAGAATGTTTGAAAACCCCCCGAGAAATTCAGAAATTAAAGGGGCCACTCAGGAATTCGTGGCACCCCATTATTTTGACCTCAAAACCAGTAAAAACTGAGGAATTTGGTATGGGGTTGAGAGGTCTGCATTATGTGCATTGCCATAGGTTTACACCTACAGATTTCTTCCTCTGCTGAGAAGTACTAGAAGTCTAACCTAGAAATGACAATAGTCATTTAATATTTAGCATTTCTTAAAGTATTTATAACTAAGCACTGGACAAATTATAGCATAACAATAACAACAAGACTTGCAAGTAAATAATTTCAACTCTAAAATTAAGTCGGGGTAATAGCTAATGATATATATATATATATATATATATATATATATATATATATATATATATATATATATATATACATATACATATACATACATATATATGGGTCTGGTTCAATTTCGCTGTAAGCACATTTAGACGAAACTTATGTCAGCAAGACCAAATCGCCGAAAGCACAAATTGCCGAAAACTCATTTTGACAAATTTTATTTCACCAAAAATAGTAGTGGCAGTGTATATGCCCTTTTCCCCACTGTAGTGCAATCCTGGAGTTAAAATATATAGTTGGGGGTGTGGGGGGCACAGCCCCTTCACATTGGGGGGTGTGTGGGCATAGCCTCCCACCTAGCTTTAATTATAGTATGCTGTTTCTGTTAAGAGGGTAAGTACTTTTAATCAAACTAGGTGGGGGCTGTGCCCCTCACACCCCCAACTATATATTCTAACTCCAGGATTGCACTACAGTGGGAAAAAGGGCATATACACTCCCGCTACTATTTTCGGTGAAATGAAATTCGGCAAAATGAGTTTTTGGCAATTTGTGCTTTCGGCGATTTGGTCTTGGTGGAATGAAATTCATTGAAATGTGCTTTCGACAAAATGTACCATATATATATATATACACATATATACACACACACACACACACACACACACACACACACACACACACACACACCCTTCTCTTGCAAAAAAAAAATTATCTCAGATGTTTTTTGGGATCCCTAAGGTACACAAGAACTTAAATTTCTAACAGTGGATATCATTGATCTATTCATTTGTATTCCACACAACACTGGTCCTGAATTTTCCACTTAGCTTTATTAGAAACTTACTGAACTAGATAACTGACATATTAGATTACTTGTGGATTTTATGGAATTATTTAATAACAATTTTATTTTCTTGAAGGGGGGGTGCTTCAAATAGATACAAGGTATGGCTACAGGTGAGGCATGCACCATGATTTATGCAAATCTAGTGATGTATATATGGGAGAAAATTTTTATTCTCCACTCCATTTATTCTCCTAATTGGACATTATACTTGAGATACCTTAATGACTTATTCCTATTCAGGTTTTATGATGTTTTTGAACAACAGGAAATGACAAGGTAAATTATTTAGATTTAACAATTATTAAAAAATTTAAATTAATGAGATTTGAATTAACTATATTGGGCAGGATTCACGAAGGCTTGCACGGAGTCTAAGAGTAGTGTACGACTCCATGCAGCCTTCGCGATCCAGGAACAGCCCTAAATTCCGTGTAAGAGACCAGCTAAAACGTCTCTTACATGGAGTGGGCGTGGATATGCTAATCACCTCACTTGCAGCCCAAAGGCATGCAAATGAGGTAGAGTAGCGATCCACGAAGCCCAAAGCAGCCCGTGTAAGAGCAGTTTTAGCTGCAGAAATGTACTCAGTTGACAACTGAGTACGTTTCTGCAAAAACCACAATGGAGCCATGTCAGCTCCAAATAAAGGGTGCATATGTGTCAGGCAGCATGCCAATGGCCAAATATGTGGCCATTGGCAAGGTACCCCGATGCAACAAAAAACATAAAAATGAAGGTTATAAACCCACAAATGTGGGTTTTATGCAATACATGGATTTACAATGCAGGGACCAGCAGACCAAAAACAACATGGCCACCATTTAGTGGTTGCTAAGGGGGGAAGCTGAGTCTAAGACATGTAACTAAGCATTAGTAGGCAATTTGATGTAAATGAGTGTTAGGATACTGAATTCCACTGTCACATAGCAAATGAGCACATTCTGAGTAGTGTAAGAGATACATAAGGGGAGGAATAGAGTAGGAGATAGGTGACATCACAGGGGGGAATGGTAGAAAGAAATGCAGTTCATTGGAGGTCAGTGTTACATGACAGATGTCAGACGCATATCATGGAAAGAGGAGTGCAACAACATAAGCATGGGAAAGTCAAGAAATGGAAGGTGTACACTGTTGCTTACACCAAAGTTTCTTGCTGAGCGTGCATGCGCACGTGTGCACGCCATGAAGCGCAAGTAGGGCAGTGTGCGCGCGTGTAAGGCAGACTGAGCATGTGGGAGCCTGTTGGCAGACTTGTAAGACTGTTTGCGCTGGTGTGCGCACGTTTTAACCCGAATAAGCAGATTCTGAACCGTGTAAGCATGTGTGCGCGCGTGTAAGCCACTGTGAGCGTGTTTCTGCTAGTATGCACGTTGCTCCCCCCTGAGGAAACAGAGAGGAAAAAGGAAGCAAAAGAATTATTAGGAAGCTAGCAGGGAATACTGCTGGAGCTAGCAGGTGAAAACAATTAGAAGCAGGCAATTACACAGGCAGAATAGTAGCTCAGCCCAGCACTTAAAACTCTGCAAACAGCAGTGCAGGATGTTTCTCTCAAGAGACACTGCAAGACAGGAGTAAGCTATTAGAAGTGAAAACTGAAAAAGCTGAACTCAGAGCAGAAATGCTAGGGGCTGCCATAGCTGTCATAAGGAGACATAGGCTACTCGCTGAGGGTGGTGACAATGCAGATGGTGCCAGACAACCCACAGTGAGGAGATGGAGAAGAGTGTACAGGCCCAGGGTCATCTACCATGGGTTACATGAGCTGGAGATAGTAGAGCACTATAGAGTGGATAGAGACCTCCTGCAGCAAATTGTCGAGCTGTGCAGGCCACGCCTCACACACAGAACCAACAGAGGGGAACCTATCCCAGTGGAAACCAAGGTATGTGTTGGCATAAGAATACTAGCAACAGGTCCCTTCCAGAGACCAACTGGTGATATGATGGGGATATCACAGGCATCAGCCTCCAGGGTACTGCACCAGTTCCTGGATGCCATGTCAGCACATATCGGTGATCATGTATATTTCCCCAATGCTCGTGAGGTTTTGGCCAGCAATATGCGTCTCTTCCAGCAAATAGCGGAATACCCTGAGGTAGTGGGTGCAATAGACTGCACCCACATATGCATCAAAGCACCAGCCAGTGAGCGGGTAGGGCCTACATTAACCACAAGGGCTTCCCCTCCATCAACTGCCAGGTCATGTGTGATGCCCAGGGCATAATAATGAATGTGTGTGCTGGCTGCCCTGGGAGCTACCATGATTCCCATATCTGGCATTTGACGCAGATGTACCAGACATTTGCCAATGGGGACATCCCACACGGACACCTAGTGGGGGATGCAGGTTATGCACTGGAGCCGTGGCTGATGACACCCATCAGAAATGCACACACACCTGAACAGGAATGCCATAATGAGGCACACACACAAACACGTAATGTAATAGAGCATGTGTTTGGGCTGCTCAAGTCACGGTTCCGGTGTCTGGACACATCTTGTGGAGCCTTGCAGTACTCACCAACTACATGTACCCATATTGTCATGGTATGTGCTATGCTACATAATATGATCTTGCGAAAACAGCTGCAGCAGGACCAGCATAGGGCCGGGCCAAACAGCCCCCCACCATCGCCAAGGCCATCACAGGCAGAGCATGACTCGGAGGAGGAACAACCTGAGCCTGCCCCAGTAGGCAGAAGGTGGTGTGCCCAGTATGCCCTGGCCTTGGCAAAGAGGCAATGCATAGCACATACACTGGCTCAGTAGGAACCCTGGGAATGATACCCGTCTCTGACTCACTCATATAATAACATGGATGCCTAAAATGACATAACCTGCTCTCAAACATGTACAGGGAGTGTAATATGTGCATCCGACAGAGGCAGCCCTGCAGCACCACCTGAGGCATGAATGCCATGTGTTAAGTAATGTAACACCATGTAGTATATGCACACTTGAGAACCCTGACTAACATCCTACCCTCACGAAGCATGATGCCACAATATGACGATGGGATGATCAATTGCAATAATTGGCTGAAGTATTGCAGTTAGTCAAAGGGGATCCAATGTGTGCCAGCCTGGGATGACATGCTGAGCATGACATGATGCTCCACCTGCTATGGGTGGCGTGCACCTATCAGTACAGGCCTTATGGATACTGGCAAAGGCTGTCGTTACCCACAGCGTGCCCTGAATAGGTAAGGCTCAAAACACAAACCCACCTCCATAGGTATCACAAGGGATAAGAACCTAGATGTAATGCTACCCAATGCCAGAAGTCTAAACAGCAAGATGCATGCAGTGTAAACTCACCCAGTATGGAGAATGTTGATATCTGTCCTGTAACAGAAAACAGGGTCAAGGCTCACAACAGCACCCTAACACTACCAGGTTACACCTCATACTGTGCTGTACAGCCTCAAAACATGGAACAAGCTACAAAAGGAGGGTGACTAGCAATAATTGTCAAGGATAACCACACCCCATGTTGGTACCACAACAAGAAGCAGCATGGACTAGCCATGGTCAAGTAACAGTGGCTAAAACTGCTTCCCAGTTTATAGCCTGCTACAGACTACCATCCTAACACCAGGAACTGCACCTGGCCTATGTTGGAATACATGAATATATCAAGCCCCCCAAACCACATTATATTGGTTGACTGAAAATACCCAGACATAGACTGGGAGCATTATACTAGCTCCAACACTGTAGGAGAAAAGTTCCTAGAATCCATAAACCAAAATGCCCAGGAACAACGTACCACTCCCACAAGAGGGTAAGCATACTGGATGTGATAATCAGCAACATGGGTACTGGATGGCAAGATGAGAAGTGTATCCCTCACTGGTAAGACCAGACCATAGAGTAATCACACTGGATATACACATCCTGACCACAGTCCCTGGCCAGAAAACCACAGTGAAAAACATGTGTAAAGCAAAAGTTGCACTCCTCCAAACTGATGTGGAATCCATTAAAGGCCCTGTGCAGGTGCAAAATATGGGCCACACCTCAGAACCTGTTATACAGGCATTCCATAAACACAGCCAGGAATGCTTGGATTATGCAATCACAAATAACAACAAGACACAATGCCATACACGCAGGCATCTGGCATGCTGGACTCCAGCCATTACCAAACCATGCAAGAGAATGAGGAAGCTACTACATGATAGAGCAAACATAAAAAGGGAAGTAATCACTGATCAGTAGTATGGCAATAAAATATGTCCACACATACAATCCACTAAGGCCAGCTACAACAAGTTGAATGTGTGAATCCTGAGGCAATGTTACACCTGCCCCAAGTACACAGACAACCCTCAACTCCCCCCAAGAAATACAAATATATGTGATAGATGCAACCATTTATCCAAACTGGAGGCTGAGCTCCCTCAACTCAGTACTGTCAAAACTAGTCAGGAGGAGAAGGTAACCACACACACCACAAACCCAGTCCCACATAGACCTATCACAACTGCAAACCAAAGACATAAACACAGAAAAACATTCCCGGAGGCCCTAATTGCAAACACACCACACCAACAGAGGCCAACAAAGCAGACCCCCAAGCAACCACAACCTCCAAACATAGCACATGCAACACACAGTACACAAAGCTGGTGTGCCAAACAGTCACAGGCCAGAAGGAGAAACAACATGCCTGATACAGTTGTAATAGGTGACTCCATAGTCAGACACAATGCTGTCCCGCTCACCAGACTGAACAAGGGAAAGGGTACAGTAAGCTGCCTGTAGGCTGCTACAATACGCCACATAACACAAGTACGCAGGTCACCCCAAAGCAAGTAGAAATATGATGCAGTCATTGTCCATGCTGGCGTGAATGACCTGAGATGTACCTCCCTGGACTACATGAAAAGAGACATAGATGAGCTCTCTGAGTATGTACTCCAGGCCAGTATGACACTGACCGTTTGCAGCATCCTACCCTCACCAAGAATGATGCCACAGTACAAACACAGAATGATCAGCTTTAACAAGTGGCACAATTACTGCTGTCATTCCAAGAGGATCTAATGTCTGTCTGCTTGGGATGTCATGCTTAACAAGCCATGCTGCTGTTCCAGGGATGGCTTGCACCTGTTACCTGGCCGTCTGGATATTGGATAAGGCTTTTGCCACCTCCATAGAGCCTTACGTAGGCAAGGCTGAAAAGACTAACCCACCACCCTAGAAAACATAAGTGGTAAGAAACATAAGGGTAATGCTGACCAATGCCAGACGTGTAAACCGCAATATGCATGCTCCTGAGGCCCTCCCCAGTATGGAGAACATCGATGTCTGTGCAGTGACAGAAACCTGCTGCAAGCCTCCTGACAGCACACCAGCACTACCAGGTTATACCTCATATCAAGTTATGGCCCCAAAACCTGGACCAAAACATAAAAGGAGGGGGAGTATCCATATTCAGCATAGACACCCATACGTCCAGGTAACTGACAATGCACAAAGCATCGGAGACCACCCATGTGCACCTAACCATAGGCAAAACTGCTGTACAGTCTGTAGCATGCTACAGACCACACTCTCACACACAGGAACCCCACCCAGCCATCCTGAAGACACTGGACAGTATGAATGTCCCACCAAATACCAAACAAGGTACTCACAAATTACCACATAGGTGGTAAACCATTATGTATGGAAGGAGTAATCAGGGACATAGGGACACAAGTGGACAGTAACCTGTTATGTGACACTCACATTGACAATCTGGCTAGGAAGACTGTCTATATTGGACACCGTATCATGAAAGGATTCACATCTACGTCAACAGAGGTCATTGTGCCCCTGTACTGTTCTCTTATCAGACCCATAATCTAGTACAATGCCTCATTTGGGATGTACCTTACCTGACACCTGCAGCAGTTAGAAAGACCTCAAAGGTACCTCACCAAGAGGATAAAGGGTCTCAAATATATGTCATATGCTGCCTGGCTGTAGACACCCCAGCTGAATGCAGTCACATACTGCCTACACAGAGGCGTTGTATGCCTGTTGTACAAGGCCATGTCCAACACAGGAGTAATGGACATGCTCCACCCCAGAAAACCCAAAGCCATCGGAGCTGTGAGAGTGAGAGATGTCATCCTCAACACATAGTGAAATAGGATGTGCTGGAGGGACAGATACATAACCCAGAGGCTCCCTACACCCTGGAACAGAATCCCACTCCATGTTAGGCAGAGCCCTCACTGACACTCTTTAACAGGAATCTTGCCAAGTGGCTGGATGATCGTAGATGTACACTGGGGTCTTCACTGTGTCACGTCCAGACAGAGGCACAGTAAAGTAAATCATAAATGGCCATAATATTCACATAGCAAGGGGTGGCGAAAGCCACACACACTCTGGCTAGGCTTATAAATGCCCTAGGGTGGATAGCCTAGTATGGACCTATGAACCTATGAAGATACAAATTGTACAGGACACTAAGGATAATCACAAGGCTTTCTCAACTGATGGTAGGAACCTTGTTGGGAATTCACGGATATGCTCTGAATCACTCAAATATTACAAACAACATACCAAACACACACACATATTGCCAACATACAACCTGACAGGTGCAGTGCAAACCCCCCCAGAATGCAAAATATCTATCCCAGCAGACTGCTGGCCCCCTGACATTGCAGATTCTGAGGTAACAGCCAGCATCTACAAAGCAAAACACACAGCAGCAATGGTATGAGATGGTGTCCTGGGCTGAGTCCAACATGGACTCCAAGAAGAATGGAATGCCAAATCACACTACTGCTCAATGTCAGCCTTACCACAGGATATATACCCAAAGAGCAGTGTACAACAACAGTGGTCCTTCCCAACAAAGGTGTTGCCTGAATGGATACTGAAAACAACCACCCCAGAATCCTGACAAGCTTGGTCTGCACAGCTATGGAAAGGATCAGCATGTACCCAGACATAAAGATATTGGGGACCTACTGACACCGGACCCTATCCAGTGTGGCTTTCTTAAGTGCAGATGCTGCCCCTTAAACATGTTTTACTTATTTGAAACAGTCATTAAGGTCATTGATGAGGGCAATGTGGTCCACACAGCGTAGCTGGACCTTGCAAAGGCTTCCATACAATACCCCACATGTTCATTATAGATAGGCTCACCAACTTAAATATAAACCCCTATGTCAGTAGAGGGTTGCAAACTAGACCAAGGACAGAACTGACATGGTCAGACATGCTGCAGCCATGTCAGACTACAAACCAGATATAACTGGCATCCCACAAGGCTTGGTCCTGGGACCTCCCTCGTTTGGTATATATGTCCCATAGGTACAGGCCAACATGGAAGGACTGTGTCTGAACATGTTTGCAGAGGACTACAAACTGGCCACCATATCTGACCTTCCAGCTGACACAAGCATCCCATAAAAGGGCCACATAGAAACAGACAACTGGTGCCATAGCCATGTCAGCAAGCTAATTGCAGAAAAGTGTATAGTCAACCCCTGTGGATATACAGTAAGTGCCCACCAATTACCACATAGGTGTTAACCCATTAAGTACTTAACATGTAATGAGAGACCTGGGGACACAAGATGATAGATATCCTGCATTGGACAAACATGTGGCTGTAGTGGTTACAGAAACATACCATATACCCACCTACCATGAAGGTTGTCAGATCTAGATAAGGGGAGGTCATTGTGGCTCTGCAGTCATCCTTCATCAGCGTTACAATTGACTACAATAGCCCCTGTGGGATGTACCTCAGCAGACACCTCCATCAACTGTAAAGTCCCCAAAAGTACCTCACCAGGAGTATCAAAGAGCTTGAACAGATGCCATGTGTTGCCTGATTAAACAAACTGCAGCTCCACACACTGCCATACTGCCCACCCAGAGGCAAGCTGTGCCTGATGTATAAAGCCATGTCCAAGCTGGAATCAATGAACATGCTGCACCTTGTACAATCTGAATGGCAGTGAGCTATGCACATGAGAGACCTGAACCCCAGCACTGACATACATAGGACAAGCTGTACTGAATGATCCATAACACAGAAGCCACCCCCACTCATGAGTAAACTCCCAGTACAGGTTTGCCAGAGAGTCACTCATCGACTCTCCTCAAGAGGAATCTTGATGAGTGGATGGGAGATGGTAGGTTTACCCTGGGTATCACTGTTATGTCACGGGTAGACGGAGGCACAGTATACTAACCATGACATATGTCATGGCAAACTCCACCTACAATGTGTGTCGAAGGACAAACACACTCTCCGACTAGCATTAGAAATGGCCTAGGGCACATCACTAGTGTTTGCCAATGTAAACCTATGTTGTGGAATACACTACCAATGTTGGACAAGACTGGTTTAAGTAGATCATATCTGAACATAATGCAACATGGTCAGATGTGCACAACTGGTCCCTAACCAGGCTGTTGTGCTCACTATGAAAATGTAAAGCAGTGATAGGACTAAAGGCCAAGATACTGTCCACCGCAGTGAAAGTACTGAACCAGTACACTCTACGGTACTACAGTGTTAGGTCAGTATAAAAGGATGTTGACAACTGTATGCAAAGTATCCCATGCAAACCCTGCAGGCAGAGTATAATCCCTGTTGTGTTCAGACACAAAGCAGTTGGACAGTAACTACACAACATGACACACAACACACAACCATAAACGTGAGATATTGTTGAAGTTCACACTCATCCACAAATGTGGTGGGCTGCAGAGTTCAACATATGGAAAACTCACACTGGGCATGCCCGCACACTTTGAGAAATGAGACATATGTCAGACAACATGCCATGGGAAGCCTGAACTGGGCATGCTCACACACTTAGGCCAAATCTCAGTTTAGCATTTGGCCACACATATCTGGTATTTGTACATGTAATTCCAGGAACCAACCACATTACAGCAATCTGCCCAGTGCACACAGTTAAATGACTACAGAGACATACATGATATAGTGGATGCCTCCCATATTCAAACATCTTCCACAGATACACAAGTTGTTCATAGAAACAGGGAATGCTATGGCAATAAAGACCTGCAAACAGTCTATCAGCAACAAATATTGTGCATCTGACAATTAAACATATGGGTGTAGAGGTCAACACTAGGCTGTTTGCCCTAGGAAATGACAGCTTAGCCAGAGTGTGCTTGGCGTCTGCCTCCCCAGTACAGTAGGCTACTGTGCCACTGTAAAGTAGGTCACATAAGGCACCGTGTGAGGCTAGTGTGCTGTGCCTCTGTCAAGCAGGGACACAGTGGAGATCCCAGGGGTTGAATTTGCTAAGCCACATCCATGTTGTTTGTGTGTGCTGGAAGAGGGTTGCTGAGGACCTCTAACAGTATGTGGGTGTCAATAACAGACTGAGGGGAGCCTTATCTGCATTGTCTGGACAATTTCACTGTCAACACTTTGTCGTGATGATTATGAGGGATTGAAGTGCAGTGCCAGTACTGTTCAGAGATGTCCTCCCTCTGTGGGCTACTGGAAGTAGGGTGTGTGCAATTACATGTGTGAGAAAACTGACCCTTTTGCCAACCAGTACAACACACCAGCTGCTGCATATACCAATCTCTACACAGAGATGATGTGAGCACCCTACAAGTACAGCGGAAGAGGCCAAATCTCCCAGTAATGCAAATAGCACTCTGCTACTGCGTCTCTCACTACTGTCATAGCACAGTTAGTTATGGCTTTGAATTCCACACATGCCACGTGTGTTTTTGTCACACAGAATGCCCATATGTGTGGTTTGTTGTTCACAATAATGCATGACATTGATTAAACCAGTAATGGCAATGGACACAGATGATGTATGTGTGTGCCAAATACACATATGTACCTGTGACCTTCAATAGTTCCCATGGGTCATACCAGCCTGTGCCACATGCTCAGAGAGCCCTTCCATGTTCCCTATCATGTAGTCCAGGGAGGTACATCACAGGTCAACCATAGTGGCATAGACAATGACTGAGTCATATGCGTCCATGCCTCTGACTGACCTGTATGCTTGTGTCATGTGCTGAACCATAGTGCCCCATGGGCATATCACTGTGACCTTCACCTTGTCCAGCCTGGTGAGCATGACCTCACTGTACCGGACAATAAAGGTACCCAACACAACTGTAGCAGGTGTGTTGTCTAGCCGTACAGGCTGTGACTGTTTGGCACACAGGATTTGTGTGCTATGTGTTGCATGTGCTGTGTTCTGGCTTAACGTATGCCTGTGTGCCAGCTGCAGAGGTGTCTGCTGCTCAGGCAGGATGCTATTCTGAGGCTCCACGAATGGTCCAGTGTGTTCACGTGTTTGGATTGCTGTCAGTCTAGGTCTACATCAGACTGGTATTGTAGTCACTGTAGTATTTCATGCCACCTGACAGGCTATGCCAGTACTGGGTTCGGAGTGCTTAGTCCCCAGTTTGGCTATGTGGTTGCATCTCATACATGTGTTGTACGTCCATGTGTAGGGGAGAGGGTTGACTGTGTACATGTGGCAGCTGTGACATTGCCACATGACCCACATATACCACAACTGTACCATAGAGGTGACTGACAAGTGACCTTTGCACATGCTACCATAGTATTGTGATTGCCATGGTGATTAACAGCACATAGGGCCAATGGGGAACAAGGTACATAGGTTCATAGGTTCATACTAGGCTATCTGCCCTAGGGCATTTATAAGCCTAGCTAGAATGTGTTTGGCTTTCGCCACCCATTTTAAATTAATTTGCCATGCCCTTTTCCAAGGTTAGTATACTGTGCCTCTGTCTAACAGTGACACAGACGTGATACCCAGGGTAAACCTACAATCTCCCATCCACTCATCAAGATTCCTCTTGAAGAGAGTCAATGAGGGACTCTGCCTAACCTGGACTGGGATTGTATTCCAGAGTGAAGGGAGCCTCTGGGTTATGAATCTGTCCCTCCAGCATGTCCTATTTATTTCAGTGCTGAGGTTCAAGTCTCTCGAGCGCATAGCTCGATGGGATTTGGATATTCTGAGGTGCAGCATGTCCATTAATTCCGGGTTGGACATGGCTTTATATGTCAGGCACAGATCGCCTCTGAACAGGCGGTATGCCACTGAGTAGAGCTGGAGTTTCTTTAACCGGGCAGCATATGGCATCTGTTTGAGCCCTTTGATCCTCTTGTACTTTTGGGGTCTTTCCAGTTGCTGCAGGTGTCTGGTAAGGTACATCCCAACAGGGGCATTGTACTCAATTATGGGCCTGCTGAGGGATGAGTAAAGAGGCACAATGACCTCCCCTGATCTAGATGTGAATCCCTTCATGATGAGGTGGGCTATATAAAATGATTTTCTAACCACTGTGGCCAAGTGGTTGTCAAATGACAGATTGCTATTAACTTGGGTCCCGAGGTCCCTAATTACTTATTCTGTACTTAATGGATTACCACCTATGTGGTAATTTGTGGGCACTTTGTTTTTGCCAAAGGGGATGACTATACACTGTTTGGCATTTAGCTTGAGGCCATGGCTCTGGCACCAGTTGTCTGTTTCTATGAGGCCCTTTTGGATGATGCTTGTGTCGGCTGGAGAGTCGATTATGGCGGCCAATTTGCAGTCATCTGCGAACATGGTCAGCCACAGTCCTTCCGTGTTGGCCTGTACCTCCGAGAAATATATACCGAACAAGAGAGGTCCCAGGACTGAGCCTTGTGGGACACCACTTGTAACTGTTTTGGAGTCTGACATGGCTCCAGCAATTCTAACCATGTGGGTTCTGTCCTTGAGCCAGTTTGCAATCCATCTAGTGACATAGGGGTTGATATTTAAGCTGGTGAGCTTCTCTATAATGCCCGAGTGGGGTATTGTATCGAAGGCTTTTGCGAGGTCCAGGTAGGCTGTGTGGACCACCTTCCCCTCGTCAATGGCCTTGGTGACTTGTTTCAAAGAAATCAACCAGGTTTAAGAGGCAGGATCTGCCCTTAACAAAGCCGAACTGGGTAGGACTCAGTGTCTGTAGGTCCCCAATATCTTTATTTATGAGGTCTATGATGATTCTTTCCATAGCTTTGCAGACCAAGATAGTCAGGCCTATGGGGCGATAGTTTCCAGGATCCGTTGGGGCAACACCTTTATGGAGAGGGACCACTGTTGCTGTATGCCACTCTTTGGGCACATATCCTGTAGTAAGGCTGAGATCAAACAGTAGTTTTATGTTTGGGTTTAGCTCTTCTTGGAGTTCATGTAGGACACAGCCCGGGACACTGTCTGGTCCCAATGATGCTGTGTTTTTTGCTTTAGAGAGGGCGGCTCTTACCTGAGCATCTGAGATGTCAGGAGGGCAGCACTCTGCTGGGATAGATATTTGCCCTTTTGGTGTGGAGGGGAGACGCTTTGCTGAACCTGTCAGCTAGGATGTTGGCAATGTCTGTGGGTTCGGTGTTTCTTTTGTCATTTGGGACTAATTCTGAGCATCTCTGGGAATTACCACCCAAGTTCCTAACATAACTAAAGAAAGACTTGTGATTATCCTTAGTGTCCTGTGCAATTTCTTCACAAAGCTGGCCTTAGACAATTTTATGAGTGCCCGTAGTTGTTTGCTAATACTGATCAGTGATGCCTTCCCTTTTTGGGAATTTGCTCTATCATTTAGTAGCTTCCTCCTTCTATTGTATAGTTTGTTTATGGCTGTGGTCCACCAGACAGGATGTCTGCCTTTGGAGGATTGGGTCTTGGTTTTATTTGGGTGTAGTGTCTGTGATTAGTTAGCACTGGTATATATGACTGCTCACGTGGACAAATGCCAGGTAAGTCATATGCAATGTGTCACAGGCAACGTACATGTGAACAGGACAAACAGTGACGTTTTGTGAAGTGAGACATGGACATACATATAGTAAGCTATGCAGATGTCACTAGGAGTCCACAGAAGCTCTGTAACTCTGCATTGCAGGTGGGATCTGTGTTCCAGGGTAACTGCAAGCAAACATGCATGCAAACAAAGCTACAGTAAGCAGGGCTGCATGTAGTCCATTGTACAACAAACAAGCTGCACCACTTCCACTAGGTAACAGTGCAAATATGCAGGCACTATACACATGTACATGGAAATCCACAGGTCAGATGGCTAGGGTCCAATCTCAGCGCACACAAGTGTACAGACCATGTACCGTCAGGATGTACAATAACTGGATGGAAACCCAGGTGCTCATACCTGCAGTAATACACATGTCAAATAACAGACACTGAGCCTTCACTCAGTGGTTCCATACTTAGTAGGATGTATGCTACCTGGCCTGCCACCACAGTATCCCTGACATGTATGGGGACTCTCCCTCCTGTGACAGTTAGTTTTGTGTGTTGGGGCTGTCTAGCATGGTATGAGATGTGAGCTTGCAGTGCTAGGGTGCTCCTGTGTGTCCTGTACCAGTTGTGTAGTACTGCACACATATCAACATCTTCATACATCCACATTGCAGAGTCCAGTGTGGGCAACATGCCACATGCAGTTTACATGTCCATCATTGCGTATCAATACTTTCATTACATTCAATACATTACAATACATTCAATACATTCCAAAGACATGCATCTGGAGCATTTCTCCCCGGCCCGCTGAAAAAAACAGGCTCTGGAACCTAACCGGACACACATTCGGTCAACAAATGTTAAATAAAAAAATAAAAATAAAAATAAAATTACCTTATCCCCTGTGCTACCTATGTATGTAGCCTTCTGTTGACATCCTTACCACCAGTATGCCAACATGTGCAGATGATACACTATGGTACTTACCATGGGTGTAGACAACACTACATGACAATCATACCCTTACTGCATCAGGCATGCTGGGATATACCCACAATTATATCAGCACACAGTACTGTTAACAACATGATACTATTACTACATGTCTATGTAGTCACCCTGTGCATCAGCAACATGTTAACCTGTACCTGCACTGATGTTACAGATTGCAGGAGGTGGCACAGTTTCATCATATGCACAGGGTGTGAACTTGGTATGCCTGAGTCAGCCACCAATACCACCAATTGACATGTATGTGTATGTTTGCTGGTGAGGGACAGCAGTACAAGGTGGGGCAATGTTGATGCAGTGTGTGCGTGTATGCGGTAGCCCTAGGTGTTGTCAATTCGCATGTGTGTATGGATGCACACAGTTCCACCTCATGGCTGCCATATACTGGTGTTTGTGGACAGCCACAGACTGTACCTGCCAGGTCATACAGATCAGTGTCTCTGGCCATGGACACGGTACCTGTGCCCTACAGGGGTGCTACGGACTGTATCCGGTACCAACCCAGACTGGGTACTGTCATCAGAAGCAGGTGTTCGTTGACTGGACACAGAACCCTGTCGGGCCTGGCCAGAGCCACGTGCACGTGGTCTCCTGGGGCGGTCTGATGACAGCACAGACCCAGCATTGCTGGGGCTGCTGCTGGCACTATGGGGGTGGCCGCGGCCCTGTTGTCGTCCGCGACAACTGCCAGCTGCTGCTGTTGCTGGTATACGCCCACGTCGACACCTCAACCGTCCACCATCGCCCTGGCTCATGGACATGTAGTTGTGGAACCGGTCTAATATGTCCCCACAACGTCTGTCTATGACATCGATGAAATTACGGATGGCAGCCGCAATGTCACGCATACTGTCAGTCATGGCTGTGCGACATGCTGTCAGCTCCCCCAGACCCTGTCTGGTGTACCGTTCCATGCGTGACTGTGCCTGCATGACAGCCCAAAACATAGCTGAGGTTGTAAGACCTCTGTGGGCACATCTGACAGGGGCAGTACGCCCACGGATGCTCCCACGAGAACCCCTGAACATCTGTCTGTGTGGTACTATCTCATGGCCATGCCCATGGCTGCTGTGTGGGGATGCATGTGCAACAGATACCACATTACCCTGGTCAATGCCCAGTGTATCCTGTCCATCACCTAAGGACATTGGTTACAAAGGGTGTATTGGCAGGATAACTGTGCGCATTGATGGGGTTGACAGCTGTGTACTGTCAATTGGCTGACCAATGATGGACCCTGGCATACCTTCCTGTGCCATTACACAGCTGTCATCATTATCAGTACCCATGGCACCTGATTCAGGTTCCCTGCTGCATGACACCAGAGCAGCCCCAGAACCTGTGGGAGGGAAACACAGTTTACAATGTCTACACAATATTACCAGTGATGCACACATCCACACATGCACAGGTCCACACATGCACAGGTGCACCATGCACACAGTTGCACACAGTTGCACACTACTCAGTATGTGAGATATCAACACACAGACACAGACACAACTGCATGCATGCACAGAGCACTACTCAGTGAGCCTAATATTACTATTACTATCAAGACTATTAAAGGTATTGTTAATACACACTCACCAGCATGGATAGGCTGCATTGCTTTTACACCGGAGGGACCTGCATAAGTGAGGAAACTAATGTCAGTGGGCACAACTGTGCCATTGTTACTGAGTATGATACAGGTCAGTAGTACAACAGTCGCCTTTCACAGGTCAGCTGCTGATATTGAGAATATCACACTTGCACATTGAATACTATGATGACAGCTACAAACCAAGGACACACCTCACACATGCATTAACTACCAGTGTACACAACAGTCAACTATACATATGGCATATTACCTGCACACTCGTAGTCTTGCTGCTGCGTGGCTCCAGCCTCCATCATAATGCATGTCTGCTGCTGCTGTTGTTGTTGGCAGGCTGGAGCCACAACACTTATGAGTAGTCCCTCCAGTATGGTGAGTGGGGGATGTGTAGCCACCCCACCACCTGTGGCAACCTGTTGCCTGTGGATATCCAACTCACGCTGACGGACATTTCTGATTAAATCACTGCAGTGATATCGTACCTGCTCATATGTCCTATTATGCGTGTCTATGTCATTTACCCGACGGACCAGGTCTTGCCACAGTGCAGCCCTCTCCTGCTGATTCTGGCTGGTGCAGGAAAAGAGTATTGCATAATCCCGCACCAGGCTCTGGTGTATCTCCTCATCCTCAGCTGCTGAGTAAGCTGGATTGCGCTGGTGAGCCATATTCCTGTAAAAGGAAACAACAGGATATCAGCTAAATATGTCAGCAGAATTTGGCATACATACTACACATGCTACTCGACTGTTGTGATACAACATATCTCACATATATAGCATCTGTCTGTCTATTGGTGGATACACATGTAAATGGCCAGGTATCAGTGCTCAGCCAACAACTGTGCAACAGTACCTGGCACACTCCATATGAGATACTACCAAACCCCAGCAGTCAGAACACTGATTCAGGTCCAAAGCACCTCCTCACTCCGGGGGTTTGTATCGAGGTACTGTATGGGGTACATCAACAACTACTGTGAGCTGACCACAAACTAATTGCCCTGGATATACATATCCCACCTCCACCACCAGCACAAATGACTATAGTGAATAACATTTCAAATGCAAACGTTACACTTTGTAACAGTGACATGGTATTCTTTCAGCCCACTGGGCCAGTGGAAGACACAACCCACAATGCTGACCCCTTCACAAATTATTTCTATGGACATCTCCAAGAATGCATGGATCATGCAATCTCATTTAAGAGCAAGACACTCTCCACAAAGGGACAGCATCCTGTCTGGTGGACCCCAGCCATAGACAGATTGTATAACAAAAGATGGAAGCTACTGCAAGACAGAGCATAATTCCATAAAGGGAAGGCATGTCTGATCAGCACTAGTAAGGAGCTATTTTCTCACATACAAACATCCATGGTCAACTTTGAGAGGGAAATCAACAGGGACACTACAGATAACCACAAGGCCTTCTTCAGTTATGTTAGCAACCTGGTCAGAAACCCTCCACTATGCTCATAGTTAGTACACAACAAGAAATAATTCCCTGAACCCACAGATATTGGCAACATTGTGGCAGACAGGTTCAGTGCAGGTTTCCCCCCTCCCTCTCCCCCAAAATAAGACATAGTTATCCCAGCTGACTGTAACCTCCCTGTCATCACAGTTGTCCAGGTGAGAGCCGCCCTCAGGAAAGCACGATACACAACATGAATGGGACCTGATGGTATCCCCAGTTGCATGCTACATGAACTCCAAAAGGAGCTAAACACACATATAGAAGTGCTATGTAACACTAGCCTGACTACAGGATATGTGCCTGTACACTGGCACACAGCAGCAGTGGTTCCACTACACAAAGGAGGCACGTCTACATACCACTACAATACAACAAAATACAATACATTACAATACAATACAATACAATATGCTATTGCCCCTGGGACTACAGCAGCATACTGTTCTGCTACCCTGACCATTGTGACACATGTGATGGTACCTGCTGCTGTCAAACAGTTACACAGGGTGACTCATATGGCATATTACCTATCTGACTAACATTCAGCAGGGGTATGTGTGACATGTACTCATGGGGAGTCTTGCTTCTTAACGCTGTGTGGTATATTGCAGGGTATGTCTTATCCGTGGGTAGGAACCTGTACCTCCACCATGTGCTCTCTATTGCAGTGTCATGGATGACACACAGCAGTCATTTAGGTTGTGGATGCTGTCAGGTGTTACTATGGTTGTTGGACATCTGTCATGGGTGTGACTTAAGTATGTAAATCCAGGAGTTGTAACCTCTATGTGGGTAGTATGTGTGTACTCTGTGGTGTTGTCAGTCACTGTGCATTGGTAATGTGTTTGAGTGCATTGTCACAGTGTTGTACATGTCACTGTGTCCTTCTCCATATCTGTAGCTGTCATGTGAGGTACATACCATGGCAGCCATTATGTGGTGTGGAGGGGTACACTGACCTACATGTCCATAGCTGACACACCATGTCTGGTGACACATACCATGTGCAGGTATTCCAGGAATAGTGTGCCACTGTCAATATCATTGGGGGGAGTATTGTACACAGTTATGACCCTGTTCACCCCTGGCACATGCAGTGGTGGGCAGCCAGTCACATATCTGGTGGTTACTGGTGTAGGTGATTTGACATGGGGTATGGTACTCCAGTTTTGACACTGGTGTTCACTCCATGCCTTTGTCACCAGGCACCTGTTGCAATACATATGTACACATGTGCCTCACTCAGAATATATATATATACATCTCTCTCTCTCTATATATATATATATATATATATATATATATATATAGATATATATATATATATATATATATATATATATATATATATATATATATATATATATATGTCTGTATACATATACACATATATATATTGATGTACATATATTGCTATAGATATGGAGAGAGGGGGTTGTGACAGAGAGTGGGTGAGAGTGATAGAGGGGGTGGGACAGGGGGAGTGTGAGATCGTCATGTACAGTCATACCTGTAGATAGTCAGATCTGTCTGTCTATGTATATGTATCTACATATATCTATATCTGTATGTGTGTATTGCATATATATGTTTGTACATATTCTATCTATCTACATCTATCTATGTATTCCTACATCTCTCTCTATGTATGTATACATATATGCATATTATATATATATATATATATATATATATATATATATATATATATATATATACATACATATATTGACATACATACGTATCCATACGATAGATAGGTATATCAACATGTTTGTTTACAAAACTGTATACACACACTAACATACTGCTAAACATACATAACTGTGAAACCTACTTTGTACATTGCACTACAACCTACATTCAACCTACATTGATATGTGCACATAGATGGTCTCACATACAAATGTATGTACAGCCTTCACTGATAGTTGCTGTATGTCCCCTGCCCTTTGCACATCTTCATATACATATGGATACAGACCAATGACACATATGGAGGGTTCACAGTATGTAGACTTTTATAGTATTACTTTACATTACCTGTGTTTGTCACAGCTGCTTGTGTTGCCGTCTGGTTTTGTGTCCTGCTACTCCACTTGCCAGTTGTCAGCTTTCAGGTGGTTGTTGCTGACCAGTTTTGTTTGTATATGTTTATTTTTTTTTTCTCTGTCTCTCCCTACCTCCACAGGGTGCAATGAAAGTATTGCATGTGTGGACTGGGAGTACAGCATGCTTTTGTAGGTATCTCATATGTCCATGTGATGGCCTCTGCACCAATTGTTAGCCAGCATTTGCTAATTGCATGCAGCCAGTTGTGTACTGATTGCAGTTCTCACTGTGATTTCAGGACAGTGCTATAAAAAGGTATGTGAGATAGGCATAGCCCTTTCAGATTTTAAGGGCAGGGACCATGCTGGTATGCTGTGGACACTTCTGTGAGTGTAAAGGTTAGTATCTCTCTCATATTTCCGGCTGTGTTGTAGATTAACATTTCTCCATTCATTTCTCCAGTTTCCTGTACTAAGTGTGTATGTACACTGACACCTAAGACTACTACTACTGTTAATGTGGGTGTGTGCTTTCCTGTGGGACATGTGGTGTAACTGGTATATAGCAGTGGCTCTTGCACTTTGTTGCTATGGCTTCAATATTTGCCCTTTACAGTCACTACTTGTATGCCTGCTAGGTGTCTTGACTGTAGTGTGTTGCTGTGGCTTTCCTATTTTCCATGTACATTCACACCTTGGAATGCTTGCTATATCTGCTAGGGTGTTACTGCATGCAGTGTGGTCTGGCCATGGTGTGGGCCTTGACATCTATTAGGGTATTTGAGTATGCTGCTGAGCAGGCCCCAGAGACTCTCAGGTGCATCTGTTATCTGCCTCATGGAATGGTACATATCAGTGGGGTACACCCATTAAATTGTCTGGTATTCTGCAGTTGTGACTGTGGGATAGCATGATCATATGTATTACTACACTATTTCTGCCATGCAAGTGGTGCATACTTTCAGGACTTCATAGTTACCATTGCATGTGTTGTAACACCTTTCTGCCTACTGTTTGTACATTTCACATGGAGTCTGTGGGGCATCCCTGTAACTCAGTCACTGTTGCTATGTCTAGGCTCTTAACTATTCAAATATGGCAGTGTCAGACCTCTCAAGTGTACAGATATTTGCAGGTTGTCCACATTTCTGCCTCATATTTTGGTCAATATCTCATGAACAGCTCTTTCTGGCAAATCACTCTGGGCTCAAGTCAGAATATAGTGACAAACATTTAAGTTTCAGACTTCATACCCTTCCAAACATCCAACAAAATGCGGAACCTGTTACTCTCTGAACTGTCCAAGTTTGTTGTAACATTATTTGGAATGTGTCCCTGTTTTTGGCCCTTTGCTCCGCATATTTTACTACTTGGTCCAGATATGTTGCTATAAATGTTTGTTTGGTATGGGCAGTGATTATCCTGCTGTGAGTATGTGTGTGGCTTGCAAGGTGCTACAGTGACATTATTACCTACTAGCTACCAACTAGCATGGCTGTTTCTGTTTGCACACTACTATTATAGAAATCCACTAGATTTGACAGTAAATCTACATGACATGCTTTGTGTACTACACATCCTATATTCCCTTTACATTCATTCCTACTATTACATGATATATTTATTGTAGCACAATGTTCTTATATAACAGTCATGGCTTAGTGGTAAGTCATGCAGACTAGTGTTTCCAAGGTCCTGGGTTCGGGACTGACAGTGGGATTTTATTTTGCTTTTGAACAGACTACAGGACCTGTCATTCAGAGTGACTAAGGCACTTTTAAGCAGTTGTAACCGGGTTAGCACTGGTTTGCACAGAGCTCCCGCATGCACACTGGCGTTCAGCTCCGCGCACACCCACTTACAACCGCTTAAAAGTGCTTACTCTTGTGCACACTCCTGCTATTTTCTTTGAAAGAAATGAAAATGGGGAGACAGGAAAGTGGTGAAAAAGGGGTCACAAAGAGGGTAAGACAGTAGGGAAACAAGCTTGGGTTTTGCAGGAGGGATGTAGGTAAGGCCCATAACTGCCCATTTCTTCATCAGCAACAGCTGTGCATATGTTTGTAATTTGGTGTGAGATTTGAAACCTTCCACCCCTGAGAGAGGTGTAAGGACAACAATAATACTTGTTGTACAGCCAATTGTAATTGACAGTTTCCATGTCCAGCAGACGTGTGTGAAATGGGCAGCTATGTATGGGGCGTAATTTTTTTGTGGGTACAGAGTGCCCTTTTTTTTTTTTTTTTCAGGTGAGAGTGGTATGTCAGGTAAAGGAAGTCGGTATAGCTGGGGAGGTAGGTTGGGTAGGTCAACAGACAAGACAAACAAGACGCATACAGGGGCGGTGTATGACACATGTGGGGGGGTTACACAATTGATGGGGACGGATGTTTGGATATCCAGAGCCCATGAGCCCACAGATGGCAATAGTGGAACTGATATCCCCACCCATGGGCAGTTGCCACTGTGCTTTTAATGCCCAGGATGGGGCTGTGCTGGGGGCTGTGTAGGCCGGGCAGCAGGCATGCCCATTAGTTGTGCCACCTGTGCCTCAAGCTGGCGTAGGGGCCCAAGAACAGCTTCTTGGATCTCCCTACGCACCACAGTCCGGATGCTACGGAGGGTGAGTGGTGGTTCTCCTCCGGCCACACTTGCAGAGGGGGGATGAGCCCCATCCCCTGCAGCGCTTCCACCCACAGGTGGCACAGGGCCACCGGAGGAGGGACCAGACTGGGCACTACTGCCAGGTGCACTCGCCAGCTGAGGTGGGAGAGGTGGGTCCGCTGGAACCCGCCTTCCCTGTCGTCCTATGTTTTGCATTATGTCATGACAGTTTGGGTTAGTAACATACAATACCATTCACAATTAGTTGTAACAGCATGCATTAGTATTCCCATTAACCAAACACCCAGATATTCACACCATTGAACAGCGAGCATAACACATGCATAATTTGAACAGCAATACACAGTCCAACAACATGCAGGGTTGATTGATGGCAACAGGCCATCAGGTTTGGATGTATGAACAGGGCAGATGCATCAACGTGCATGCAAATATGTATGACCCAACAGGACAAATGTCCAGGGGTGTTAATTGTGATTGCACATACCAATTTCACGTGGAATGGATTATATGTGGTTATAGGGTAGGGTGAAGAAAATATAATTAACACCTTCAAATACCAATACATATGCTGTACATTTCTAATAGCTGCAGATATATACACACTACAGTTCTACCTACAGTTTCCTATGTGATAACTACTTCAAGTTGGTGATAGGAATGTTACTGCTACATAAATATACATTTTCATTTTTATTGATACACGTTCATATCTGGCTCTGTTCAGCTACATCATCCTGCTACATTTGCTTTATATAGCTATAGACAACTGTGGATGTTTGGTATTTCAGACAATCATACTATCTGCATATTGCAGACTGAGAGCAACATATCCAGATTTTGGGATACACATTCCAGCTGCAGGAACATTTTGAACACATTTCACAGTTTGGTTCTGCTTGTCACATTCATTTCATTCTGTACTAACTGCAGTATACTTTATTCAGGAGTTATTACTACTTTATTGGTGGATTCATAACTCTTTCTCACACTCTCTCACTTGTTTTATTTTACAATTCAGGATGGTACTTACTTCTAGGCTTTATTGGCATGTTTTACCTGTAGTTATTACAATCCTTTCCAACAGTCTCACTTCTGTCATGTTTCAGTATTTCAACAGGGATATATTTCACACATGTTTTGCTCATCTTCTGCAGCTGTACTTTTCAGCCTGCTGCAGGTTGTGTACTATTATATTACAGGTGGGACATCTTTATTTCAGACTTTATTTCAGACATTTTCATTTTTCTGTTTGGATTACAGACTGCAACACACTTTTGTAATCAAGCAATACTTGCAAACACTCTTACACTGTTACTTGCACATTTTATTACTTAGTGACTACACTGCACTCTTTTGCTAACTGTCATACTTTTATATTTATTTACAGTTACAGGGAGAGGATTACTGACCTGCCTGGTGGCGCAACCGCACCAGCCTATCGCCATAGGCTCTGCGGTTCGCAGAACGGACAATTGCAGCTGTAATATAAATAAAGTAATATTGGAATACACATCTCCATAATATCAGCTAGGTTAATTTCTTACATACATAATTAGATGTAACTTACTCAGTAGTGGGGCGTTGGGCATTTGCTGGGCCTCCTGGATCCAAAGGTTCAGTTGGTCCTGCTTCCGTCTCTTCAGGTCCGCATGGTGGTGACGGACCTGCTCACCAGTCCTTGGAATCTCTGTGGCACTAGTAAGATCATGAGCCAACCGGTCCCATGCCTCAGCCCTATATGCTCCCCACAGGACCTGGCCCTGCATGAGTTGGGCCTCATGATTGTGGACAAGGAGCCAAACCATATATTTGGACTCCTCAACGCCCCACCTCTGTGCTCGAAAGCAACTACCCTCACCTACTCCTGACATTCTGGCTGCAAGTTAGTTCTACAATCGGTTATGCTGTGTATTCCGCCTATGGGGCTTATATATGCCGTTTTTCCCGCATTTATCTGTGATTGGCCATTTTTGAATTGTATCAGCTTCACAAAACCTGCTTTGTCATGCTCCTCTTTCTATTCATTCCTATATATTTGCTATTACTGCATTTCTAAGTACAGCTGTCATGGCTTAGTGGTTCAGTACCTTGACTATGGTGCATGGTATCCTGGGTTCGAACCTGGCCACTGCTTTTTATATTTTATGACTGTCTAGACAGGCTAGGAGGTGTGTCTGTGTAAAGGCAGTTTTGTTACAGCTTGCTCAACGTTGACCATCGGTTAGCTTGTTGGCGCGGTGCTCAGCTCCGCGCAAATGGGTCACGCTGGTTTATGCTTCATTTGGCTGTCAGCATGCATATTACGCTCAGCTCAGCTAGGGGCACACAGTTTCAGCGTGTTAAACCACTGCTCACCTATGGGCACTCATTTTGCACCTGTTGAACCACTGCTCACCTACGGGACACTCATTTTGCACCTGTTAAACCACTGCTCACCTTCGGGCACTCATTTTACACCTGTTAAACCACTACTCACCTACGGGCAGATGCACTCAACTTGTTAAACTGTAGCTCAGCTATAGGCACATCTGGCATTTTTTTGTATTTTGTTATCTCACATTTCTTCAAAATAAATGGCCCATTTCATTACATTTTACATAAAATATAATTTTATATGTGTACATATATGTCAGGAACTTGTTTCGTGCTTATTTCACTAAAAATAAAAATTGATGTTGTGGGGGCTCGAACCATGACTGCCTGCTCTTCAGCCAACGTCTCTACCGCTACGCTATTGCTTTTTGGCTTACTTTGCATAGTTAGTTCTTATATGCTTTTCCACTTACTGCTAACTGAGGCTAAGCTACGGGCACGCCCGCGCAAACGAGCGCACTCACGGGCAAACATCTTTACAATTTAAAAAAAATATATAACATGTTCATTTATATAATTTTATGTTTATAGTCTGTGGGGGCATGTGTTGTGTTGTGTTTATTCACATTTCCATGGACTCTGTCGTGGGGGTTTACTTTAGGCACTTTTACTCTTCTGGGGGCGTGTCCGTTTGCAGGGCTCTGCCTACGAACATGCCCCCTACTGTCTTCCACGGACCGTGTAAGCCTTAGGTGTGATTCAGCATGCCCTCATGCATATGCATGACATGCTGACGTCACACCATTTAACTGCAGCCTCCGTGTAAGCCTTGTAACTCTTACACGGAGGCTTCGTGAATCCTGCCCATTTAGAAAAGAGTCATTTTCAAACACATATCTACATTACAATAGTTTCCATCCACTCTCCAGTAAAAAGAGTGTGGTCAAGGGACAGCTGGTCAGGGAGGCAAGAATGTACCCTAATTTTGAGCTTTTTCTGAGTGTAAAAAGATGATCAATATGTTTCTTGACTGAGGGTACCCCTTTGACCTTATTTCTACTACAGCCCATGAGATAACTGAAGTTTGGGGTAATAAATATCACCCTCTACTTCATTCTGATCCTGTTGATGGAGGTGGTACAATCATATGTAAACAATACAAAGAGAACTTCCATGCATCACTAGTTATAAAATACGGGTTGCTAAAACAAGATATTAAAAACATAGGAAAAACTGGAACATATTTAAAATTGATCTAAAATTATTGAAATTAATTGGAGAGAAAACACTTTTGTTTATAAAACAGGAAAACATTAAATCCATTCTAGACAGGCCGTTAAATAAATATAGTTCTACATCAGGTACTTGTAGCTGTGGGGCATGCAACCAATGTTCATTTATTTTAGATGAAGTTGCTTTTGTTTTGGTTAGAACAAACCTGGTCAAGGGAAACTGTTCTACCAAAGGGGTGGTCTGAGTTAAAATATGCTCTGGTTGCAATGGTTTTTACATAGGTAAAACAAAGAATGCCCTTCGTAGACATATCTGTGAACAGTCCTATGACATCAAAAAGGAAAATCTGCATAGTTCTCTTTTTAAACACACATTGTTGTATAGCGTATATAAACAATTCCAAACTCTGGTGGCAACTAAGGCTAGAAGCTTCTAATCCATCCAGGACTTAATGAACATGTTTCTTTAGTTCTGGTCTTGAAGCTGAGAGCAAGGAAATTATTGATTTTTATAGATTTTATTGATTTTTGTATTTTCTGGTTAACTGACATATTATAAAATTATTATCAAAAGAAACTCTTTGTCAAGCTACTATTTGCAGAACAACACACGGATCACTAAAACGCTCAAATTTAATAAGAAGCTTTCGGGTTATCCACCCTTCATCAGCATATAAAACAATGAATATTCTTTGTTTTAAATAGAGGTTAAATTAAAATCACATGATTCAGCCAGCCTACCAATTGCTTATTCATACCTAACAATTAAAGCAATAACATACAATTCTAATTTACATTTAAAATCTAAACATCAAATAGCTTAAAAAACATGAACTATAAAGCATAATTTATGTATAATATATAAATAGTTCACAAAGAACATCAAATGAATTATAAACTTCTTTCAAATATTGTCTCTCTGTCTTTTTACCAGTATTGGCTTTAAGCTAACAGTACTATTTAAGCCTGGTGGTGAATCTGCTTGTAGCTTAACAATCCATTCATATTCTCTCAACTCAAGTTCATTATTTATATCACCTCCCCTTGGGTTAGTAGTTAATACATTTACCCCTCTGAATTTGAAAGTATGCGCACTAAAATCCATAATGTGCTTGAATAGACCATTATTTGGTACCTTCCTTTTTATTTCTGACTTGTGCTCAATAATACGATCCTTTAATCTCCTCATCATTTTACCTATGTAAAATGCCGTACATATTGTGCATGTTGATAAATATACTAATTTTGTTGCATTACAATTCACTGAACAATTAAAAACAAATTTTTCTTTTGTTACTGGATGTTGAAAATCTTCATTTTTATCAAAAATATCTATGCAGCAAGTACAATTAAAGCATTTGCATGTACCTTTTCTACAATGGGATGTTACTTCCTTATTCTTAAAGTCTTTGTAACATAAAATTTGTTTTAATGTCTCCTCATTCCTAAAGGCAAACTTTGGTTTTATACCTATCAAATCTTTTATTTCTGGCATTGCTAATAAAATACCTATTTTCATGCACTTCCTTCCTATAAATCATGGTTTCTATTTTATCCTGTTTCTTATACACAATCACATCTAAAAACACTATGTCCACAGGTGAAAAAAACATTTTAAACTTCAGAAAATTTGTAGTTGTGTTTAAGTATGTAACATAATTTGTCAAATCTATAGCAGTGCCATTCCAAACAAAAAAACAATCCTCTACAAATCTGCAATATGACTTTACATTACTACTAAGTGCATTGCAATCACTCAATATATATGAAAATAGGTATTTGAAAAGAAATAGCATGCACGCTCCGCATATGTTTAAAGGCATCCTCAAATCACAACTAATAAGAGTTAGTAAACTGAATACTAAGGAAAATAATTTTATAAATCAAGCTAACTTGATGAAGGATGAATTCATTGACAATGGTTATCCTATACATAGTATAAATACCATATTTAAGGAGGTAGTCTCAGGTAGGAAAGACAAGTACAAACCTATTTTTGGTAGAAGTACATCAATAGTAGCACAGAATACATATGAGAATAATAATAGTAATATAGTAAGGTATGTAACCACATTTAATGGTAATACAAAAGAAGTATGCAATATTATACAGAAAAATTGGATAATTTTATTAGCAATGCCAGAAATAAAAGATGCCTCTAAACCTCCAGGTATCAACGATCATATATCAATTGCTAGCATTTTAAAGTTAAAGTCTTACTGCATTTAACGTTTTGACTGCAAATCAGGCAGTTTGGTATTATATAATATGCATTTATAACATTTTAAATGTTTAGTTTAATATTCACAACAGTTCATGGTTTTTATGCATTTTTGAACAAAAACCTGTTGTTTGAAAATCATCTATTTAACTGGCTGGCATTGACTATAATTATTATATTTACTCAGCATTTTGCAACACAATCTTATAAGTATCTTTAACATGTGTGTGTGTACTGCAACTTTAAACAAGATGTATGAGCTGTAATGCCATTTTAGAATGCTATTGGTTAAATCGGGAGGTGTGTGTATGATGTAGTTTTTAAATAACTTTTTCCTATGGTACTTTGTATTACTCTGATGAAGCCTTTGGTATTTTACGGGTGAAAGCGCTTAGTAAAACTCTAGTTTTTACATTTTCTTCTATTTTAATATTGGTTGCTATTCTGTGGTTCATTCAATAAAGTAACATTCGAGTTACGGAATTACAGTCCGTTTTTTTTTTCTTAGTTTGGTCGTGTTTCAGTTTATTGGCATGGTTAAAATAAACAAAACACTGATGGAGTATATGAACACAGACAACAAAAGGCTGTAAAAATGGAAGAAGCTTTAAACTGATACTTAGATGAGGTGAAAAAACTGTAAAAATTAGAGGCTGAAATGAAGAAAAGCCTGGCTGAGTATGAGAGTGCTCAGGAAGAGATGTTTCCAAAAATAATAGAATTAGAGGACACAGCACACTGGGAAAACCTGACATTTTCAGCTATATCAGAGAAGCTGGAAAGAACAGACTGCATTAATTTTATGAAAGCACAAATAAGCAACTGGATAGGTATTTCACAGCAGGAGTTGTTAGTTGCAAGGGCAGAACTGTGTGTATGTTTCAAACCTGGCTATGAGAAAGCAACCTAGATATTTAATAATAAAGATGTAATCCTGCCAGCAGGAGGAGTTGATTCTGACAAAACTGTGGCAGAAGAACAAAATGCTAAAAGTGGAAGATGGCCAGAGTATTTTTGGAGAATGATTACTCATTGTACACTAGACAGAAGTGGAGTAAATTCATTCCACTATTCAGGGAATGCTAAGATGCAGGTGTGAGACTGAAAGTGCTATACCCAGCTGTCTTCAAGGTATTCTTCCCTGGAGGGACAAAATCATTTTTGATGAAGTACGTGCTAAGGAGGAAATACAAACATTTTTCTAACAAAACTGAGGCATGGAACAGAAGGAGATTCTGCTTCTTGTCTTTATGGTAATAAAGACCACAGGGAGACTGCACCTGTGAAACCTTTTCCTCTGTTTCAACGGAAAATGTTGTAGAGAAGGAAGAGAGCATGAGAGTTGCCTAGAAGAACTGACAGTACATTGAAAATGAAGCAGAAAAAGGATCTGGGAGATGAGATGAACAGTAATAAAACCAGTAACTTAATGTGGGATTACACTGCAATAATTATATGTGTGAAATATGACAGAACAAGAGAATCTGGAAATATTGGACTTTTTCAGAATTGGTTGGACTTGTGGGGGACTCTAAAGTATATGCCCTACTTCATGTTATTAATGTTCTGAAAAATGCTTTGGGGAGGGGGAGAGAGGGGAGAAAGTTAACTGTAAGTAAAGAAAACTTTTTTTCTTAATAGTACTATTTTTGTGGTGTATGGTTTTCTTTCCATGCTATAAAGTAAAGTTTTCTGTTATTTTTAGTTGTAATGGGGATTGTAAATAGGTGCTGCTGTTTTTTTGTCCTTTTTCTCTTCTCTCTTTCTTCTTGTTCAGTTTTAAGAAATGTAGGCCTTGCATTGTAAAAAAAAGTCTGGTAAAAAGAGCATGACAAAAGAAAAATGAATGTGCTTTTTCTCATTCTTGCGTGGGGGAATGCCTGAATTAATGACCCTAGACTGATTTAGTAACAAGTTTTAAGAGAATACAAGTAAATGAAAAAGAATATTGAATATTATGAGGCTTTTTTCTAGCAAATTAATTAGTAGCAATTCTGTATCTGGTCCTCACCTCATGTCTACATGGAAACAATCTGAGAAAGACTAATTGGCTGTCTGGTTCACATGTTTCCATGGAGACAATCTGATAAAGAGAAATTGGTTACAGTCTGCTGGAGAGTGACTGTCTGGGGGAGGAAAAGAGAAACTGCCTAGGAGATAATGTTTTCTGAAAGCATTCAGGGGTTTTCCCAGCTGGGAGAGATATAAAGATAAGACAAAACCAGTTAGCACTTAGTAGAAGTACAGGCTGCATCATGTGTCTTAGAATGGATAACCTTTCTTCTAGGTTAACTTGAGTCTGCAAGTGTGGCTGTCAGTTTGGGACATTTGTTCCTATTAGTAGGGTAAAACTTAAATATTTAAAGATGTACATAGTTTTATGTGTTAGTATTAAACTAATAAGTTTTAGAGGGGCAATGGGGGTTATTTGTTATTTTTTGTTTGCTTTCTTGTGAGGGCTTTCAATGAATCAAACAGTTTTGTAAGATGTGACATAGGCTCAAATGGATATGACAAGAAACAACTATATAAAACTTCAACCTGCCAAACAGTGTAAGCATGTAACATAAAAGCTGGAACTAGACATTTAACAAACACGGTGTTATACATAAAAGGTGGGAATAATAACATTTTCATACAATGATGCATTCTGTAATGTATTTAAATGTCAGTGGTCTCACAGATAAAAACAAAAAAGAAAAAAGAGCAAATTATATTAAAAATGTAGAGTGGACATAACTATGTTACAGGAGACACACAGAAAAAAAATGAACATATGAATTTGATAAAATAAGGTTTTCAGGGTGGTTACTCAGCAGAATACCTGGGACAAAGGAAAAGAAGAGTATTTATATTAATTGCAAGAGGAGCTCCAATAGTGATAGAAGAGGATAAAAAAGATAATGGCAGATTTGTAGTGCTGAGGGGCTACTGGCAAGGGAAGAGGATTACACTGGCATATATTTATATTCCACCTAAAACTGCTATAACAGAGCTTAAGAAAAAATATTATTTATAGAGGGACTGGAATTTGATTTTTCAGGATCCCTATCAGATTACTGAGCATCCAAAAATTCAAAATTCATATGGCTGAGACCATATGAACAAATTTTCAGAAGTTTGAATGCTAAAAAAATAAAAATAAAATACTTTCTTTTTTAAACATTTAAACATTTTGGCAAGAGGACAAGTCCCCCCATGCACCCCCTACAGCCTCTGCTCATTAAATACACTAACTCTGAGGTCACACTACGATAAGGAAAAGGGTACATTTCCCAATCCATTGAAAATGTATGAACTTCCGAAAATTTGATCATATAGTCTCAGCCATATGAATTTCAATTTCCAGACGTTCAATAGTCTGATAGGGATCCAATATGTAGCAGTGAAGAAGTGTCTGGGGGCCCAGAAGGGAAGGTATTACAAAGAAGGGTAGATTTTTGAAAATATTTGGAATGGAAGATGTGAATTCAGTAATATGAGTTTGGAGTAAATTTACATATTTTTCCCCAAGATATAAAAACTGGGCTAGGTTAGAGAGAATTTACATTTCACAGGAACATGTACATTTAATTGAAGGTCTTGATATGCACCCAATACTATTTCAGATCATGCACCAATAATAACTAAAATAAAGCAGGGTAATGAAGTAAAAATGAGAGACCGGCACTTTCCCACCTATCTGTTGTAAAGAGAGGAATTTAAGGAATGGGTAGTGGAGATTATTCAGGAGCTGTTCAAGAAGATAGAAATTACTTCTGAAAATACAATTAGGGAGCAGGATAAAATTAATGTGGATTTTAAAAATAGGGTAGAAATAAAAGAAAGGGAGCTATGGTAAAGAAGTAACAATAATTATTTAGGGGGACTGACAAATGTTAAAGTATTGCAGAATAGATGTATCTTACAGAACAAGAGGAGGATTAACTGTGGAATGTTAAGCAAAAAATAAGGGATTACATCAGTAATATGCACAAGTGTAGAAAGATTGCTGTTAAGCAACTGTTTTTTGATAGTAACACTAGAGGACAAAAACTTTTAGCACGACTCAGACAACAGGTAGTAGAAAGGGCCGTCACCAAGCTCAGGGAGCCTATAACAAGTAAGGTAACAGGACATACTGTAGAGGTATTAGAAATATTTCAGAAATTCTTTGAAAGTCTGTATGAAGCAAAGAAATATGGAAATCAAGAAGAGATACAAATTGAAATATTTATGGAAGAATTAAATATGCCAAGGTTAGAGGTAGACGAGGTTCAATTACTAATGGTTAGGATACGAGGAGATGAGATAAAGATTGTGATGTATAACCACTCTACAGCAAATTCCCCAGGAATAGATGGTATTCCTGTAGAAGTTTGGAAGCTACGAGGGAAAAAGCTGATAAAGATCTGGAAGGTTCTGTTTAACAGTATTTTAAGAGGAGGAGAAGAACCAACATCCTGGAAGAAAGCAGTGGTAGCTTTTATACCTAAAGAGGGTAAAGATCCATTAGATCCAGCTTCATACCAGTCCATTTCAATACTAAACCATGATTAGAAAGTATTCATGTCTACAATGGCTAAAAGAATGGCAAAAGTAATCCCAAAATTGATAGATATGATCAATGTGGTTTTGTGGAGTGGTGGCAAATATTTGACAACATTAACAGAATACTGGTGATCCAGAGGGAAGCAGAATGTAAGAAAATACCACTGTTGTTGTTGGGTCTTGATGCAGAGAAAGCATTTGACAGAGTAAGCTGAAACTCTATGAGCAGGGCAATGGAAGCATTTGCATTTCCTGAAAAACATTATAAGGTTGATTAGGAGGATATATCAGGGATTGGAGGTGAAAGTTAAAGGGGGTAGGGTCTTCTCTGATAATTTCTACTTGAGAAGAGGAATGAGGGATGGGTGTACTCTTTCTCCTTTGTTATTTGCATTATATTTAGAACCATTGGCAAAGAAAATAAGGGACTCAGAAATCCAAGGATATAATTGGTATGGTAGTCAAGAAAAGATGGCTCTATTTGGAGATGATATTATTTTATACCTGAAAAAAAACAGAGAGAGACATTACAGTGTTGTGGAACACTGAGACAGTATCATATCTTTTCAGGATATAAAATTAATAAAACTAAGTAAAAAGGCAATAGAGGTAAATTATGTACCCACATATGAATTGGTTCAGCAATATCCATATTTATGGGGAGATGATAAAATTAAATATTTAGGAGTATGGATTAAATATTATTCTGGTGTGGCAGCTAAGGATATATGGGAAGAGACTAAACAAAAGGTAATACAAAAAATAAGCATATGAAAGCTTTGTTATATGGATAGGGATATTAAGATATAAACAGTTAAAATGTTTTTAGTCCCATTGTTGTTATACACAGAGCAGACCTATTTTTATCAACCAGAACAGAAGATGTGGATAGCACTTACTAAAGAGCTGAAGGATTTTATCTGGGACGGGAAGATAGCAAGAGTCAAGTAGGATAAGTTGATTCTTCCAGTAGAACAGGGCGGATCGGGATTACCCGATTTGAAGGTGTATTTCAGAGCTACACAGTTAAGGCTCCTGTACATAGCACAAGCAGAAAACTATAATTTAGAATGGAAAGGGATGATGATGAAATGGGGGGAAGCTCAAGAAACAAGGAGAGACTGAGATTTTGGATAACAGTAATAATACAGAATGTTATATCTATAAAGTAGAAGAATGTATCCTAAGAACTAAACCAACATGGGAATGGAGAAAGAAGATTCTTTGATAGGGATGACTGCAATTAGGGATATATATAATAGGCAAGAGGGGTCTGGAATTCATTGGAGAAAAGTGGCAAAGGAACCAATGTATTGGGAGCAAATAACTAGACAGAAAAAGATGACAGAATGGGAAGAAGCCAAGAATTTATTTGGACTGCAGGTTACAAATTGCCTTCCCTATCAAGGATTAATAATAGAGTATAGGCAAAGAGAAAGAAATAGGGGGGTCCTAAATGAAAGACCAGCAGTGGTAGAGTTTTTAGTAGAATCTAGAGCAGAAACTGCCATTAAAAAGGAATAATTAGCAGAGCATAGAAAATATTGCATGATAACTATAACAATCAATATAACACAAGTACTAGGAAGAAGGGTAAATCAAGAATCAGACACTTAATTTGAAATTATGTATTTATTAAAACGAACTTCTTCAGACAACAAGAGCAAAATAAAGAACACAGTTTACGTAACCCTCCATTAAATCATGTGACCCAAAAGGAAGTTATATCATTGAAACAAATCTTTAGAAACCTCACCATCTTGTGGTTCAAAGACTGAACTACAACTAAATAAACAGTCAATTCATTCATAAAACTACCTTGCTACCAGATGGTATGATAGAGCATTAAACACACTGAATTGAAATACAACCATAAAAGCTATCACGTATACACACAAAACCAAAAATATTACCTATCCAATGCCTTCAGTTTTGATAAGCACTGTATTGAGCATGTATCATTCAACCCAAGAAAGCTATAAGCATTTAATCGAACTTGCCACTTAAGTTCACAGCGTTCCAGTTTAAGAGAGAATGATACATGCTCAATACAGTGCTTATTAAAATTGAAGGCACTGGATAGGTAATATTTTTGACTTTAAGTGTTTATATGTGATGTTTTTTATGGTTGTATTTTAATTCAGTGTGTTTTCTGTTCTATCATACTATATGGTAGCCAGGTATTTTTATGAATGAATTGACTATTTAGTTGTAGTTCAGTCTTTGAACCACAAGATGGTGTTTCAGTGATGTAACTTCCTTTTGGGTCACATGATTTAATGGAGGGTTACTTAAACTGGGTTCTTTACCTTGCTCTTGTCTGAAGAAGTTTGTTTTAATAAATACAGACGAAAGCGCCTACTTCATTTAAAATTGTCTGATTCTTGATTTACTCTTCTGCTTCTTCCTAGTACTTTCATAACTATATCAATCAATCAATCAGAGTGGGTCAGAAAGGACTGGGAAGAGAGACTGGATAAGCAATTCACAAAGAAACAATGGGAGGATATATGTATGCCTCCCAAATATGCAACACAATCTAGAAGATTTAGGATTTTTGATTGGAAATGTTTAGATATATATTTTTATACCCCAAGTAGACTCCAGAGAATTTTTCCTCAGGTAGACAGCAAATATTGGAGGTATGACAGGGAAGGAAGATGTAATTAGGAACATATTTTCTGGGAGTGCAGTGTGTTGACAGACTTTAAGGATTCCCTGCAGGGTGTGCTGTCTGGGATGCTTGGTGGGCAGATTGGGGCAACAAGGGAGATGATTTTTCCTGAGCTATGATACAGAATCAGAATTGCCTAGACATGTTAAGGTCTTGCTGTGTCTAATTATGGTGGCTGCCTAAAAATAGTTACTAGAAAATGGAAATCAAAATCTAAACCAGCTATACTATAAGTAGTGAATATAGTAACAGAGATAAAATAACTGGAAATGAGATCTTTAGAAAAAGGTAGGAGCAAACTATAGAGGAAAAATGGGGTTTGTGGGAACAATACATATGGGGGGAATGAGGTTTAAAAGAAGGCAGAACTTAAATAGACAATCATATATTTATATAAATGAAAACAATGAGTGAGAAGGTCACTGAAAAACCATCGGTGAAAACAAAATGAAAATTCCAACAAAGCTAGAACTTCCAATGAGTGACCTCCCAAACCTCTTGTATCAGAGGCACATGAGATATATGCAATTGATCCTTATGAACATCAGGTGTTTCAGCTAATTGGCGATTCTGAATGCCCATGACTTGTTTTTTAGCTGAACACTACATATATGAGGCAACATCTGAGACACAGCTCATGAAACAAAACAACAAAGAGCCTAAGGTTATGGAAGACAAAGCCAAATATACCTCCACCAAGTGGAAGACTCTGGAAACTGGAACAATAGTCTTTTAAGTCTAATGTATCAGAACTTAAAAGCCATATGGATATGATTAATTAGAAAGATTAACAGTATGGTCAGAACACACCTCCCTAAATAAAAAAATATGCATGATAACTATGCACCTCTACCTAGACAAACAAGACCAAGGCTACATTGAGGAATGTTTTAGGTTCAGCCTATAAGGAATAAACCAAGCAGCAGAAAAGTTATACTGAAACACATACAGAAATAAAAGAATGTATTACACGACAAAGTGAATCAGCTTGAACACGCATTTGGAGAAATTGAACTCAAGCATGAGCTAGCACAAAACAAAACTTTAAAACGTCATAGAGATACTGAAGCTCAGAAAACTCAGACTATGCATGAAAGCAGGAAGTCAATGTTTAATCCAATACCAAGAAGAAATCAAAGTGACTTGGGGAGAACAACTATACTTATGAGCAATGGGAAGAGTACAGGAGGCCACACAACTGTTTATAAAAGGAAGAGTCAAAGAGAGAGAGAGAGGCAGAGGGAGGAATTGGCCTCACTGACAGAGACAGGCAATACTGTGGGGAGAGAAACACACAGGCAAGAGTCTGTACAGCATGAGCAATTAAGTACCAGAGGCACTGGCTTCTTGAGTGTGAGAAGAACTGAACTGTGACTTGTTTACCCGAGATGAATTTTGAGTCATTTACCTGGACTGAATTGTGAGTACCTTGTATAATGTTGCTGAAACAGTATGAGGGCACTGTAAATAATCTACATTGCAGAAAGTTACTGCAAGTAAGCAAAACTGAAACCGTACAGTGAGTCTGCAGTGTGTTTACAAGTATTACACATACTACAAATAAATATAACCAACTACATTGTAGTCAAATAACTTCTAATTAGCAGTACTGCCCACTTGAACATAATTAAGCAATATCCCTAATATTTCCATTATTTTCTATCTCCAAATTATGATCACAATTGCTTACCCAGTACACAGGCCAAATTGTATGCTTTCATATCAGTGCAATATAAACCTTTCAGTAACTTGAACTTTGATGTATATACCTCTAGTATTACCAGTTCCATGCAGTCACTTGGAACCTTCAGGTCTATGACTGGCCGTCTTATTACAAGGCTTGTGCACATAAACAGATGCCATTTCTCACCTGAATCAGATGCCTTTTCTCAGTTATCTCCTGTTTTGCTAGTAACATAAACATCTCACATTTTATCAGTCTTTTTTGTCTTTTCCAGCTGTAGTTGAGATAATCTCAGTAGCAGTTATTTTATTTTCCAAGTTGCTTCATCTGAGTTTTTAAAAGTCAGTACCCTACCCATTCAAAACCAACATGAAAGTAGCAGGGAATATCAATTTATATTTCAGTTGTCTATGTTTATACACTTTTATTGCCTACACAAGTCATATATAATAACTCAGCATCACTTCAGAATACACATATTCAAAAAATAGTGGTTACCCAGCTACTCGTAATTTTTTCACCTGGTTGCCACAAATTCTCTTCTTTCTGTTCCTCTTTCTAACATTTAGAAACTATGTGGTACCAATCAGTGTTTTTTTTAATTTATTTTTATTTATTTGTTAACGAGGTAGGTAGGCTGGTCTGAAGACCTTTTACAGCCATGACCCGGGAAAATACATATTGATTCATACACAGCAAATATTACATTGAAGATAAGTTACAGAGATGTTTACAGATGTGTACAGAGAAAACAGTACAGTTTTTTTTAAATCACAGCAAATATTACATTGATGGTAAGTTAGAGAGGCATTTTATAAATATCAACAGTCAGAAACAAACAATTTATACAGTTTACATTGTCTTGATAGCAGTCATTGGTTCATTAAAAGAATGCACGTGTTGGCAGTAAGTGTAGTAATTCTCAACCTGTATCACTGAAACACAAGTTATTTCTTCCTTGAAATGGACATTTAATGCCTTTTTGAAGTCCTGGAGGGATTCTTTACATTTAGTGTCAGTAGGGAGTATGTTTCAAAGTACCACCGCTATCCTGGAAAGTGGCCATTTCCCCACAACAGCCTTGTAAGGTGGTTTACACAACATGACGGTGTCATTTTATAAGTGTCTTAAGGTATGTTTGTTTTTTTACTGGGATTTTTCTCCTGGGGGGGGTATCCTTGTTTTAATATCTTAAACATTAGGATGCCTAAAAGAAGGGTTGCTCTTTCAGTTGTATGTAACCATCCTACTTTTTGTAAAATTTTGCATTAATGGTTGTGTGCATCAACCAGTATTGTAAATCTACATATTTTATTTACAGTAGTCTGCAGAATTTTTGTATTCTGGGAAGAATGACATGTCAGGAGGGGGAGCCTGTATTCAATTTGTACAGCAGTATATTCTTAGCTATGGCTATGCGTGCTGTGGGGGTAAGTAGATGAGATATTTTACAGCAAGGTTTCAGTTGATATAGGACTTTATTTACTGTTATATCTACGTGTGAAGAGAAGTTAAGGGAACTATCTTAGTCCTAGGTACTTGTATTCATTGACTAAGGGGATTATGTTGTTATTCATGTCACAGATGACAATAGGTTCATACTAGGCTAATGACCACCAGAGTCTTTACAAGCCTAGCAGTGCGAACCAACCCAGTTTTATCCCAGAGTTCCTTGGACTCCTGTATGGTGGAATACGTTAGTAAAGAGTTAGCTAAGGGTTAAGGTGGGTATGTCAATTGATGATTAATTTACTTACGGTCAGTCTCTGTCCATCAGAAACATGTAGACCAGGCCACGGGTGAATTTGCAATTTCCCATCCAATGATCAAGGTTTCATTTGAACAAGGTCAGAGATGAACTTTGGTTCATGTAGATGGGGAGCTGATTCCATAGTGTGGGGATCCTTTGAGACACAAATGGGTCCCTCCAGCAGGTTCTATTAATGTCGTAGACAAAGTTCAGGTCCTTGGCTCTACCATTCATAGTGTTGTTTGTCTTGCAGACATGCAAAAGATCCATCACAGCTGGATCAGAGGATGTCTTATATGCTAAGCATAGATTGCCTCTCAGTAACCTATAGGAGACTGAGCATAGAGATAGGACCTTAAGACAATCTGTGTAGGACAGGGTATTCATACCCTGGATTATCTGGGTGAGTATGAGGGCATTCCAACTACTGCAAGTACCCAAAGTGGCACATTCCAAATGGGGCTGATAAGGGCTGAGTTGAATGGTACTATTGCTTCCTTGGACCTGGATGCTACACCCTTCCTTATGAGTTGGGCAACATAGAATGATTTTCTTACTGTCTTGGATACGTGCTGGTCGAATTCCAGATTAATGTCTACATATTTTCCCAGATCCCTAACTACTGGGTCAACTCTTAGTGGTGTTTTATTAGTGAAGTAATTAGTTCGGGTGGATGTTTTCCCAAAGTGATGAACAAATTGAACTTCTTTATTCAAAGCTTCTAAATTTCGGCTAATTATTACAGTGAGAGCTCCTAATGGTGCAGCAAGACAATTACTCTAATTGCAAATTCTACTTTCATACTTATAAGCTCTCAAGAACAAATATTTAACTAAGAAGGTCCTCTAAATAGGGGGAAATGGAGCTTGCCCCCTCAAAAAAAAGAAAAAAATTAAGGTATGTTTGCTGTAATGACATTATCTATGAAATGTGTTTGTTCTTCAGCAGTGATTCACTGCATCCATTTTTCTCTTTTCTCCACTGCTGTATGACTGTAGAGTAAAAAGTAAGGGGGGGGGGGGCAAAGAGTGCAGTGGACAAGTTTTTAAGGTATGTTTTGTGCAATATAGTTTCTTAGTCAAGTGTAATCTGTGAAATGACTGTTCTGTGAAATGTAGCTTTAGTGAAATTTGTTCTGTCATTTTTTATTCAGTGAAGAGAAATACTGTAAAACAACCATATATGGGTAAATAATATAGTGTGTGTGTGTGTGTGTGTGTGTGTGTGCGCACGCATCAAGAAAGGGAGAGATTCGTTCTGATTTAGTTGCATCTGTGTGAAAAAAGAGACAGTGACAACATTCCTATCTACACAGTATGTTTATGAAACATAGACAGCTCTTCTTTTTAGAAAGAGAGGTCAAGACACAAAAGCTATATAGCATTTGTGGTAGCACAACCTGTTTTTATTATTCTTTTTGAAGTAATTGGAAGGACAGGAAAGAATCTGTACATTGCTTGCAGTTTCTGGTGCATCTCTGACAGCATAGTCAATGTGTGCTGAGAATGTTAAATAGTTCAGCAGTAAACAGGTATTTAATTGTAGGAAATACGCTGATTATCTTTCTTTGCTGTACAGTGGATACCTGTGAGATTGCTTAATTTTGCCTTTTTTATCTTCCTGTGATTGTGAATTTCACAGTTCTGCTATCAGTATCACATCACCTGTCAACTGTAATATATTGTTTGAAGAGATCAGGCTACAGTCACTTTTTTTTCTCTCACCCTCTCCATTTTCTGTCTTTCTGGCTGTCTATCTCTCTCTCGCCCTCCCTCACATTTCCACTTTTTTCTCTAATCTTATTCCAGATATCCCAAATATCCAACTTTTCTATGAGATGTCTTGCCGCTTCTAACGGAAAAATGAATTTGCTGAACTGGTGAATTGGACTGCAGTCTGCTTGCTTTAGTCTTCAACTTGTGTGGATTTACCACAGTTCTTTCAAGCCAAAAGCTGTATATTTTAATAAGTGGAGAAAGCTTTATGCTTGCCAGACTGGCAGAGAGAGAGAAAACAACACAAGAAAGGAATTGGACCAATAATATCTCAATGCTATAGCATAGTTCACTGCTGTCTTGTTATCCAAGCCAAAACAATGGAACAAAAGTAAAAGCAGCACAACTGTGCTGGCAGTTTCTCAAGGGAAACTGCAGTTATATATTAAAAACTCATTAAAATACACAATGTTTATTATGTCATTACTGTTTACCCATTACTTCCTTAGAAAATTGCAAATGTCGCTGTTAAGTAAAACACCTTGTTAATTGCTTTGTTTAAAGGTCTGCTGAGCTTTGTTAAAAGTACATACCACAAGCTGTCAGCTTAAATGGTCTAGTTAACTAACCAAAGTGCATAAGCACATTTATTTACAACATACAGACACTGAAACTCAGCAAAAACAAACTCAGATTGCTATAGCAATAGCTATAAAAACAGAAATATGTGTGCATAGTGATTTTTTTTGCATTTTTTCCCAAAACCTTTAGTAAGCAGATACACTATAATAATAAACCATCATAATGAATATTTTATCTGGACAAGTTTAGTTAAAAACAGGCATCACAACTGGTTATGGATTTTCTACAGCCTCTACTACTGACCTGTTCTCCAGAATGCAAATAGGGGCCTGCCTTTGGGGAGTGGGGTTTACTAACATCAACTCTGAGTAGAGAAGCAATGTGGAGTGCCCCCAGCAGCTGCATACATCAGAATGATAGCTGGAGTGGAAGTCTTCAGAATTAATGCAACTGAATGCTCTCAGCTCACGTTCTCTGCCCAGAAGGATGCATATTTTAAAGCTGATGAGGATGAAAAAGGTGCACATCCATTTCAGCATAGCTTGCTTTTAATCTTTGTCAGGTGTCCTTAGGGCAGAACTTTGCCTTAAAACTAAAACCTTTTGAAGTATTTTCCTGGGAGACTGCTCTTCTGTAACTGGTACCAGTTCAAAAAGGCAGTTTGGAAGCATGGGAGAGGTTTTTCCTTCTGTAACAGCTGAATATGATGCGCAGATAAAACAGTATGCACTTCTCTCCAGGTACAACACAAGCAATCACCTATGTTTCTATATGTAGACAGATAGAAGAGGGATATTGTATAGTATATCTATATAACTCTATAGCTGAGATATAGATATCTATATCTATTCTATAAATACACACACACACACACACACACACACACACACACACACACACACACACACACACACACACACACAATTCAGTTATGTATGATCAAGCTTGTTTTATGTCAAATGTTAAACAGCATAATAAAAACATTTTAAAATAAACAACATTGAACTCCCTAAATACCAAAACTGCAAAAGATCTTCACAACCCCCCCCCCCCATAACATTAGCCACAAAATTGTCTAAATAGTAGTAGCAGTGTTACAGGAAGGATTTTTTGGTTTGCTTTTTAGGTGTAGGGTTAGTGTTGGTTGTGCCACTCTCTAGTACAATATGACCTTTTTTATCCTCAATTGACACTACAAGGGACCCACTAACATTCTGCTACTGATGACAGAGAATATGGAAGAATCAGAAACTAGTACCCAACTCTGTGTATCTGTGTAAGGCCAATCATGGACAGTACTGCATAAGTGAATTACTTTATGTTCACATAACGACTTATTTATCCATTTCAATATTTTCAAAGTGCCATGCGAAAGGTTTTGTCAGTCACAAGCTCTCTGGTGGTATTATTACATGGTGGAAATATGGACAGGGGTGATATCACCTCTTCATGGATAATTAGGTTTTCCAGTCTTGGGGATTAAAGGAAGGAACAATTCTGGCTGATGCCCTACTATTCTTCAAGCATTACTGGATCAAAGTTTGTTTCATGTCACCAGCTTTAGCTCATCAATATTTATTTGCACACCAGGACTGACTAGCTCTGTGTGGTCTTTTTTTCTCTCTCTCTCTCTGGTTGCATGACTGTGGAGCTTGCATATTTAAGTAAGGACGACTGGGAAAGATCAGGGGTATTTGCCCTCCAAACAATTGCTTTTTATAGAGCTTTTGATGAGCTGAAGTTAAAACATGTTTTAGTTTAGCTGGGGAAGCAGAAAGGAACTCTTGTGGAGGTAATCATATATAAACATACAAGGAGAATCTGTAAATCACCAGATGGTGCGGAGTTCTACACCTACGCTGTAGGCACATTATGTGTGTTAACAACAGGCACACTGATTACACGCTGGTACCTTTGTGACTCTGAAACACTGTATAAATTGTATATATGCTGCCAATTGCTCTTAAATTGTGCCAGGACAATACATGTCTCAGTGAACTGGAGAGTTCAATGCAAGGAGTAAGTGTCAGGTTTGCGCCTGAGAACCTCATATTCTGTAGGTGCTAACATCTTGTGTATTTAGTCCCTTGTGCAAACCCCCTTGTAGTATGCATTAAAAATCAGTATCTGAATCAGTGCACATTTTTTACCGAATTCCATTGCTCACCCACAGTAACATCTCATGAGACAATCAATCAATCAATAGGCCCATGTCCCTTACAACTGCAACTTCCCAAGGAACTCTGGTAGACATATAGCTCCCTTCCTTAAAAATTAGTGTATTATATAGACGTAAGTATGTAAATCAGCCAATCAATAGACCAAGCATTCAAATACCCATGCTCTAATGAATGTAAAGCAAACTCATTAAAGCACTGTTATGCTACATGAAGAACAGCATATTTTTTTTTAACTTCCATTGTTGGTTAAATTAGCACATTTTGTACAATGTGAACACTAAATATTGCAATTATGTTTCCTTGCATGTGTAATAAAAGCAAAACCTTGCTATGGCTTAGGGCCATTAAAATGCTGGGACTTCACTAGCACACCCAGAGATCTCAACCTCATTACCACAATCAACAGAACATGCTGGAGGGACAGGTTCATAACCCTGAGACTGCCCATGCTATGGAATAGACTTTCCATACATGTCAAACAGAGCACCTCACTGGCCCTCTTCAAGGGAAATCTTGATGAGTGGATGGGAAATAGAAAATTCACCCCGGGATCACTCCAGTGGCTCTACTCGACAGAGGCACTGGAAACTAAGGTTGGGTGGCACGATGCCAGGGTAATCCTATGGGCTAGGCTTGTAAAGGCTCCAGGGCCATTAGCCTAGTACACACCTATGAACACAGAGCTGTATGTTAGGATAATTCCTGATAAGACAATAACCACCTGTGATTTTTGTTTCACTGTGTATACTTAAATGACATTTACTGCTTTGGTTACACAGCAGTTCATTTACTGTACTTGCATTATGCTGGTTGACAAAAATGCTGTCAAACTTTGCTTGAATGAAAGGGGCTCTTCCTCTTCTTCTTCTTTAATATGGCATGCTTTCTGAATCCCACTTTTCATTTCCTGCAATGCCTCAAGCATATCTGAAGAAGCCCCACAGAAAACTTTTTTGCCCTCCCCACTTCACTCCTAACAGATTGCTATATCTTATTACATTTTTTCATTATATCTCTTTTTTGGAGTCCTTTCTATCACTTTACTCAACTTTGTGATTATAATACAGGGGCTGCCAATTCTCTAGTGCCTTATATAGCATTTACACGATACCTCATTTAACATTATGGGTGCCCAGGTCCAAATTCCTGAAAAAAAAGATAATAGTTTCTCATCATCATGCTTGCTTTGGAGAAAGAACACATTACTATTACTGCTAATGAAAATAACAAAGGAAAACAACATATGGGTAGCAGACAAAACAAAAAATGAAAATGAAGAGTAATGGGGAAATGTGATTTTCGACAACACTATCACTTAGAAAGATTCCAATGAAATGAAAAGATTTTTTTTCAGACAATGAAGAAATGTTATTTCTGACTTATTCAATTTTTAAATCCATTTGAAGACAGTTAAAGAATATAAATCCAAGTAGAATAACTATAACATGTCTCCACTCTTTAACGCCTCTAGATATTCCAACGTTATTATTCAGGAAAGGTACAATATAATACTCTATTCATTCTGGGACTAATTACTTGGTAAGCACTCCATTAAATTTAATGAAAAACACAATACAGTAAACTCTCAGTTAATCAGAACTCAAGAAACCAGCAAAAAATATTGAAGAAATACAGTACAATTTTCATGTGTTGCACTTTCTGTTTTCCCCCTGCAGAAACATACCTTACGTTTTTAGAGTTTTAGTGTTGTAAAAAGGAAGATAGGAATAAATTCCCTCTCTCCCCAACCTGAGAGTGAGTCAAACCAAACAAATATTATAGGTACAGTATTAGTCAGGCCTATTTTTAATAGTAACTCTCAAGCAACCAGAAAAAAGAAATTATACTGCGGTGGTGGGTGCTGCGGTAGCGTTGTCACCTCACAGTTAGACGTTGCCCATTTGATTCTCAGTTAGAGTGTCTTCTGTGTAGCAACATGCATGAATGAGCGTTCCTTCATTGAAGGTTGTGCGTTAGACTGGCAAGCCAGTACGTAGAAATCTACTGCCAATCATTAGCGAACCGGAGTTCCGCAGTGGCGACCCCTAACCGGGAAAAGCCGAAAGACACAAACAAATGTACTTACCATAACGTTCCATCTTAGTTAGACTTCATTTGTCATCAACCTGTGGGCTTCGGATCTGGACCAGATCTGAGATGGCAGTTTCACCAGCATTGGATCCGAGCTCCAAGCTCCTCCCCTTACCCATAACACCACTGCATCTCCTTTCTTCCCTCAGATCGAGTTTGCCACCCAACACATGAGCCTGATCAGCAAAACCTGACCCACAAGTAAAGGCAAGAGGGCTGCAAGGGTACTATCTCTTAGTCACTCAAGTGAAAGAACCCAATAACAAGGCCTGGGTGAAGGAGGGAGGGATGGCTGATGACAAATGAAGTCTAACAACTCAGATGGAATGTTATGGTAAGTACATAACTTATTTATCTGAAGTAGTTAACTTCATTTGGTCATCCACCTGTGGGACAGAGTCCCCAGCTACCATAACCTTGGAAGGCCCTCATGGAAGGATATTCTGGAGTACTGTGGAGCCAAAGGATGCTCGCCCTCTGGAAACCTTGTCCAATTTATAATGAGAAATGAAAGTATGAGAGGAGGACCAAGTAGCCACTGAACAAATATCATCCAAGGATACTCTGGACCAAAAAGCAGCTGACATAGCCATGGACCTGGAAGAATGGGCATGAACCTTCCCTGGAATAGGTATACCTTTATTTTTGTAAACTTGCAGAATGCAAAGGGAAATCCACTTGGCAATTGTCACATTGGAAATTGGTTTGCCTAGAAAGGACACAAATAGCAAAGGACACAAATAATTGGTCAGACTTGCGAAAGGGCCTAGTCCTGTGTAAGTAGAAATGTAACTGCCTATGTACATCTAACAAATGTAGTTTATATTCCCCCCTGTTCTGAAAATTTGGAAAAAAGACAGGTAGATTGATTGAGTGATTGATTGATTGATTGATATTTGATTCTGAAGTCACTTTAGGCAAAAAAGAAGGATTAGTCTGAAGTGAGACCCTGTCTTTATGAAAAATCATATAAGGAGGTTTAACAGATAAAGCTTGAAGTTCTGACATTCTCCTAGCTGAGGTGATAGCCACTAGGAAAGCCATTTTCCAAGACAAAAATTTCAAGCCCACAGAGACAGCTGGCTCGAAGGGTGGAGCAACTAACGCCTGTAAAACTAATGTAAGGTCCCAAGGACGAGTAGGGTCCTTAACCAGAAGCCTTAAAAGAAAGATACCGTTAATAAAGGTTTTGCAGAGTCTGGAGGAAGCTAAAGACCCCAATGTTTTCAACCCACATGGAAATTAGAAATGGCAGCCAGTTGAACTTTCACTGTAGAAGAGCTGGCACCCTGCTGGAAAATGTGTGCTAAAAATTCAAGAACCGCTGGCACTGGGGCCATAAAAAGGATCTAAATCCCTTTGAGAAGCCCAGATAGAAAAACGCTTCCAATTACTACAGTAAACTTTTCTGGTAGATGACTTATGAGCTGCCACCAGAACAGATCTAATAGGGGAAGAAAGTCTGGGAATCCTGGCATTCAATGGAACTGGAGCAGCCAAACCATGAGCTTCAGACTGCCCAGGTCTGGAAGGGGAATCCTCGATGGGTACAAAATAAGATCTGGGATCGGATCCAAGGAGGAGCTACCAAATCAGACAACAGACAGGGAAACCAGATTTGGTGAGGCCAGAATGGGGCAATGAGGATGACTCTGCTCCCCTAACTGATGAGCCTTCTGTAAAAACTTTGTCATGACAGGTAATGGAGGGTATGCATAAAGAAGACCAGGAGGTCAAGCATGGACCACAGTGTCTCTGGGAGGTTGCCCCTGAGAGGGAATCACAGTAAAGGAGATGCGAAGAGATCACAGCAAGGCCGATCCCACTCAAGGAAGATCTGCTCTGCTACATAAGGATTCAGAGACCACTCGTAAGGCATTAGGATAGTCCTGCTCAATTTGTCCGTCAGTATATTGGACCGACCAGGAATGTACATTGCTATCAAAAAACGGTTGGTGAAGATCACCCATTCCCACACTCTCATGGCCTCTCGACAAAGAAGGTAGGACCTTGTTCCTCCCTGTTTGTTGATGTACCAGACCACTGAATTATTGTCTGTCTGAATCGCAATAGTTCCCACAGGAAGAAAGGCATGAAGGGCCTGCAATGTTAATAAGACCATCCTCAACTCTAGAACATAAACAAACATAAAATCCAAAGTTAATAACTGGAAAACCAAAGTTAGTAACCAGAATACCTGCACCCTAGCAGTAGCTGTCCTTTTCCAGACTCAGGTCACTGATTGTTTTTTGGTCCTTCCTGCCTTCTTGGCTCTTCCTGCTTCATTCGCCCTATGGGCTCACTCCGCTCCCGTACCCTGCCCCCAATTCCCACCCACCCCCAGTGGTCCTACATTTATTCCTCCTCCTACAAATCCCTCCCTCTCCCCCAACCAATCCTCATACACCTTTCACCACCCCTTCCTCCAACCCACCTGACCCCACCCCTTCCTCCAACCCACCTGACTCTCACTACCACTGCCCCTACCCACCTAATATCACTTTACCCTCTTCTCTATCACTTCTGACTGACTCCAACTAGCATGCCCACCCTTCCTCCTACAATTCTTATCTCCATATCATTGCCCTTCCTTCTACTACCTCTTTACCATGCCACCTCCTTTACTGATTCCCATTTACACCCTCCCCCTTTTCCTCCTCACAACATCCTTACATCCCACTATCACAATATCTCAGCCTCTTTAGTTCCCTCCCACCCTATCTTTCTCTTAAAAGTAAAAGTTTTCCCAAACTCTACTAATTACTACAAACCTAAACCTAATCTCTACCAGCCTCTTCTATCCAAATACAAACCTAATAAATGTATTCCCCATCCCACTTACCTTTGCTTAGCCAGCGACATCCACCCCAATCCTGGACCAAACTTCTCTCGAACAAATCTCCCCAGCACCAACGACAAATCTTCAAGTAAAAACCTCAAATTCCTCACCATCAACGCCCAAAGCTTAATAAATAAATTAACCGTCTTCCATGCCTGGCTCAACCATAACTTACCAGACATAGTAGCCATCTCTGAAACCTGGCTAAAACCTCATATAAGTGACTCTGAATTCCTTCCCCCTGGATTTCACTCTCTCCGATCTGACCGCCCAATTAGAAGAGGTGGTGGTGTAGCTTTAATCTTCTCCAACCACTTGTCCATCACTCCTTACCCTAACCCCATCCCTTCTTTCACTAATGCTGAACTTGTGATTGGCCTACTAAAAAACAACATCCATATAAACATCTGTATCATTTCCCTCTATATTCCTCCTGGAAACAACACCAATACCCTGGAAGACATACTCTCTTGGACCTCCTCCAATATTAAGCTAGAAACCTACATTATGGGAGATGTAAATATTGACTGGGGAAAAATCATCAACCCTAATCCCACCATAGCAATCAACCTATTCAACTTCACTCAACTTACTAACTCCATTACTAGACCTAACAAAACCAACCCCCCAGGCTCCATACTTGACTGGATCCTAGTATCATATCCTAACAAAGTCATAAAATCTGGTGTCATTCCCGACTCATTAGGAGACCACCTCCCTGCCTTTACCCTTCGAGCTACTCCCACTTCCTCACACTCTCACCATACATTCATACTCATAACCTATCTAAATTTAACCCTACTACTTTCTCTGACTCCCTTAAGCTAACTGGAACCCCCTAAAAATACTATCATTAGAGAAAGCCGTTGACTACTTCAAATCAATATTCTTAGCTGTCCTTAACTCCCTAGCTCCAATAAGAACTAAAAGAGTTAAAACAAAGACCACCCCATGGCTCACCAAAGATACAAAAAAGATTATGCTACAAAGGGATAAAACCTGGAAAACCTACCTCCGCTATAAACAGCCAGAAATATTACTTAAATATAAACAGTTGAGAAACCTAGCCAAAAAACAAGTCATTAGAGATAAAAAGTCTTACTACATCAAACTACAAGAAAATCATGCAAAAAATCCCAAACAATTCTGGAACTCTATTAATTCCCTCCTCAGGCCAGGTACAAAAAACAACCCCTGTCCAGACGCCAGCAAATCTGACCCAGAAATTGCCTCACTATTCAATACCTTCTTCACCTCTTCTATCGCTGAGCTAAGACCTTTACCAACAATAAACCTCCACCCCTCCCTGCTCAATCTTCCCCTCCCTCCTCTCCCCATCCTAATTTCGAACTCAAACCCATCTCCACCAATCTAATAAAGAAACTTCTTTATAAACTAAAGCCTTGCTCCAATGCCCCTTACAGCATTCCGTCCTTCTTCCTAAAAATAGCTTCAGATGCTATTGCTCTGCCTATCAGCATCCTGATCAATAGATCACTACTTGAATCTTATGTACCCAAACTATGGCGTACTGCATTTATTCTTCCACTCCACAAGAGTGGCAAAAATTGTAATGTCTCCAATTTCCACCCCATAGCCATCCTCTCCCCTATCTCCAAAATTCTTGAAAAATGCATCCACCTGCAGCTCTTGCCATTCCTTATCAAATACCAGCTACTCTCTCCTACCCAACACGGCTTCCGCCCAGGACACAGTAATAACTCCACCCTTCTCTGCTTCTTACATTCTGTCAATTCAGCCTGTGACTCTGGTAATATGGTATCTTCTGTTCTGCTGGACTTATCCAAAGCTTTTGATACCATCTCTCATACCCACCTTCTAAACCATCTCTCTAATCTCAACCTTTCCCAAAACACTCTTTCATGGTTCTCTAGCTATCTTTCAAACAGGTCCCAAGTCATGAAATGGGGCCAAGCCACCTCCACTTTCCTTTCTACCCCCACTGGAGTACCCCAAGGTTCCATACTTGGCCCATTGCTATTCAATATCTTTATTAATGACTTCCACAAAGCCATTCCTAACACCAAAATTGTGCAATATGCTGACGATTCCACTTTGATCTGCTGCACCACTAACCTAACAGAGCTCCAATTTCTGACACAAAATGCCTTCTCAACCACTGAAAACTGGATGCTCCAAAATCACCTCTCACTAAATGCCAACAAAACTAAGATCCTTCTATTCTCCCCCTCAAAATCCTCCCCTCTTGATAAAAACTCTCTTCAAATTACCAGTCTTATCAATTCCACTATCAAGATCGTACCCTCTGCCAAACTTCTTGGTGTCACAATTGACAATCAACTAAAATTTAACACTCATATCCAGCTAAACATCAAGGAAACACACATAAAACTTGGCCTACTTTACAGAAACAACCTCGTCCTCTCTTCTTCCACCAGACTAACACTTGCCTCTACCTATCTCCTTCCCTCTCTTATGTATGGTGCTCCTCTGCTCACTAATTTATCTTCCACACTTACCTCCAAACTGGAAGTATGTTACAACAAAATCTCCAGATTTGCTAGCAATGCCAAATCCTCCTCTCATCACTGCACCTCCCTTCACTCTTTAAACTGGCTTGAACTCCCTAACCTACTTGACATTCACCAAATAACCACAGCCCACAAATTATTGTTTCAACCCACTAACTGCCCTGCACTATCCAATATACTACAACCATATACCCCCCTCAGACCCCTTAGATCTTCACACCAAAACCTGATCACTGTTCAAAAACCCAAGTGCCCAGCTGGTCAGCTTCTCTTATCCTTTACCCTAGCAAAAAAAATGGAATGCTCTGCCCTCCTCTCTAAGGACCTGTAACAACCATAATAACTTCAAAACCCAACTTCATTCCTACCTCTACCTAAACAGGAAATGCAACTGCACTCTTCCGCCCATACCTCTCAAGCTCTCCTCCCCTTCACTCCAGGCTAACCTTTTTACCTTCCTTAACTCACTCTCAATTGCTGATTCGTATATGTAACTAAATAGTAAAATCTAGCTAGTATGCTATATGCTTGTTTTTATCTCCTGAACAAAATTTGTAATTGTTTTTGTTGAAGAAACCCATTGTTTGTATTGCAAACCATCTTTGAAATTTTCATGTTAATAAACTTTGTTCTGTGGAGCTTTTCTCCCCAGGCCTCCACTGAAAACAGGCCCTCAAGCCCAGTGGAACTCCCCGGTAATCAAACTGGAATAAATAAATAAATAAATAAATAAACATTGATATGCAGATTGGTCTCATTCAGACAGAGACCACGTTCGTTCCTTTCTGCCCGCCTGCCCACCCCCCCCCTAGTCTAGTCGTGTGGTCCGTGTGGCTTGGGGGCTAGGGGGGGAGGGGCTCAACTACCCTCTCTCTACAGAGTGTCTCTGAGCCAATGTCTTGCTTATGCAAACTGGATGTGTCAATGGCCAATCCAATAAAGACCACTGGACTACCAATGTCCACTGTAGAACCCGCATGTGAAGATGAGTACAAGGAAGAAGAGTGATAGTGGCTGCCATGGATCCAAGGGCTCTTAACACCACTTCAGATGGGGGAAAGGGATACAGAAGGACTGCAGGAACATGAATATTTAAGCTCTGAACCCTTTTTTGTCAGGGATTTGTTTTGATTTTTGTCTGTCTATGCCCCTATGTAGATGTAGACTAGAGAGGAGAGAGGACTTAGCTACATTTATTGTGATGCCCAGCAACAACAAATGACCCTGTAGATGCTTGACAGAGTAGATGATTGGTGGGAGGAGCATCATCCACCATCATCCCCATAGTGTGCCCCTGTCTGCCCTGAAGCGCTACTGCTATCATGACCTTGGTGAACACCCTGGGGTCTGTGGTGAGACCGAAGGGTAGGGCCCGGAACTGGTAGTGATTGGCCCCCTAGCCAAAAGCAGAGGAACCTCCTGGAATGTCTGTTCATCTTTATATGGTAGTGCGCATCCTGGAAGTCTATTGAACACATCCAGATTTCCTGCAGATAAGGCAGGATGGACTACAGAGTGACCATCTGGAACTTTTCTTTGGCAACTGACAGGCTTAGAGTGGAAAGGTCGAGAATTGGCCTTAAGTCCCCCGTCTTTTTTGGCACCAAAAAGAACCTGGAATAGATGCCTGATCCAGGCTGATCTGGGGGGACAAACTGGATGGCCCTTTTGCTTAGCAGCTTTTCTACTTCGAGCGCTGCTGCCTCCCTTTGCACAAGTGGAACGTCCGGGAGGTACTTTGGGGGAAAGGGATGTGTCACAAAGGGAATTGTGCAACCTCTGGATATTATTTGGAGCACCCAACAGTCTGTTGACATGAACTCCCACGCCATCAGGTGCATTGAAAAGCAACCCGACTGCCACCAGAGCAGTTGGGCAGCCTGTCAGGGCTGCTGCATGGGTCTGTCCAAGAACAGTTCTCAAGACCCGAAGTTCTTCGGACCCACCCCCCCCCGCCTCTGGGCCGACATCTGTCTTGTCTCCTTCTGCCTCTAGGGGAAAAGGAGTCCTGAGTTTCCTGGGAATACTGAGACTTCCGGAACCACATCTTCTTTTGCACCTGCTGATTCCTGGAAAAGGATCTTTGCGGGTTAAAGAAGTGGATCCCGATGGCAGACAGTGTCTTCCCATCCTTCTCACTCTGGACAAGGGTGTCACGAACAGTCTTCCCAAAAAAGAAGAGCCTTCATAGGGAGCATTCGCAAAAGATGCCTTGAAGGGTTCCGCAAAATTACATAGCCGGAGCCAGGCGTGTCACCTCATGGCAACCCCAGGCCCAACCGCCATTGCCACTCCTTCAATGGCATGAAAAAGGAGGTGCATGGACATGTTGGTAACCTCATTCACAGTGGCCATTCACACAGAGAATGTGCGTTTATCCTCTGGCAATATGGACTCCGGGGGAGACTCAGTGTACTCTTTTATCAGGTCACGCTGAAGTCTGGTAACGTGGGCCATATAATTCAGCACCCTTATACAAAAGGTGGCTGAAGCATAAGTCTGCTTTCCCAGATGGTCCATCATCTTGGACTCTCAGCCCGGAGGATGGACTGTAGAACTCTCCTGAGCTAGTTCCTTCTTCGTGGTGGCTGCTGCCACCATGGCACCACTGGGTACCCCTTGTTCCAGCTTGGTCTATCTACTGGAGGGCTCAAAATTATATCTGGATGCTTTGGAATTGGCTCCACGGTATTCAGCTCTTTCCATGCCCTGGTGGTAATGAGGTCGACCAGGGGGTCTGTGGTGGGGGACACCCAAGAAGTGGATGGGCTCATGTCGAATGCCTCCAGAAACACCGACTCATCCAAGGAAGGCATGGGGGTGGACCAACCCCCCCTGCTGGTGAAAGATCTCCACGATGTCTTCAATGGAGACATCCTCGGGGGGGTGAGCTGGGGGAGCCTTCCCCTTCCTCTAAATTGGTATCCTCCATGAGGGACTTGGGGGAGTCCAAGTGACTCCTCTTGCACTTGCGTTTATGAGGAACCTCTTCAGTGGGACTATCCGGAGAGGACTCACAAACAGCTTGTAGTTCCTCGAGGGGAATAGTCTGGGGCATGTCAAGCATGGTCTGTCCTTGCATGGGCAGGACGGCAGAAGACACACTCAGAAGAGAGGGGGTCGGGGCGGACTCCAAGGTGATGGTCAGGGGCTACGATCCATTAGACAGAACCCTCTCCACCACGTTGAATGCTGAGGGGGAGCAAGCCTCCTGAGCCACTGAAAGACAGGATGCTCTCCCTGGATCTGACACAGGGATCAGAGCCAAGCCCGAAGGCGCCGAGACCCCGAAAGATAGGCCATGACCCGACAAAGTCAGAGCCAAAGGAGAAAAGCCCAAACCCTTGGATCCGATGTCCAGGTTATGGCTCCAAGAGCTCAGATCTGACCCGGTCGGACCTGACACATTCAAGGTAACTGTTGGCATCGAGGTAGATGGAACCATCTGCACCAACCCCCTGACTCCGGAACCTCTCAGATCCTGGGACTCCAATACCAGAGGACAGATTGGAGAAGGAGAAATCAGGGCAAACAGTGGTAGGGAGCTCCCCCCTCTAGAGGGAGAGGGTGCCAGCAAGACCCCCATCTAAAGCTGGGTGTGAATAAACCTTCGCATCATCCTGTACATGTCAGCTTCCGATAAACTCCTAGTCGACCTTGAAGAAGCCACTGATGCCAGCTATGAGGGATGGTGAACGGAGGCCCTAGATGGAGGCCAAACCTCCTCTGGCTCTGGGGAGAACCTTGGAGAATGGAGCCGAGGGGAAACTGGCCTGGTAATGGTAGGTATCTTGGAAGGAGGACCCGCTGCATCCGAGCATTGCAGGGATCTCTTCCTTCCCTTTTTTCTCTCTCTTTATGTCTGCCTTTCCTAGACTCCCTTTCCCCAGGTCTGTGGTCAGGATGGTGAGTTCCAGCCTGGGAGGGAGGGGAGGACACAATAGTTGTGGTAGAAGCAGTCACAGCTGTGACTGCAGACACAGTCGCAACAGAAGACAAGGAGGCAGCCACCTCCATAGAGGGGAGAAGCCCCTTCAAAATCAACTTGGCCCTGCGGTCTTAAAGGGCTCTGGGATTAAACCCCATGCATACGGAGCAGTCGGTGGACAAGTGAGCTGCCCCAAAATAAACAACACACAGAGTGTGGCCATCCACAGGTGACAACTTATGGCAACATTCTCTGCAATTTCTACAGATCAACTTTTGTTGATCTGTCATAATCAAGCCAAATAGGTACAAGGTACCAAAGGCTGACAACCCAACCCCAACACTCACACACACACATTCAAACACGAGGCGGGAAAAGGGAAGAAGGCCTGCACTAACTACACAAACCAAAAAACTCTACTTTTCTACTTTTTTTTTGTCTAACAGAGAACGCGAAGGAGAGGTAAGGAAAAAAGAGTCAAAGTATACCCAAAAAGCTCTACACACACATGAAAAATACCCCGAAAACTGTCCTACCAGCCTAGAGCTCAAGGGATCATGTTGTAGGCGAAGCCACGGCAAATGAGATCTGAGGGAAGGAAGGAGAGTTTACTGTACTTAAAATAACAGAACTTGAGAAAAATAGCACAAAGATTCTTCTTAGTGAAATAATTCCAAGTTTCAGATGGAGTGATTATGTCCATGCCAAGGCTGTCTTATTTAACAGCTGGTTGAGATGTTTGATTACCACTTACAACACTCATTTGATTAAATACTGAGAGGACTTCATTGGGGATTATAGATTGTATGTTTCTTCATTTGAGTTCTTATCGGGCAGCTTTTATTGGTTTTAAACTGAAATCTGAGATGCAAATTGTACCATCAGTTCACATTTTAACAAGTCATGAGAACTCACAAGATCTAATAAAACTTCAAATCTATACTATTGTAATACAAGGAGTATTGGGAATAAATTCCATGAATTACTTTTTTAATACATCATGGATATGATATTTTAATTAATTATTAGTGAAGCATGGGGTTCTTCTACTTTAAGTTTCCCTGGTTATATTTAAATACAATGTTTGTGATCAGAGAGAAGTGGTGGAGGAGGTCTGGCACTACTTAAAAATGGACTGAAACATAAGACATTAGAATTAAACTTAAAATTTGAAGGAATTGTTGTTAACATATATTCCTGTTTGGGTTCTAATGACCTGAGGCTGATCTGTCATATAAAAAAAAACATCTATGGACATACAAACACATTTTTTTGGTTTTCTAGAATGGTATTTTTCAAATAATTGTACTATTACGATTGGAGATCTCAACTATCCTAAAATTAATTGGGTTGAATATTTTCACTGACTGCTTTAGAAACTGAGTTCCTTGATTATTTAATAAATCATAATTTGTTTCAAGTTGTTGATTCACCAACAAGAGGGGACAATGCTCCTGATATACTTGTTACTAATGACCTGATTAATCTCAGTAGTGTTAGTTTAAAACCTCTGTTATGCAACTCACATCACTTATCCATAACCTTGTACATTTCTCTAAATCATTATCAAAGGTACAGATTGTTCAAAAGTATAACTTTAGTAATATCACTTACTTAACAATAAGGTGGAGAAGATTCCAAGATGGCCGCCGACTAGTCTAGTCCTTACTCTCTGAGCTCCTCACAGCTATTTAACTTTTGTTTTTTTTTACAACTTTACATCAACCTTTTTCCTCAAATTTTTATACTAAAAGATTTTATAAATCTTTTTTGGATTATTTTTTCTTCTGGAATTATTATCCTGGGATTTATTTTACCTCAGAACATTCTTGGTCTCTCTGCTGCTGGGACTCCTACTGCTCCAGTCTGTTCCTGGTTCCTGGTATCCTGTTAACTGCATTCCATTTCTGGGCATGGCTACAAAATCTGACTCCATGGAGACTCAGCCTACAAAGGCCAAATATACTTCAATGCTCTCTCCTGAAAAGATTCAGGTTCAAAAGACTGAAATCATCTAGACAACCTACAGAAACTTTTAATGTAAGTAATAAAGATTTAAATGGCTCAAATTTCCTTTTAGAAGAACTAAAAATAGCATTAAAACCAATCCAAAGTGCTATACAAAACTTTTCAGAACAGTTTGCAGACTTTAGTAAATCTTTAAAGCAAATAAACAATAGTATTGTTACTATTGAAAATAAAATCTTAGCTTTGGAGGTTAAAACAGACTTATTGGAAAGTGACTTTAAATCTAGAGATAAAACTGTTTCAGATTTACAAGCTAAAATATTGGATCTGGAAGCCAGGAGTCGAAGAAATAACATCATTATTCGTGGTTTACCTGAATCTTATGACAATAAAAACTTGTTATCTGTGACTAAAAATATCTTTGAAACACTGTTAAATTGTGAAGCTTCTTCAAAATCTATAATTGTAGAGACAGCACACAGAGCACTGCGTACAAAGCAAGATTCTTCCACACCGAGGTTAATTTATACTAAGTTACTAAACTTTCATGACACTTTCCAGATCCTAGAAACTGCTAAAACAAAGAAACAATTCATATGGAAGTCTCACAAACTATCATTTTCCCAAGATCTTCCTGCACAGATCAAATTAAATAGACAAAAACTAGCCCCCTATTGTGCTGACTTGATAAAAAGAGGGATTAGATTTCGAATGGCATATCCTAATACCTTGTCTTTCACAGCTAATGACAAAAGATTTGTATGTTCAGATCCTAAAGATGCAAAAGACATTTTTCTTAAAACATTTAAAAAGCTTCCTGACACTGTATCTTAATATTCTACTGTTAAAGAACTACAATAAGGTTTGATCTTTTCTTTTCTTTAATCTGACAGTATTTGTGTTACATGATTTGTAATTCTGGTGTGACATAATTATATTACCTTAAGAACTTGTCATGTAATTTACACATGATGGATTTGGTGTGACAGTGTGCAGTGACAGGATATATGCTTGTTAGATTTGTGTGGATTAATAGAAGCATTTAAATTCCTGTATTTACTTTTTTCTCTTTCTTTCACATATGCTTGCTGTGTAAATAGATAATATGTTAATTTTACTACAAGCTTTGGAGTTACAGCCTTCTGTGTAAGCTAAATGATTTTTGGAGGGAAAAACATTCCATCTCAACATTCTAGCAAGAAAATCTTCCCTCAGAGTTCCAGCTGATGCTCTGCATGAACATGCACACTACAGTCTCTCTGAGATGGATGGTGATGTCATCATTTGTGAGGAAAGAAGGACAGTTTCAAATACACAAGTCTGCTTGTTTTCAACAAGTATTCAATAGCACTAACTTTTTAATAGATCTGGCTATTATTTAAAGTGTTTTCTCTTCATAAATTAAGGTTGCTTTTTAAATTTAAATAGATTCATGTCACATAATATATTCAGTGACTTTTAGTGTGTCTGCATGACTTCAAAGCAAGCTGCTACTTTCATAAAGCAGAGTGAAAATGTTTCTGGAAACAAATGAACAGGTTAGTTTTATATATTAAAATTCTAAAGGATGTGTAAAGAAATGAACATATTTTCCTATTCAGAATATTTTTTCATACAATATTTTATATTATACTGAAGTGTTTAATTTGACAAATGTTACAAAGTATACCTGTTCATATGAAAGTTTCATGTTCTTTCTATTCTCTGCTCTCTCTCTTCTCAGAGGCTGGATGTGATATTTATGATTAGTAGTTTATGTTTAAGAAAGCCTTTACTTATTTGAAAGGTTTGAAATAACTATTTTAATATGATTAGCTGAATCTACATGTATATATTTAAGCCCTTAGATTTACTGCATTTAGCTTGCTTGTTTCTGTTTTAATTAGATGTTCAAAATGTTTACTTTAAAAGCCTTGTCTTTTCATGCTGTTTTGCTATGTTACATCTATAGCTTAGAAGAATAGTATGGCTACATAACCTAACAGAGTCATTAGTAAAATATTCAAAAGTAGATTTAAAATTATATGTATGCACATTGTTGTACATTCAGTCCAATATATATGATGCTGTTTAAGTTACTATTTAATAATATAATTATACTTTATTCATGTATATTAACTAGTGTTAAAACCTTACAGCTTATAATATTTCATTTTGAATAGTTCCTGTACTATTATTATCTAGTTAATAGATGCATCTCCAGACTGAATTGTTTTTCATTTTGAGATATGGTTGCTTGGTAGTTGTTTTTGCTTTATTTGAACTATAACTAAATACTCATTCTACAGGTATTAGTGCTTTTATCATACTAATGGTCATGTTGATTAATGAAATTATCACTAAAGTACTAAAGAAGGTTCAGTAGATAGTGCATGACTATTATCTTTAGTTCAGTAATGCTATGCTTATTTACTTATATTATAATGTTACCAGTTGGTTTTGTTATACTTATATATGTTATCTTACATATCTTTCAGTTTTAATTGTATTACTTCTTATGATAGAGTGTTCTAGTTAAGCAGAGTGTGATTTATTTATTATTTACTTGTTTCTCTTTCTCTTGAAATACTTGAGGAAATACATTTAATCACTATAAATTTCAATTTAAGGATAGGAGCTTTAGATTAGTATTAGAAGTAGGGATTAAGCATGTTGGACGTCTTGAAATTAGTTAATTTTGTATATATTTTTAGTAGTATTACTCGGACTTTATGTTATGTTAGGCTTCCTTTGAGTAATTTGTATTCTAACTTGAGGTTATTATTATCTATAATTACAATGTTTTTTCATGTTCTTCTGCTCTTCCTTTATCACAGGGGGATTGGTGGGTAGGCACTGGGGTTAGGATAAAGGTTATTATTATACATTTCATGGTTCTTAAAAAAACTTTTTTCTTTTTTTTCAACAAATGTTATTTGATGACTTGCTTGAATACTTAAAGACTGTTTTTTCTTTTCTTTTTTTTTCTTCTTCTTTTTAATGTTTTGTTGGATTTGCACCTTGAGTTCACTTTTATAGCATCAATAATGATTATACTTGTAGAATATGCCTGTTGACATAATTTTAGATTCTTGGAATGTTAGAGGCATTCAAGATAAAGCGAAAAAGTCACTATTATTTCATATGATCTTTAAATCACAGGCTAACATTTGTTTTATTCAAGAGACCCATATTTCACGTATTGATTGGAATAAAGAGTTAAAAAAAATGGATCAAAAAGATTATAGCTTCAGGTGACTCATCTAACTCCAGAGGTGTAGCTATAATCATTAAACAAAAATTCATTGGGAATATTATTGATGAGAAATTTGATGATGAGGGGAGGTGGTGCTTATTTACTTCTATTGGTGGTTTGGACAAACCCTTATTAATTTTAAATCTATATGGCCCATGTAATTCACAACATTTGTTCATTTTAAAATTTACAATATTCTTGCATCCTATAAGGATCATCATATTATAGTGGGTGGTGACTGGAATGCAGTTATAAACCCTGTAATTGATCGTTCCCACTCCACTGTCACCTATAATCTTCAATCTACTCTGGCTATAAATGATTTGATGACAGAATATAATTTAATAGATCCCTCCGCACTGTTAAAAATATAAACAAGAATGATATATATACTTATTATTCTAAGTGCTATCATTCGTGGTCCAGATTAGACTTCTTTCTAATTTCAGATTATATTTCAAAATATATTGTGGACTTTACTACAGAACCCAGATTCTTTTCGATCACTCAAGAATTTCACTAAAATTGAACATAAAACCCAATATCAAAAATAAAACTATGTTTAATAAGTGGACCTTAAATAATAACTTATTATCAAATGAAGATATTTGCAAACAAGCTTCAGAAATCCTAAATGAAATGGTGAATAGTCTTGAATCATCAGACATTCCTTATGACATACAATGGGCTGCATGTAAAGCAAGATTAAGAGGTTTATTTATTAGTAAAGCTGCTTTTTTCAAAAAACAATACTTTAAGAAAGAGGAATTCTTAAAATCAAGAATTTCTTTGTTGGAAAATCATCTTAGTCTGAACTATGATGCTACTTTAGAAAAACAAATTTTTGATTGTCAGAAAGATTTAATTCTGCTTCACCAAAATAACCTCTCCTTAGCTAAACAAAAGCTACTTGCTTCATATTCAGAGTGGGCCCAGGTTCCATCTAAATTGTTAGCGAGAATTATTAAAGTTAACTTTAGAAATCCAAATATTACATCTTTATCTTATAATAACAGATTATATAATACTGATGAAGAGATTATTCAACTTTTCACCTCTCTTTACACTGAGTTATATTCAGGTTCTTCTAATTCTGTTAAAGATAATCACTCAAAACTCTTTTTAGACTCTTTGCAGTTCCCTAAACTTAATGATAATCATCAAAAACTACTTTCTACCCCTATATCGGTACAAGAAATCTCGGATTCAATAGATAATCTTAAATTGGGTAAATCTCCGACCTGATGGTTTTACTCCAGAATTTTTCAAAACTTTCAAATTGGTAGTTCTTCCCTTTCTATTTAAAGTTTACAATCATATAAGAGTTAATGATATCTCAGATATTCATTGGAACACATCCAAAACCATTCTAATTCTAAAAATAATAAAGATAAATCTGACCCAGTAAATTATAGACCCATTTCTTTAATTAAAGTGGATATTAAGATTCTGTCATCTATTCTGGCTAACAGATTGAAACGGATTTTACCCTCAATTATCTTGTCAGATCAATCAGGTTTTATGTCTCAGAGACATGCTTGGGATAATACTCTATCTTTAGAGACTATACTTCATCTCATTAAGAAAAATCCAAACCCTATATATGCTTTGATTATAGATGCATCAAATGCCTTTGACAGAGTATGTTGGAACTTTCTATTTCAAACTATGTTATGTTTTAATATTCCCTTATTCTTTATACATTTTTTAAAAGTTTTATACAAGAATATGTTTACTAGACTATACATAAATGGTCAATTTTCTGCTCCGATAAAGATCACTAAAGGAACAAGACAGGGTTGTCCATTGTCCCCTTTTCTTTTCAACATTTACTTAGAACCTTTGCTATTGTTTATTACTCAAAATACTTTTCATAACATCCCTAGAATTCTTAATACTAATATTCATTTCTCTGCTTTTGCGGATGATTTAGTAATCTACTTTCAAACTCCTTTATCTGATTACAGAAAAATAATGAATTCTATTGATTATTTTTCTTTGGTTTCCAACGATCTTTTAAATTCTACAAAAACTCATATTTTTCCCTTAAATCATTTAGCACACAAATCTTTTTTGTTTCCAGATGTTCATTTTCAGTTTACTTATAATATAAAATATTTAGGAATCAATTTAGAACACAATAATAAATCTTCCTTTCAAAATAATATTAATAAATTATGGAACTCTATATTGTCTGATATGGACAGATGGAAGCATCTAAACCTTTCATTTCTTTCAAGGGTGGCCATTATTAAAATGAATATTCTGCCTAAATTTCTTTACCAATTCTCATCATCTGATCAGATAATTTCAAAAATTTTTTTTGAGTCTGTAAATAAAGCTTTGGCAAAATTCATATGGTTCCCTAAATCTGTTAGAATTTCCTATTCTAGATTGGCATTTTCGAAGGACAAGGGAGGTTTGGGTTTACCTAATCTTTATCTCTATTATTTGATTGTCTCATCCAATAAACTTCTTACTATCTCTAAATTCAATAACACTTCTTATCCAAATCACTCTTTATGGATAAAATTATGGTATAATTATGTCATTTCTAATCATTTAAATCCTGAAGCTATTCCCTTTATCTCTCTGGATAGTTTATTTATTAAAAATATATCTACAGTATTTAAACAAAAGATTAGAGATTTCCAAACCTTACTCAAAATGTGTAAACTAGAAAAGATCTCGCACCATGTTCAGCCAATTCATCTAAACCCAAATATATTATTGGACAATAAACTTTTGAACTTAACAAACTATCCTTTAATTAAAAATCTAAAAGTAGGAGATGTTTTGAAATATCTTGACTTGCCTTTATCTGACCGTAAGTTATTGAAAGTAAACTGGAATTACTCACCAATTCTTACACAACTAAGAGCAATAATTAAAAACAAATTTGTATCTCTGGTCCCCATAGACTCACAATTGAAAAACCTTAACACGATTATCAAAATACTTTCATCATCTGATAAAATGCTCTCAAACTCATATAAATTAATTAATTCTTTAATGATGGACCACAACTGTCTGTTATCTAATGTTTGGTTGAATTATAATTCCCAATTGTCAGAATCTCAGAAAGTCCTGGCTATTAGACACACTAAGGAATTTATCCCTTTTAAAAAAATAGCATACACACAATTAATGATTAATAATGATGCCTACTTTACCCCAATCAAATTAAACAAATTTAAGCCAAATAAGTCCCCTTCGTGTTCATGTTGTTCTCATCCCCAAGCAGACCTCCTTCATATTCTATGGTATTGTCATTTTCTCACAGATTGTGGACATCTTTGAAAGTCAGACTGCAGAAAATGGGATATCAAAATCCACGTTGACGGGAATTTGCTATTCTACATATTCCATTGATTCATCTTTCAAAAGTTGATATTCATGTTATCATTTTTATTTGCTCATTACTAAAACTTTATATAATACAAAATTGGATTGATCGTTCTAAATTAAAATGGGTTACTTTCCAGAAAATGGCTTTTAAATTTATTGATGCTCAAAGATACTTAGGTGGAAGTCCAAAAAAAAGCTATTAGAAAGGTTGTGTTAGAAAAGGTTCTAAACATATTAAATAGTTAATGTTAAATATTTTTTTTTTTTTTTTTCTCTCAGGTTGCCTAACTTGTATATAGTGTACATATGGTGTATGTTTTATTTCTAAATAACTTATCAAAATCTCATGAAGGTTGTTATCACTAGATGAATTGTTATATGTTCATTTATGCCTTCTTGTTATGTATAATCTTTTAATTGTCTTGCTATTCATATAATTAATAAAAAAATTTTTGAGAAAAAAAAAAAAACAATAAGGTGGAGAATAAGTTCAGTGGACTGGAAAGAACTGTCATGTCTGCCACAGGGTGGTGAGTACTTAAAGTTGCAAAACATATTGCAGGACTCTATGAGAAGAGTCGAGCAACTGAGAACAAATAAAATTAGTAAGTTGCCCTACTGATGGGATTCTACTTTGTATAAACTGTATAAAAATAAAAAAAAAGGTATTTTCAAAAATACAGACATAATCCTACAACTTACACGTAAGCTAGAGTTGAAAGACAAGAAAGTTCAGTATGAAATTCACTTGTTAAATACATAAAAAAAAAAATAAGTATATTTATTCACTGCTGTCTAATAAAAACTTAATTTCTGGACTCATGATTAATGGAAATGTGATCACGGATACTCAGCTAACTGCAGAAGAAGTTAACAAGTTTGTTCTAAACTTAACTCTTGTAAAAGTTCACACTCAGTTCACATTTGAGTCTCTTCAATATATTCAGATTAGTCTTAAACTAATCACTGACTATTTAAAAAATGGCAAGAAGACATCTAGGAGTTCCAGTAATGTACTTGCTATCTTAGAGCACAGCATACAAGAGTTCCTTACTTCTGTATTATAACTAATTTATAACCTTCTTCTGTGTAATTGTTTAGTTCCCATTGAATGGAAAAAAAAATCATTAAGAACACCAATACAAAAAAAGAGGTGAGACACTGGATTTGTCAAACTACAGAGCCATTAGTCTAACCGCTATTCCTTGTAAATGTTTTCAAACAGCCTTATTGGTGATGCCACAGGATGAGTACAATAGCTCTAGCAATTATGATCTAAGAGTATTTTCATCAAGAGAGGGGAATGGTCTAACACAGCTTTATTAAACTTATATTTGACCTGTTTTGGAATATAACAATACATTACGTATATATAGCAAGAAACATCTTAATTAACTTGAAGCTGTCCAGTGATGAGTTACTAAAAGAAAGCATCCATATGTAATCTGAAGTATACTGAGAGATGTAGGAAGTTGAATCATTACTCTTTCCATTGTAGATAATTCAGGGGCAAAGTAATTTTAGCATATAGAATATTTTAGTATGATATGTTACAAGTTACATTTAATATTTTTCCATCTATCAACATAAGGGGTCAAAGATATAACACATTCCATTTTTTAATAAATTCAAAAAAGACAGTATTAAGAAGTATAGTTTTGATTCAAACTATTCCAAGGATATGAAATTGAATATTAAAAGAGAGAAGATTAGATTGAATCTACACTGTTTTAAACAAAAATTAGATTCTTGGATTGGTGACGTCTAACACGAGTTTACTGAGGCAGTGTTCTTACATGACCTTCTGGCCTGAACACTGGTACACAAACCAGTGAGAAACCTATGAGAAAACACTTCTGATCATTGTCTGCTGCATTTCTTTGGATCTCCAACTTGAACTCTTAATGAATACTGTTCACCAGCACAACCATATTTATGTGATGCCCTAGGGACATAGATTTGTTTTCACTATTTCAGTCCAGAGCACAAACTAAGCCAAACATTTTTGTGGGTTGCAAGCCATAGTGGAAGAAGTTCAATGTTTCAGTTCATTTTTACTTTTGATTTTCAGATGGACTTCTGTAGGATGCCACCTTGTTATGAATTATACAAAAATCAATTCCATATTGTTATGACAGGGAACATGGAAGTGACACAAACTGCAACTGTTCACACTGCTTGGTCTGTTGAAACAAATTACCAGACACTGACAGTACTTATAATGAAAGTATATGGCACATACGCTGAGAGTACTACACAGATGGATACAACTTTTTTTCTGGGCATATAAATAATACACAACAGGCCACCACAAGTTGAACAGACTGACTCTGCTTTATTAATTGAACAATTTGACAGCACACTGAAAGACTTACGTGCAGCTAAAAGGACGTTTCTATCTTCTGAACAGCACTTTAAATTTTCCAGGGACAGCAACAAAATTTCTAATAGGCTCATGACTGAAAGTCTCTTGACTGATGCATGATTCATAAGCTATTACATCCTGGATCTTGCTTCTTGATTCATTCCTGATCAATGGCTGTCATGCACGCAGTACTTCTAAGAAGAGAACTAACCAAAGCAAACTCATAGAGATACTGCAAGTTTTCCGTGAATTAGCAGTTTCAAAAAGGTCCTCAGCTATTAGAATATGTAAAAATAAAGTCATAAAGTCTCTGTCACTAGTTAAGGCTGCTAGCTTCCAGGTTAGTTCTACCATGAACAGGATGTCAGATTTTTTTTAGATGTGTCAGACTGATTGTGAGGCAAATAGGATAATCCATTTCAACTGTGCAACATTAGTTATGTTTGGCTGTCCTAAAGATCATGTCTAAAGAAAATATATAAGCCTCCTCCCCGTGAACTTTCTTACTTATTTATTATTTTAGTTGTCATTTCAGCTGTTCTGTAGTAATAATTTTGTTTTCTCATAGTTCATTTTGAGTACAGTACCTTCCGCGGTGGTGGTGCTGCGGTAGCGTTGTCGCCTCACAGTAAGACACTGTCCAGTTCAATTCTCAGCTAGAGTGTCTTCTGCGTGGAGACATGCGTGAATGGGAGTACCTTCGTTGAAGGTTGTGCATCAGGGCTGGTAACTCGGCACGTAAAAATCAACTACCAATCATTAGCGGACCGGAGTTCTGCTGTGGCGACCCCTAACTGGGAAAAGCCGAAAGACACAACAACAACAACAACAACATTTTGAGTACAGTACCTCTAGCAGTGTTTAACAAAATACAAAAAAAGAGAGATTAAAAATCAAGAAAAGAACATCAGTGTTGTACTCTGCTTCTCGGCCATTTATTGTGGTGACATCATCGCCTTTGCTGCACTGGTGATGCCTATACGGGCCCTGTCTTAATCTGGGTGGTATATTAGGCAGCAGTACAAAATAATTTCCGGAGTTTCTAGATAGTCTAGTACTGCTGATGTAAGAAGTTGTTTAGTAGGCAGTTAGTGTTAGGATTTGTTTATAAATTGAAAATAATTTAAAAGTAAGGTAATGTAGCGCTTTATTTTTATTTTGAATTGCAGTGCAGATGGTGGATTTATTTTGTGAATTTCACTGTATGATCAAAGCACAGTAATCTGTATGTATTTATCCGATATATGAGGTAATGTTTGTCTTTGGGTATTTCTGCAATATTATGTTTTTCTTCTTACTTTAGGTATATTGTATGTTGTAAAATGCAATACGAAAATGTATGCATGTATGTTTATAAAGCATTTAAGAAAAACAAAAGTGTTTGATGTGGCAGCGCTTTACTGTCTGTAATACAAAATGCTTTTCAATTGCTCTGTTGCCGAGTTTTAGAATGTCTATGTTATATGATGACAATACATCCATTTTCCCCACTATATCATTCCTTTCTCTTGTGTCTGATGCTTTGGAGGGAAAATGTAGCTGCAAGCGGTTTAATTTTGTACTGTGCTGTATTTGTCATTGTATTTAAGTCTAACGGGAAGGTATTCATTGCTAAGTAATTGCAGTGTTTTAAAAAAATATTTCATACCTTCATTGCTGTTAGTATATTTTTGTGAGTTGATTTAGAAGGATTTCATCAGGGATCATACTTTTTAGTGTTGATGTGTTCAATAAATAACAGTGTCATGTTGTTATATATCAGTGGTAATGATATTAATTTTTCTAGTTTTAAATTAATTGTATTTTACTGTTGGAATTAATTCCATGTTGGTATGAAATTGGAGGGAAAGTAATAGAATGTCCGTGACATTTTGTTGTATTGCTGGAGGGAAAGTACTGATGTGTATTATGTGATACAGTGTATGACTGCTTTAGTATTACTCAATCAAGTAATTCTTGTTGGTTTTGTATGAAATAATTCATGGCATACAGGTTCATCTGAGTGAAAGTACAGACAGGCACTGTTAGTGTCAGTGAGTATGTGTAAATTAGCGTGTTCTTCTAGTGGTTAAAAGATTTGGGGAATGAGAGTTTTTGGAGGTAAAATGAGATGTGCTTCATCTTTACTCAAATGAATTTGATGGTAACTTCTGATGAGTATTTCCTCTTGATAATTAATTTGTCATGCTATGATATAAATTACTTATGAGTAATTTTATTGCGATTTATTGCCGACTGTAATCTTGACAACTGCTCATGCCCCTTGTTATTATGAATCCCGTTTTGGAGGGAAAGCAATTAATTTAAGATTTTGCCATACTTTGTTGGGAGTGGGGTTTTGGAGTGAAAATAACAAGTGATGTATATATGGAGTAATTACTACAGCAATAACAGATGATGCTAGTGTGGTATATTGAAGATTCACCCATGGTTGGTGTGGTTTAATCATGAGGGCGAAGCCCAAGTGATTAAATAAAGCCAACCATGGGTAAATCTTCAATATACCACACCACAGAGTCAGTTATTGCTATTATACAATGAAATTATTTAATTAAAAAAATACTTACTTTTCTTAAATAATCTTTGTATAATGCCTGCATGGTACCCTTATGCATTTTCTCCGGTATGCTGGGGCTTTCCTGATGTACTGCGCATGCATATGGGACTTGTGTTCCCATGCTTATGCAGTATATCAGTGCGGTGTAAAGGAAGCAATGGAGAAAGGAAGATCTCCGTTGCTTTTTGTATTTATTTATTAATAACAAAGCAACTGGGAGACCTTTAACATTCAGGAGAGAAGGGACAGAGAAAATAAAGGGATAATCAGGTGCGTTTCTTTAGTTTTGCATAATGTACCTGATTATCCTTTTATTTTTCTCTGTGCCATCCCCCTTGTTCATTTGAGGTCTTCAGTGTTGTAAATATATTTAAAAAAAAAAAAAGAAAGAAAAGTTAAAATTTTATGGGATATACTAATGGAAAAAGTCAGGGTGACTGGATCTTCCATTGGTATATTCTCAGATTTACAATGGGCACACTGGTTGAGCTGACCAATCAGCATGCTAAGTTTTGAGTATTACTGGGCAGTCATTTTATAATAGCAGATAACAGCATATATGGGAATGTACTGGTGTGTGTCATACAATTTTTAGACATATATTTGTTATGATATATTTTATGCATGTATGAATGTGTACTCATTTTTTTAATTAAATACTCATTTATTTTTGTATTTTATTGGATGTTTCCTTCTGTTATTGTGGTTATTTTGTAATGAAAATAATGTTTTCTTTCTGTATTTTATTATTATTATTATTATTATTATTATTATTATTATTATTATTATTATTGGATGGTTTGTTTTTTGTGAAGGTTTTATGTGGTCTTGGTGAAAAAACATTAATTTGCCGATGCATGAAATACTCATTTTTATTTGAGTGAAATTGTTAATATCCTTTTCTGTTAATGAAAATATGTATGTGATGTGGCTTGCAGTTATTATGGTTAATGTATTTCAAGTTTTTTGCGTGCCTTCTTTTGGAGGGAAAGTGACTGAAATTGTATTTTCTTGTTGCGCTAATGCTATGTTGCTTTACGAAGGGAAAGTAAGTATATTTTCTTTAGTGGATGGGTTTAGTGTTTGAGTGAGAAAATATTTATTTATCATGTTTAAAATAATTAGTTATACCCAGTTGTGCTTTTCCATTTATTGTGACATAAAATTTTTATATACATCATTTGTGGCATTTCCTTTTTCAAATTTCTGTGACTGAATGGTTCAGTTCATTTGCCAGTTCCTTAATTATAACAGACAATGTTTATATTCGGACTTATAATTCCTTAATGTGGGAGCTCAATTACAGCACATGACCTGTCCTTCTCACTGACAGCTGAAGTCTGCAATTGATTTGTGCACTAGGTAGTACTTGTTATGTGAATGAACTGTTATATAATCTGCTTTACTTATTTCAGCAATTTAATACAATTATGCACAGTATTTTATACTACAAATACACTGTGATTATTTCTTTTGAGAAAAAAATAAATAAATAAATCTCTTTATCTGCCTAAAGTAATGGTATGTACTTAAAAGCCTGTCATATGCATCCTTGTGTGTTATGAAGTACAGGCAAACACAGGAGGACTATGGCTAACCAAGTTCGCCGATGACTGCAAACTGGGAGCCATAACTGACTCTCCGGCTGACACAGACATCCTCCAAATAGGCCTTACTGAGACAGACAGCTGGTGTCAAAGTCATGGCCTCAAGCTAAATGCCAAAAAATGCATAGTCATTCCGTCTGGGAAAAACAAAACACCCACAAATTACCACATAGGTGGCAGCCCCCTTAATACAGAAGAGGTAATAAGAGATCTGGGGACCCAGGTAGATAGTAATCTCTCCTTTGACAATCATATTGTCAAAGTAATTAGGAAATCCTTCTATGTGGCCCATCTAATTACTAAGGTGTTCGCATCTAGAAATAAAGAGGTTATAGTGCCCCTCTAGTCGTCACTCATCAGACCCATCATAGAGTACAATGCCACATTTGGGATATACCTCACAAGACACTTCCAACAGTTTGAAAGACCACAAAAGCACCTCACCAAGAGGATTACTGGTCTCAAGCATATATCCTATGCAGCCTGACTGAAAAAACTCCGGCTGTACTCAGTGGCATATCGCTTACTCAGAGGTGATCTCTGCCTGACTTACAAAGCCATGTCCAACTCAGAATTGATGGACATGCTCCACCTAAAGAAATCCAAGTCACTGCGAGCCACACGCTCTAGTGAGCTAAACCTCGCCACAACAATAAATAGAACATGCTGGAGGGATAGATTCCTGTCACAGAGACTCCCCATGCTTTGGAACTAAATTTCTAACTACATTAGGCAGAGCCCCTCACTAACACTCTTCAAGAGAAGCCTTGACGAGTGGATGGGTAACAGAAAATACACCCCTGGGATCACTTCATTGGCTCTGCTTGACAGAGGCTCAGTTAATTAATCAATGGGGCGGTGAAAGCTGACACACTCTGGCTAGGCTTATAAATGCCCTTGGGCAGATAGCCTAGTACCTACCGATGAACCTATGATGCCTGACACCAATGTCGCATTATGTAATGGATGGATTGCAAATATGAGTCTTTGTTTTTGAGTGTGAGTGTGAGTGTGAGTGTGTGTGTGTGTGTGTGTGTGTGTGTGTGTGTGTGTGTGTGTGTGTGTGTGTGTGTGTGTGTGACTGTGTGTGTGACTGTGTGTGTGTGACTGTGTGCATGTCTCTCATTGTGACTGTCTTTGTGTGTGGTGTGTTTTTTGTGGGTGTCACTGTGTGTCACTCTAAGCAACAGTGTGGGCATGAAAGAACAAGAACAAGTAGGACCAAAATTGAGTATTCATGCTACAGGAATGTGGAATAATCAGTCAATAATAAGGAAAAGTTGTCAGTCATGTATTCATACATTCATTCTCTTAAATTTGTGCACTCAAACTCATTTGACACACAAGCGCACACACACATGCACAGTGTAGGGAACAGAGAGAGGCAGAGATTTGTGTAGTTGTCTTGTATGCTAGGAATGCTACTTTTACTGACATTGAAACAGGGCCAGCTTTAAGGAAGTGGTGACCTATGCATAAAGACTCCATATGTTTGCCCACTCCAATGGGCAATTAATCTGTCCTGGCATACTCAGTCCATAACTCTCAACCATACCAAATTCCTTGGTGCCACAAATTCCCTCATGGCCCCTTTAATTTCTGAATTTCCTGGTTTTTTTTTTTTTGTATTTTACTCCTGACATCATCACATGCAGGGGGTGCACAATGACATCAGCTCTGCAGATCGGACTGTGTCCAGGCACTCATCTTTCTTCCCCGGCTTGGCTCCATTCCTCCTCCAGCCTTGCAGGGAGAACTTTTTGATTACTTTTACTGTGTCTCTCACAGCTTCTTTTTATGTACTCAAACGGCAGCTTATGTATTTATACACTTTTACTTAACGGCTGCAGGGACAACTTGATTACTTTTATTGTCCGCCTCCTGGTAAAATATGACAAGCTTCTTTTACTTATTTGCAGAAAGAACTTGTTGATTACTTTTACTGTGCTTCTCACAGCTTCTTTTTATGTACTCAAATGGTAGCTTACATAGTTATGCATGCACTTAACGACTGAAGAGAGAACTTGTTACGTGTGTGTACACAGCTTCTTTTTATGTAGTCAAATAGCAGCATACGTATTTATGCATGCACTTAATGGCTGCAGGGAGAACTTGATTACTTTGTTTGTCCGCCTCAAGGTAAAATATGACAAGCTTCTTTTACTTATTTCCAGGGAGAACTTGTTGATTACTTTTACTGTGTGTCTCATAGCTTCCCTTTATGTACTCAAACATCAGCTCTCACAGCTTCTTTTTATGTACTCAAACGGCAACTTACATATTTATGCATGCACTTGGCTGCAGAGAACTTGTTGCGTGTGTGTACACAGGTTCATTTTATGTACTCAAATGGCAGCGTACATATTTATGCACGCACTTAACGGCTGCAGAGAGCACTTGTTACAAGTGTGTACACAGCTTCTTTTTATGCACTCGGCAGCGTACATATTTATGCATGCACTTAACGGCTACAGGGAGAACTTGTTGATTACTTTTACTGTCTGCCTCCAGGTAAAATATGACAAGCTTCTTTTACTTGTTTGCAGGGAGAACTTGTTGCTTTTATTTATTTGCAGGGAGAACTTGCTGATTACTTTTACTGTGTGTCTCACAACTTATTTTTATGTACTCAAAAGGCAGACTACATATTTATGCACTTCTACTTAGCTGCAGGGAGAGACTGTGTGTGTGTGTGTGTGTGTGTGTGTGTGTGTGTGTGTGTGTGTGTGTGTGTGTGTGTGTGTGTGTGTGTGTGTGTGTGATCAGACAGAGTGTGTGTGTGTGTGTGTGTGTGTGTGTGTGTGTGTGTGTGTGTGTGTGTGTGTGTGTGTGTGTGTGTGTGTTTTGGCCCGTTCCTCTTAAAATTTGTGGTTTTCTGGAAAATCAGTGAGAGCTGAATTCATTAAATAATGATAGCTATTTAAGTTTCAGTCTTCCTATCTTTCAGGAAATGCATAGTAACACAAAACATTTTATTCTAGCAACTTTTCTAAGATTATACAAGCAATGTTTAAAATGTGTCCCTAGTTTTGGGCTTTTGTCCCCCCCCCCCCCCAGTAATTTTGGCTTTTTGTAGATCTGCCCTTCCCCCTCACAAAATCATGGTTGAATGGGGCCCCCATACACAGCCCTCCCCCCTGCAGCCATTCCAATGCCCCATTACTTGGCAATTTCGCCCCATTTACCATAAACACTGTAATATGCATACTGCTTTACTTCTACGATGATTACTTGGATTTCACTTAAAACTTTTATTTTACATTTTATAGCAAAAACACTGTTTAATAGACATCTGCTAAAGAAAGCAATACAGTCTCACAATGAAAACAGACTTAGCATTAAAACTTCTCTGCCCTTGAAATTCATATTCATTGAAACAGCATTGAACCCCACATTCAAAGAAAATGCATCTGGCCAGTGGCGGATAAAGATTACCTTTGGGCCTTTTTCAAATCATAGGCCTCTTGCACATGAAACATACATGTATTATTTGGTACACCTTCCTGATTGTATTAAATTACATTCCTTGTATAATACAGCACACTTTTTACAGCGCATTTTAAATTTGTTTTGCACATTTTTCCAGTAAGCAATGAAACAAAATTCATGAACCAATAATGAAAAAACTGCCCAATTCAGAGCATTTCCATCATTAAAGTCTACTCAGACTTCTACGATCCACCAGTATCAGTAAATATGCACAATTTCTGCAGAAGTAAAAGTCATCTAAATAATTCCAAATTAAAGAGATCTCTAAGATCTGTAACTAATGAAGAGGTTGTGGCTAGCAAACAACTTAATATGTTATTGTTTCATCTACAAATAAAGTACCTGTTGCCCTTGAGGAATAAATTGCCTATGTTACATGAAAAGAATTATAAACTAGTAATATTGCAATATGGAATGGATGGCAAACTGATAACAGGTTCATAGTTACTAGGTATTTCTGCCAAAGAGGAGATTCTTAGGACTGCAGCATTTACCCCAAGTACAACACAGTACAGTATCAGCAATCCATCTACATACTGTAGGAATAGAACCCACAGCCTTCTACATCAAAAGCAAGTATTCTAGTTGTTGTGCTACTAACAACACAAACATGGCATAAGCAGCACTAAACTTCTCCTCCTGAAGAACTATGCAGCACAAGAAATCTGGAAAAAGCCAAAATTTATTGGGGGTGGGGAACAAAAGCTCAAAACCAGGGACACATTTTAGACATTGTTTGTATAATCTTAGTAAAGTTGTTAGAATAAAATGTTTTGTGTTACTATGCATATCCTGAAAGTTAGGAAGACTGAAACTTAAATGGCTATCAATATTTAGTGAATTCAGTTCTCACTAATTTGCCATAAAACCACAAATTTTAAGAGGAACAAACCAAAACACACACACACACACACACGCACATGCGCACACACACACACACATACTCTCCCTGCGGCTATTAAGTAAAAGTGCATAAATAAGTACTCCCCTTGCAGCTATAAAGTAAAAGTGCATAAATACGTACGCTGTCATTTGAGTACATAAAAAGAAGCTGTGAGACACACAGTAAAAGCAATTAACAAGCTCTTCATGCAAATAAGTAAAAGAAGTTTGTCATATTTTACCTGGTGGTGGACAGTAAAAGTAATCAACAAGTTCTGACCAAAAGGTTTGAACAGAGAAATTAATTGGAGAAGTCCGCTTTAAAATTTTAAAATGCATGTTTAATTGATTGATTATTTAATTAAATGATTGTTGGTGATGTATAAATAGGGGAATGTGTTTTTTGGTAAATTTGTACTCTTTGAAGGCTGTAGTGGCCGAGGCACTAAGACAAGAAATAAATTTTATTGTGGAATTGAATCCATTGTCGTTTTTGTAATCAACAAGTTCTCCCTGCAGCCATTAAGTGCATACATAAATACGTATGCTGCCATTTGAGTGCATAAAAAGAAGCTGTGTACCCACATGTAACAAGTTCTCCCTGCAGCTGTTAAGTGCATTCATAAATACATTAGCTGCAGTTTGAGTACATAAAAAGAAGCTGTGAGAGACACAGTAAAAGTAATCAACAAGTTCTCCCTGCAAATAAGTAAAAGCAACAAGTTCTCCCTGCAATTAAGTAAAAGAAGCTTGTCATATTTTACCTGGAGGCGGACAATAAAATAATTAACAAGTTCTCCCTGCAGCCATTAAGTAAAAGTGCATAAATACATAAGCTGCCGACTGAGTACATAAAAAGAAGCTGCGAGACACACAATAAAAGTAATCAACAAGTTCTCCCTACAAATAAGTAAAATAAGCTGCTGTTTGTCATATTTCTTACCTGAAGGCTGGATGAGTACTGGAGCCGAGCCGGTGAAGAAAGATGAGTGCCTAAACACAGACCAGTCTGCAGAAGTTGATGTCATCACACAAGGCCTGCACGTGATGATGTCAGGAGCAAAAAAAAAAAAATTAAAACAAAAATTCAGAAATTAAAGGGGCCACATGGGAATTCGTGGCACCCTAATATTTTGTCCTCAAAACCGGTATTTACCGAGCAATTAGGTACGATTGTGAGGTATGGTTGTTAGTAGCACAACAGGTAGAATACTTGCTTTTGATGCAGAAGGCTGGGGGTCCTACTTCCACAGTATGTAGATGGATTTCACATGAAAATATTAAAACTATTAAACTATTAATATTAACAATTAAGTATTATTAATATTTATTGTTAATATTTTTACAAACCTTTAACCTCCTATTTTTTAAAAAACACTTTATGTTAATTTAATTGAATTTGAAGGTTAGTAAAATATTAACAATACTTAATATTAATAGTTTTAACAATATTTTAATGTGTCACATTTTTATATAATTTTTACATACTTTTTATTTTATATATATTCTGTGTAGTATTTGTTTTATATGGAGGTGTAAAGAAGGGAGATTTTTCAATTGGTTAATTGATTTATTAAATTAAATAATTAATTTATGGTGTGACTGTATATTTAAGAGATATTTATTCTGATGTAGTATCTTTGGGGATGAAAGTGATATTAAAGTTGTCTTTTCGCTAAAGAATTGTGCTTTATTTGCTTTGGATCCTGATCCACTTGTCCAGTGGATTTTTTTGCTTAATGCTAAGTCTGTTTTCATTGTGAGACTGTATTGCTTTGTTTAGCAGATGTCTGTTAATTAGTGTTTGTGCTATAAAATGTAAAATAAAAGTTTTAAATGAAATCCAAGTAATCATCGTAGAAGTAAAGCAATATGCACATTACAGTGTTTATGGTAAATGGGGCAAAATAGCTAAGTAATGAGACATTGGAAAGGCTGCAGGGGATGAGGGCTGTGTATGGGGGGCCCCATTCGACCGTGATTTTGTGAGGGTAGAAGGGCAGAAAACTCAAAGACAGCCCCAGACGGCACAAACTCAAGCTACTCCACTGATCAGTAGGGCATGGAGAATGACTTTTTGAGGTCCTAGTAAACTGTAATATTCTTTTGCTAAGATTAGAATATTGCCTACCATTAAATGCCCTACTTTTACCACAAAACCTACATACTGCGTCACCAAAATCAAAATCCTAAGGTTCATCATCTTCTCCCTTCCCAGTAAACATCATTGCTACACATTTCAAAAAAATTATTACCATTTACTACAGTGTCTGGGTTGGGGCCATATTTTGGTTGCCTGTTCTTCAGTTTGGGTTTGAAAGTTGTTAGCCCATTATTCCATTGGAGTGGGTGGGGTTACATAATTGTGTATGCAAATTTATGTTAATCAGCATACAGATTTGTACATATTTTTCATGGGCCTTTGTCCAGATTTTTGATGTTTCCCGGTTGAGAGGTATGATACTCACACTGTCCATTTCTTTCTTATTTTTCTCACAGTTTGTCTTACTCTTCACATTTTCATGGAATTATTTATCATTAAACATTATCCAAAGAACACTGTAGTCTGACGAGTGTTTAAACACCTTTCTTGAATTCTCACTTGTGATAGGATAAATTAACACACACTTTTTTAGACACCTTTATTGAATTATCATTTGTGACACAGGCAAATGTACATTTATATAAAAGCAATCAAACCGTATTAACAAGTTCACATTTACAAACATTATGCTGCACATATATTATTAAATGTCATATAACCTAAGCAACATTATATAAATCATTCAGTTCCTGCCCTTTTCTTTTAAACAAGAAGCATCTTTATTAAGCCATGACTAATAACACAAGCAATCATACATTTATATAAATGAAAATCCACATGGACACAATCCTAGTTGCAAGCATTTTAAATCACAAACCATACTGACACACTCCTAGTTGCAAACATTATACACCATTTATAATCTACCCAATCATTTTCAGTCAGACATTAAAGAGCTCATTTAAGTCCTGCCTTCCTTTATACCTCATTCCTCCCATGTATTTATTGTTCCCACAATTCATATTTTTTCCTATGTAGTTTTCTCCTACCCTTTTCTAAAGAGCTCAAGTCCAGTTGTTTTATTTTTGTTATTATATTCACTACTTCTAGTATAGTTGGTTTAGATTTTTATTTCCATTTTCTAGTACTTGCTTTTTTGGCAGCCACCACAATTAGACACAGCAAGGCCTTACCATGTCTAGGCAATTTCGATTCTGTATCATAGCTCAGAGAAATCATCTCCCTCGTCACAGCAGTATGCCCACCCAGAATGTCAGGCAGTGCATCCCACAGGGAATCCTAAAAGTCTGAGAACTCACTGCAGTCCCAGAAAATGTTTCCAATTACCTCCCTCTTCCCATCACATCTCCAACATTTGTTGGCTATCTGAGGAAAAATTCTCTGGAGTCCACTTGGGATATAAAAATATCTATGTACACATTTCCAAACAAAAATCCCAAATCTTCTAGATTTTGTTGCATATTTTGGAGACATATATATTCTGCCATTGTTTCTTTGTGAATTGCTTATCCAATCTCTCTTTCTAATCCTTTCTAACCTCCTCTGATTGATTCTTATACTTATCATGCAATATTTTATATGGTCTACTAATTATTCCTTTTTTAATGGCAGCTTCCAATCTAGATTCTACTTAAAACTCTACCAGTGCTGGTCTTTCATTTATGATCCACATATTTCTTTCTCTTTACTTCTACTCTGATATCAATCCTTGATAGGGAAGGCAATCTCTAACCTACAGTCCAAATAAATTCTTAGCGTCTTCCCATTCTATCATATTTCCCTCTCTAGTTATTTGCTCTGAATACCTTGGTTACTTTGCCAGTTTTATCCAATAACTTTCATCCCCCTCTTGCCTATTGTCTATATCCCTAATTGCAGTCATCTCTACTGGCAGAATTTCCTTTCTCCATTCCAATGTTGGCTTAGCTCTTAGGATACTTTCTGCTACTTTATAAATAAACCATTCTGTATGAATACTGTTATTTTCCTTAAGGCCTTCATCCAATAATCCAGTCTCTCCTTGTTTCATCATCATCCCTTTCCACAGTGAATTATAGTTTTCTGCTTGTGCTATGTATAGGCACCTTAACTGCGTAGTTATGAAATACCCCTTCAAACTGAGTAATCCAAATGTGCCTTGTTCTTCTGGAAGGATCAGCTTATCCCACTTGACTATTGCCATCTTCCCCTCCCAGATAAAGTCCTTCAGCTATTTATAAATTGCTATCCACAACTTCTTCTCTGGTTGATAAAAATATGCCTGACCTGTGTATAAGACTAATGACACTAAAAACATTTTAACTGCTTGTATCTTACTATCCATATCCATATAACAAAGCTTCCATTTTCTCAGTTTTTGTATTATCTTTTGTTTAGTCTCTTCCCATATATCCTTAGCTGCCCCACCAGAATCATTTTAATCCATACTCCTAAATACTTCATTTTATCACTTTCCCATAAATATGGAAATTGCTGAACCAGTTCATATATGGGTACATAGTTTACAGCTATTGCCTTTGTTTTAGCTTCATTCATTTCGTATCCTGAAAAGATTTGAAACTGTTCAAACTGTGCCTCAACACTGTAATGTCTCTTTCTCGTTTTGTCAGGTATAAAATAATATCATCTGCAAATAGATCCAGCTTGACTACCAATACCAATTATATCGTTGAATTTCTGAGTTTCTTATTTTCTTTGCCAATAGTTCTAAACATAATACAAATAACCAAGGGAAAAGAGGACACTCTTGCCTGGTTCCTCTGCTCAAGCAGAAATTATCAGAGAGGATTCCACCCACTTTAATTTTTGCCTCTGATCCCTCATATATCCTCCTAATCGACCTTACAATTTTTTCAGGAAATGAAAATGCTTCCATTGCCCTGCTCATAAAGTCCCAGCTTTCTCTGTCAAATGCTTTCTCTGCATCAAGGCCCACCAACAACAATAGTATTGTCCTACATTCTGATTCCCTCTGGATCATCAATGTTCTGTTAATTTTGTCAAATGTTTGCCTCACCTCCACATAACCACATTGATCCACACCTATCAATTTTGGCATTACTTTTGCTATTCCTTTAGCCATTATAGACATGAACACTTTATAATCATGGCTTAGTACTGAAATGGGCCTGTATGAAACTGGAGCCGATGGAGCTTTTCCCTCTTTATGTATTACAGCTACTACTGCTTTCCTCCATGATGTTGGTACTTCTTTTAAGCTTAAAATACTATTAAACAACACCTACCAGATCTTTATCATGTTTTCCCCTAGCTTCCAAACTAACTCAAGAATACCATCTTTTCCTGGGGAGGTTCCTGTAGATTGGCTATACATCACAAGTTTTATCTAATTATCTCCTATGCTAACCATTAGTAATTGAGCTTCATCTACCTCTAACCCTGGCATATTTAATTCTCCCATAAACATTTCCATTTGTATCTTTTCTTGACTTCCATATGTCTTTGCTTTATACAGACTTTCATAAAATTTCCAAAATATTTATAATACTGCTGCAGGATCTCTTGTTACTTTCCTTATTATAGTCTCCCTAAACATGGTGACAGCTCTTTCTAGTTTCTCTTGCCTGAGTCATTGTGCTAAAAGTTTTTGTGCTCAGGTGTTATCAAAAACAGTTGGTTAGCAGCAATCTTTCTAAAGTCATGTATGTTGTTCTTCTTGTTCTTTGAGATTTCCCCTGTTCTGTAATACTTTAACACTTATCGGTCCCTCTAAATAACACTTGACCATAGCTCCCTTTCTTTTATTTCCACCCTATTTTTAAACTCCACTTTAATTTTATCTAATTCCCTAGCTATATTTTCAGAAATAATTTCTATTTTCTTGAATAGCTCCTGAATAATCTCCACTAACCAATTCCTTAAATTCCTTTCTTTTCAACAGGCAGGTGGGACATTGTCAGTGTCTCATTTTATTTCATTACCTTGTGTTTTTTTATTTTAGTTATTATTGGAACATCATCTGAAATAGTTATTGGGACCTTTAATTAAATGTACATGATCCTGTGAAATGTAAAGTCTGTCTAGCCTGGCCCAGATTTTATATCTTAGTGAATAATATGTAAATTGACTCAGAACTCCTATTACTCAATTCACATTTTCCATGCCAAATATTTTCATAAATTTCTTCAAAAATGTACCTTCCTTTGTTATATTTTCCCTTCTTGGTCCCACAGACACATTACTGCTGCGAATCAAATTTCAGGTCCACCTATAAGTAATATTCCTTGTTGAAAACTGATTATTTCTCTCTGAATTTTTTTGAGCTCCATTATAGCAGTTTTACGTGGAATATAAATACATACCAGTGTAATCCTCCTCCCTTGCCAGCTGCCCCTTAACATTACAAATCTGCAATTATTATCTTTATCCTCTTTTATCAATGTTGGAGCTCCGCTTGCAATTATTATAAGTACTCCTCCTTTCTTTTCTCCCAGATATTCCGCTGAGTAATCATCCTGAAAACCTTTCTCTATCAAATTCACATGTTCAGTTCTTTCCAAATGCGTCTCCTGTAACAGCTATTTACACTCTGTATTTTTAAATATAGTTCACTATTCTTTTTTTGTATTTATCTGTGAGACCGCTGACATTTAAAGACATTACAGAAAGCATTACTATTCCCACCTTTTATGTATAACACTTTTTTGTTAAATGTCTAGTTCTGTCTTTTGTCGTACATGTATACACTGTTTGGCAGGTTGAACTTTCATATAGTTGTTTCTTGTCATACCTATTTGAGCCTATGTCATATCTTACAAAACTTTTTGTTTTATTGAAAGCCCTAAAACAAACAAAAAGAAAACAATACCCCCCTAAAACCTATTAATTTAATACTAACATGAAAAACTATATACATCTTGAAATATTGAAGTTTTACCCCTCTAACAGGAACAAATTCTCCAAACTGACAGCCACACTCACAAACTTGAGTTAACCTAAAAGAAAGTTTATCCATGCTAATACACATCATGCAGCCTGTGCTTCTAATGAGTGCTAACTGGTTTTGTCTTATCTTTATAGCTCTCCCAGCTGGGAAAAAACCTGAATGCTTTCAGAGAGCATTATCTCCAAGCCAGTTTCACTCTTCTTCCCCCCCCAGCCAATCACTCTCCACCAGACTGTAATCAATTTATCTTTATCAGATTGCCTCCATTCTGACATGAGAACCAGATAGCTATTTTCTCATTATGAGATTGTCTCCATGGAGACATGAGAACCAGACAGTCAATTTCTCTTTATCAGATTCTCTTTATTAGATTGTTTCCATGGAGCCATGAGGGCCGGATACAGAATTGCTACTAAGCAAGCATTCATTTGCTAGAAAAAATCCTCATGATATTCAATATTCTTTTTTATGTACTTGCTTTTTCTTAAAGCTTATTACTAAATCAATCTAAGGTCCTTAATTTAGACATTCCTCCATGCAAGAATGAGAAAAAGCACATTACTTTTTATTTTGTCACACTGTTTTAGCCAGGTTTTTTTTTAAATTACAGTGCCTACATTTCTTAAAACTGAACAAGAAGAAAGAGAGGAGGGAGAAAGAAAGGAAAAAAGGAACTGCAGCACATATTTACAATCCCCATTACACTTAAAAATAACTGAGAAAGCTTTACTTTATAGCATGCAAAGAAAACTATACACCATAAAAATAGTACTATTTATTAATTAAAATGTTTTCTTTACTTTGTTAACTTTTCTCCATCTCTTTCCCTCCCCAAAGCATTTTTCCAAACATTAATGACATGAAGTAGGGCATATACTTTAGAGTTCCCCCACAAGTTCAACCAATTCTGAAAAAGTCCAATATGTCCAGATTTTCTTGTTCTGTCATATTTCACAAATATAATTATTGCATAATAATCCCACATTAAGTTACTGGTTTTAATACTATTCATCTCCATCTCCCAAATCCTGTCTCAGCTTGATTTCCAACATATTCTCGGTTCTTCTAGTCAATGCTCGTGGTCTCTTCCTTCTCTCAACATTTTCCATTGAAACAGTGGAAACAGTTTCACAGATACAGTCTCTCTCTGTGGTCTTTATTACCTGAAGAACAAGAAGCAAAATCTCCTTCTGTTTCATAGCTCACGTTTTGTTGGACAAACTTTTGTATTTCCACCTTTGCATGTACTTCATCAAAAAACTATTTTGCCTCTCCAGGAGGAATACCATGAAGACAGCTAGGTACAGCCATTTCAGTCTCACACCTGCATCTCAACACTCCCTGAATAGTGGAATGAACTTCTCTTCTGACTCGTGTATAATGAGTAATCATTCTCCACAAACACTCTGCTGTCTCCTACTTTTAGTACTTTGTCCTTCTACCACAGTTTTCTCAGAATCAATTCCTATTGCTGGTAGGATCACATCTTTACTATTAAAGGTCTGGGTTGATTTCTCATAGCCAGGTTGGGAGCATACACACAATGTGTCCTTTCAACTAACAACTCCTGCTGTGGAATAATAGTCCAGTTGCTTATTTGTGCTTTCATAAAATTAATGCAGTCTGTTCCTTCCAGCTTCTCTGATATAGATGAAAATCTCAGGTTTCTGTCTTCTAATTCTGTTTTTGAAACATCTCTTCCTCAGCAGTCTCATATTCAGCCAGCTTTTTCTTCATTTCACCCTCAGATTTTTGCAGCTTTTTCACCTCATCTGAATATCTGTTTAAAGCTTCTTCCATTTTTTCCAGCTTTTTGTTGTTTGTGTTGGCATATGTCATCGGTTTTTTGTTTCTTTCAATGTTTTGTTTATTTTAACCAGGTGTGTGCAGTTTTCTTGTATCGTCCTGTGTGCTACTGGAAATCATGTCTGGAGGTTGCATTGCTTTTTGCTGAACTGCTGCAGAACTTTTCCAGTTCAGTGTTTCTTCCTCATTTTTTGTAGCTGATTTTTTTCAGGTGCTCTGTATTTCTTTTTTCCTGGTACCCAGGCAATGTGCTTACTAGCCAGTTATTGAAATTTACTCAAACACAAAAGCCTACTGGCCTTCTCTGTTGAGCTTCTGTTTTCACACTGGAGAGCTAGAGTTAACCTGTTACTCAATGTGTAGCCATCTTGGAAGCCACACTCTGACAACTGTTGAGGAAAGACAGCACTAAGCAGTGGATTTGGTGGAGCCACAAGGCTGTAATTAAACCTTTTTATGCATTAATTGCCTGAACAACATCAATATATATATATATATATATATATATATATATATATATATACTGAAGGGAATTCATTACTACTCATAACATTTGGTTTTTCTGCATCCTTTCAACACATCCTTACTGACCAAGGCCATGGAATTATAGATGTTCTGAGCACTTTAGAGCTTTTTTTCCTAACCATTTTGATATAACCTGAACAAAGATCAAGCATACAGAAAAGGAATGCAATGTGCTTTTTTATTCTAAAAAAAACAAATAAATTGTATGCAATTTTTGCTGCTTAATCCTGACAAAAATACCAATTTACAATAAACCAAAGACAAATAATTTGAGGATGTATACATCATATCTCGGAATATTAAGTGGCACACCCCAACACCCTCCTCAAAATAGGTAGACCCTGTCTGTGCATACCCCTCTGGTGTTAAATTGGGTGACAGTAAGACATAAATACCCAGAGTCATATTTCAAGCTGTCATATTTATGCCTTCTCATCCCATACCCCCAAAAGACAGCCATCTTCTATTTACCCTTTTGTTGATCAACAGGGACTAAATTGAAAGAAAACAAAAACAACTACAACATAATATATTGAAGTCGAACATATATAAATATCATGCTTATTTACTCTTTCACCATGCCATTAGTCTAGTCTATCATATCAATTGTCCTCACATAGTAAGTTAAGTATTGCCCAACATACCTGATTTATAAGTCTTCCAGCAATATTGTAAAATAATGCATTTTCTATCACAAGTACTGTCCCTGGTAGAATGTCTCTGCCTCTTCTGTGTGCCACTAATGATGAAATATGAAAGGAGGAAAGAAAAAAAAATGGTTCAGACACCTACATTTGAATGTTATGAGGTCTGTACTCCTGTGACCCTGCAAAGTGTAAGATAGGTAACATAAATGTATGTGATATCAAGTAAACTAGAGAATGTTTCCCTGGAAAATGGCACTGTGCATTTTTATTTTTCCCTTGTATGGATACTTTATTTACTCAGTTTTTACACTACATTAACATTACTCAACAAAAACAAAATGGAAAGAACACCTCTACAAATACATGCTTTGCCTATGTGTAAGGCCAGACTCCCTTAAAAGGTAGCACTGACATATCATAATACGGTGAAATGCATTTTTTGAGAGATTATCTTAAAATGATTACTCACCTGTTTTGCATATCGTGTGGGTATTTCATGTTTGCAAACATGTTTATACACGTGCTTTTGATTCAGGAAATGTAAATGCAAGTACTAGTTTTATTTGTCTGCTTTTGTTTGGATCAATGTGTTACTGCAGAAAATGAAACATTTTTCAGTGATGAGCTGTACAGACAGAAGGCATCAGAAAGGTTTTTGGCATGTCTTCCCAAAGACTGCTGAATGATGAAAAAGTGCAGTTGTGTAAGTAAAACTTTCTATTACAGTAGATATCTGAATGATCACTGCTGCAGTAGCCTTGGCCATATAGGTTATATCCTGCCAAGGATATAACAGTCGGCCAGCTTCCAAAACTTTACCACGCACCTAAAGTGTCAAGCAGCTCAAGCTGAGCTGACTAAAAGACACATTTGACACATTTGAGTGTGAAGCCCTTCAGAGCTTTCCTGACACCAAAGAGAGGGAGACTAAGCCCTGAAAGAACAATACAAGAAACAACAAAATCAATGTCCACACCTTGGCATAAAAAACACACCAAAAAACTAGGGGAGGCAGAGGGAGGGAGGGAACGTCTACTACAGCACTGATCATTCGAACATCTACTATTATGGAAAGCTTAGCTTTCACAAATTACTATGTTCATCATATATGCATCACTGATGCAGTAGCCCTAACTATATGGGTAGATCATCTTAGCTAATTACATTTGGAAGTTGGAAGGAGAAGAGTCCTGCAGCCTCTTTAGAATGGTCTTAGCAATGCTTGATCTAGACCAAAGAGCCAAGTAGCAGCTTCAAGAATACTTCTAGAATCCAATCCTTTCCAAAAAAAACACAGATGAAGCCAAGGTGGCTTTGGTAAAGTGCTCATGATAGTTTTGCTATAGTGAGTATAACAACCATTTGAAAATAGTGTGTTTGACATAAGGTGTCCCTTCTTCCTACCTTCACAAGAAATTAACAATGGATCCAAAGATCAGAAAGATATAGTTCTGTCAACATAGTACCCGAGTTGTCTGTGGAAACCAAGGTATGGAGTATCCTTTCTCCCTCCTATTTAGGTTCAGGACAGAAAATGGGGAGATGGATAGTGTGACTTAAAATAAACTCAGATATCACTTCAGGCATAAAAGTAGGATTAGTTCTCAAAGAAACCTTGTCCCTATGGGAAATGAGACAATGTTGACTCACCATAAGAGCTTGGAACTCAGATTCCCTTCTTGCAGAGGTCAGAACAATCAGTAAAACTGTTTTTCATGTTAAGAACCTCAAGTCAACCAGATTAGCTGATTCAAATGGAGAAAGTGTTTGCTTCTCTAACACAAAATTAAGATCCAAAGGCGGGGCCTCTGGTTTCCTTGGAGGCCTCTTATGCAAAACCCCTTCCAAGAACATTTTGATATGAGCCTGTATTGAAAGAGGAGGATCCATAAGCAGACGTGCTGAAATGGCTGATAAATGAACCTTCATACAGGAGTAACAAAGACCATAGGATAGTAACTCACACAAACAGCTAGTTGTGAATGGGTGCTATTTATGTTGCTGGCACCAACTAGAAAACCTTCTCCATTTGCCTCCATTAGTACCTGCTGCATGTCATCATTAAAATGGTGCCTAAAAGGAATTAAAACCCTGTCATCCAGGCAGTCAACTGAAGTTGACTCATGTCAGGGTGTATCATCCAGGCAGTCAACTGAAGACTGATGTCAGGGTGTATCAAACACCCTTGTTCTTGTGTGAGTAGATTCAGTTTGTGAGGAAGCAGCGGTAATTGCCCCTGGCCATTTCCAAAAGAAGGGAGAACCTCAGTTGCCTGCGGCAGAAGGGAGACACCACAATGATCTTGGGGGATTCCTTCTGAATCTTCAGAAGTATTCTGGATATTGGTGGAAAACCATACAAAAATATTCCTGTCCAAGGGAAAGAAAAGGCATCTGCCTTCCAGGCCTTCTAGCATGGAGCCCAGGAAAAGAATCTTACCATTTGATTGTTCAGAGAGGAGGCAAAGAGGTCTACTTGAGGAACTCCCCACAGATGCATCAAATTTTGGAAGACTCGATGATCTAGTTTCCATTTGTGAAGGTCTGCCCTGGTCCTGCTCAGCTTGTCTGATGGAATGAAGAAAGCCTGTAGAGTGAGATTATGCTGTGAAGCTGTATCCCAAGCTAAAATGGCTAGTCTGCAAAGGGGGAAAGACCTGGCTCCCCATTGCTTGTTGACCGTGGCATTGTCTGTAACCACTTAAAGAGGTCCTGGGGACCAAAGATGGTTCAGAGAGTTGAGTGCCTTCATCAACAAATGGCTCGCAAGGGCAGTTAGTTTAGTACTAACCTATGAACTATGAACAAAAGCACTTCCTTGATATTTATGTGCTTGCATCTGCCTTGGTTTGCCACAATCTCCTGCACTTTTATCCCTCCTAAAACTGATCCCCAAGCAAACTCAGGAGTGTCTGTGCTGACTGAATGATTTGGAGCAGGAAGAGTGAAGGGGAGACCTGGATTTAAGGATATCTATTGTCTTCAATAAAAGATTACTCTTCTGACAAGCCACAGCAATAGGATTTGAAAACAATAAAGGGCGTTGATGCTGGGACCAAAGAGATTTCAGATACCACTGTATCTTTCTCATGTGGAGTCTTGACAGGGGTATCATAAGAATTATAGATGCCATAAGACCCAAAATCCCAAGGCATTCCCTTGCAGTGATCAAAGTGTGAGTGGAAAACCTTAGAAAAAAATTTAGATAAATATTTATTTTCCTGTGGAAGAAATGCTCTTTAAGATGAGTTGCCTAGCTGACATACCAGGAACACAATTGTGAAGTAGTCTTTTGAATGTTCTCTTAGAATCCCAGCTTGTGTAAGAGATCTCTCAGCCAAGAGAGAGTTTCCTGACACTTTGAAATAGGCTGTGCAAAGATAAGCAAGTCATCCAAATATGGAAAAATGTGGATACCCTGTAGCCTGCCATAAGATATACCTTCAGCCAGATACTTTGCAAACACTCTTGGTGCATTGTATAGTCCAAAGGGCAAGGCAAAGAACTGAAAATCTTTAAGAAACATATGAAGTCTGGATGAATAGGGATGGGATAAAAAGCATCTTTAAAATCTAGTGTTGCCAAGAAACTTGAATCAAGAAGAAGAGATAGCATGCTGTTAAGTGACAGCATTTTGGATTTGGGGACTATCACATACAGGCTTAGGAAAGAAAGATCAAGAACTGGTCTCAAAGAATTTTCTTCCTTTGGTACTAGGAACATACTTGAATAAAAACCCTTCCTCGTGTGGAGAGGAACTGGTTCTATCATTCCTTAGGACAGCATATGATGAAGAACAAGTGGAAACAAAAGTGTCTGATCTGGAAGATAAGGAATGATCCCCCTGGTATGGAGGAATTTCTTACCACTGCTATCTGTAACCTTGATGAATTATTTTCAGAACCCATTTTTCTGAAACTATCTGTTGCCAAACAGAAAAACTGAGATTCAGACTTTCTGGAAGAAAAAAAGGGCTAGGATGGGAGAGGTTCACAAGCTCTCTTCAATGGTCATTAAGACATGTTAAACTGACCTTAGTTTTGGGAGGTGTGAGACTTCTTTTTGGAACCCCCTTGCCATTTCTTCTTAAACATCTGTTTACCTGTATTTTGTTCAGACTGGATGAAGAGATAGAAAGATCCCTTGGAAAATTTGGAAAAGGAGGGTTGAAAAATCTGAGAGTCCCTGGATCAGCTTGCCCTGTCATCACAGTTTTTGATCACCTCTGTAGCACAGGGGTCAAACACTAAATCTCTGTCCAAGGGAGAATTTAAAATATCATTTTTAACATCATTTGGGAGGTGCTGAAAATGCAGTCATGCAGTATTCCTCAAAACAGTACCAGTTGTCATATCACTGGAAGAAATATCAACAGAGTCATACACTCACTGCAAACAATGAGTATTGACATGTTCAGTAGAAGAAACTAAGTTATTTAAATCAGATCTTCTCCTCACAAGTAGAAACAGCAGATCAAAACATTTCTCATACTTTCACAATGCGTCAGAACAAACTAACATATGAACCTGACAATTCAAAATTCAGAAAATCAAATTTGCAGAAGCATACACTTTACCATACCTATCAATAATTTTCCCATCCTTAGAGTAGGATTGAAATTAGCTAAGAATTTAATAGCAGTGAGCTCAACTAAAGCCATACCTGCTGTATCAGGTTTTGGAATAGCATATAAAAATTTAAAAGACTGAGAAAATTTATAAATCCTATCTGTCGTTTTATGGGCAGCTGGCTGACTATCAGGAAAGCTGCAGGCAGTAACTCACACATCCTCTAACACAGACAGAACAGAAGGATTGGTTGTAGGTTCTGGAAAATCCTGCTGTAAAAACTCACAGTATTTTCTGAGGAATTGAGAAAACTCAGTGTTCTCCCACTGAAAAAACTAACTCATTCTAGCAACAGGCTCAGAGAAAGAGAAACCCCCACAGGAAGAATCAGAAACTGAGCTCTCCTCAGAGTCTGAATCAGAAATCTGAGGGAAAAAATGTATCTATCCCTGCATATTCCTGAATCTCCTTACAAAGAGAGGATTCCCTCTTTCTTTTATCAGAAACTAAATTACAAGAAAGATCAATAGCCTGAATTAAACCCTAAGCCAGACCCAGTAAATTACTTCAATCCAAAGAAATTTGAGGAGGAGTAGATACACGCTTGGTTTCTTTTTTGATAATAACAATGGGGGCAACTGTTTTACTAATGGCAGCTGCAGCTTTTCCAGGGATGGGCACAGCATTTTGACACAAGAGGGAAATTTCCCTGCTTCTGTCTCAGGACTGACAAGAGTGGCTTTCTCTTGTCGACTGATGGAACCCTAACAGCTACAGAAGATGTGGCTAACCCCCAGCCTATAGTGGCTGTAGGTGCTACACCACAGGGATTCAGGGTAAAAGATCACCTGCATATCAAACATCCCATTTAGAGGCCTAGCACCAAGTATTAACATTTTTTGCTGCTAAGATGTTACGCTGTTTTTGACAGCATGCAGGCAAGGTCAATTTTATTCATAAGACAATGTTAGTCATATAATAAATGTATTAATTGAATTGATTTATATCTGCAAATTAAAACTGGCATCATCCGGTAATGTTTCTGCAGGCTTTAGATCTTGGCTCTACATTTTAATGGAAACATCAACAAAGAGTAACCAAGAATGCTGGTGGTGAGTCCAAATGGGTAGTCTCATACCCTAGAGGTCATTCAGGAGAATCAGTAATCAAAGTGTTCAAGACACCAACTACATATGGCAAGCATCACCTCATAAATAAATCTTTTCATTAATTTATTTTTTTACAGTCATAGACATTGAACTAAGTATTTATTAGTTCTGCTTACTGATATGATGTCTTACACTGCCTACTTGCATTATATTACTTTACTGTTAATTTACACACTGCTTATGTGAAGACACTGACAAATATGACATTTGCCATGAAAAGAGCCATATCTTTATACAGCATGGCAATGTACTATAAAGCTCAACTGCTTATACCTCCAGCTGTCACTTCAAAGTACAAACGTCAGGCAAAGACAGTCCTAATTGTAAAATTAAGAAGCAAATACAATAATACCAAAAAAATGACTATCATTTCATTATGGAAGTGTTCAATGCTTAAAATGTTTAAATCCAAATAATAATCTGAATTTAAATTATATATATATATATATATATATATATATATATATATATATATATATATATATTTATTTAAATTTCCTGACTTAATATAGCATAGGGAATTTATTTCTCATCTTCTTGAATATCGACATCTAGCTCTGACTTCATTGCAGTTATTGGATGACATTCTTTGAAGTCATTCATAGAAATATAATGACTGCATCTGAAAGATAATGAATTCATTTGAGAGCAAAAGTCAGTAATTACTTAGAATTGAATTAATATCTTGTTCATTTATGGATATTACTATTTACTTCTTACTGCTGATTTAGGAACCTTTTTTATCTGTAATGATTACCTGTTGTATTTCACTCTTCACAAATGTCAAAATGATTTTTGTGACAAGGCAACCAATTACATTTCACTTTTTTACAAAGAGATACTGTAGTCATTAGCCCTTTCCACAGTCTGTAGATAAATTACTACTGTTACATTTGCAATTATGCCACAGACATCACAGTTATTGGAAACAAATTAAAGAAATATGATGTGTTTCACAGAAAATCCATAATGTGTCTTCTTGCAAAATGAGCAACATATCTTTACTGTATTTTCTTAGGTTCATGGTTAAGCACTAGGCTAGCTGCCCTTGCAGGACATTTTAAGCCTGGATAATTTCCCCTTTTATGCTTGAAATACTCTATCCTATTTGGTTATAGACTGACCATACTCATCCCAAGGTTGATAATTGTATATTACCCCAAAGAGCATAACTGCGATCATACCATAGATAATCTGAGGGGACCCATGCATGGGATAAAGCACTTAGCAGCTGCCTCTGTCCACTAGTAGTACAGGGGCAATCCTGGGGTAAATTTTCTGTTTCCCTTCCATAGATCTAAACTGCTCTTGAATATGGACAGGGATGAACTTTGTTTTATGCGGATGGGAAGCATGTTCCACAGACATGTCATCAGATGGGGCAGTAAGTGACACAGCAGCACTGTCTTGCTGAACCCGAAGACTAGTGGAACCTTTGAGTTTTTTACCTTGTGCTTCAACATTGTGAGCTGTCCTTGTTGTAAATGAGGAGGAGATATTGGAGAATACACAAGAAATGGAAGATAGTCCTGTGGTTGATGTTGATGTGTAGTACATATCATAACTTGTGCATATTACATTACACATTGCTTCAATATCCTTTACAGAACATCAGTTGAAATGTAATATTCATAACATAATAATCCAATTTGTTGAGTAGAAAGTTTCATTTACATAATCAATGCCAAATCTTTCATAATAGTGTCAATAAGTTGTCTACTTTTATGTACTGGAACCTCTACTGAAGTGAAGTGTTGCATTATATCTTTTTTAAGGTGATAATATGGTCATTATGTGCTGAAACATAAATGCAATGACAGTACAATGCAGTGTAAAATACAACTGGTACATGCTTTGAAATTATTAAAAAGTGAACTATGAAAAAATAGCAATGATTAACATCAGGAAAAAGTGGAGGTACACAATGTTTTCATTGAGTGGCAGTGGCTTATTTGAAGAACATTAAACAACACTGCAACATGTGCATTCAAGAACATGTTATTAGCTGTAATGCCTGTAGCACCGACATTTCTCACCAGAGTGGCTTATGCCAGTGGCAGCATTCACTGCCTGGTAAGACTGTGCAAAGTATCCACTTTATACCAGGTCCCTCATAAGATTTACCAGTCAAGTTACTTCAGTGCTCCCTATGCAGCAAATGAAAAAAGATGTTACTTTCTTTGGGGCACCACCTGGGAGCCATGGCCATTCACCAAGTCATAATCCAGAGAACTATGTTAGCTCTGTCATGGTCACACAAGTTAATGCTGAAAATATGTTTCATACACTTTCTGGTAACTATGTAGTGTGATCGCTTGAAGTACCACCATTACACAGCAGGAATATTCATGACATGGCATAGCATTATGGTGTTAGGGCATGTGCAATGTCCTGGAAAAACTGTACAAAGATCACAGTGCCTACATTTGTTATTTTCTTTTCTCCTTAGGGCCTTTACAGGCTATGCTGCTGCAGTACATTTTACCCATATCTTCTCCTAAGCCACTGACCTTCCCATGCATGCTACTTGTGCTTGACAGATACTCATGTGAGTTCATGAAGTTGCCAAGCCTCTTAGCGTGGCATAGGTAAACTGAGCAAAGATTAAGCATATCATTTGGCAACCTTTATTCACATGAGGCTCATTAACATAAAGGCTGTTCTAGAAGACTTGAAAATGCATGATAAAAGCAACTGCACTTACTGCTGGCTTCATCAAGCTATGGAAGATTGCTAAATATTTATTTTATTTATTTATTATTTTACATTTGTTGACCGGGCTAGTCTAGCTGGATATATTTCCATTTTCAGTAGAGGCCAGGGGAGAAAAGCTCCACACAAAACATAACAATGAGACACGTTGTTAATAAAGAAATAAAATAAAAATAAGAATATAAAATTAGTAATAAAATCAACAAAAGTTAAGGCACACAAACTACAGTAGGACATTTACTTAAACATTATGCACAGCTTGCTACAAATAAATCATTCTTAAAAAGAGGAAATGAAAGGGCATTGATATCTATTGCGTTTTGCTGTACTAATACTGTTTTAATTGTGTACAGTTTGACATCCGTGACAGTGTGATAGTGCAGTGGGTTAAGTTGATGGGTGTAATTAACATCAATGTTGCCTGTGTGTGGAGGACTGAATATAAGGCAGGGTTGACTATTACAGGGAAAGTGAGGAGGATGTGATGTGGCAGGCTCAAGAGATCATAGTTTTGTGGTTTGGGTCCTTGTATACTCTCTGCTCACCACCACAATGTCTCAGAATAATTTAAACAGCACATCACTCCCTGGCCACTCTCGCCCAATCACTTGCCATGCCTCACACACACACACACACACACACACACACACACACATGAACATAAGCACATATGGGGATACACATGCCCACACACACACACACACACACACACACACACACACACACACACACACACACACAGTTGTCACCCTCCCTCACACTCCTCACACAAATACTTTCCATTTGTAACACTTGTCACTGTGTCCCTTCCTCCTGTACATATGATGACAACTCTGCAATGCCCTCAGTAGTCTGTTACCAGGGTAGTCTATATCTGAGACTGACAGTGTGGCCAGCCTATGCGTGGTTGTATGGGTGTAGTACTGCAAGCATCGGTTTTAATGTTAGATGTACTACTTATTCCGGCCCATACTTATGAACCAGATGCTACGTTTTAGCCAGAACGACAGTATACGTCACCCACTTCTTCCTGACATGGACATGCACTGCAGCTGCCTCCTCCCTATTCTCATCAGGCAGCTCCTCCACTGCTGGCTCTTGGACTTCCTCCTTTGGAATGTCTCTGCCCTGCTGTAACTGTTTGCATATCAACATGTTCAAAATTGCACACCCTGCAAAGATTTTACTGTATGTTACAGGGTCACATTGCAGTGCACCATCAGAGACATCCATGCACCATAAGTGGGCCTTTAGCAAACCAAACATATATTCAAAAATGACTCAGGTCTGTGACAGGGCATAATAGTAAGCATTCACTTCCATGATCTGTGGATTTCCAAATGGTGTCATTAGTCATGGCTCTAGGCCATATCTAAAATGATCAATAAGGTGGTTTTGTGGAAAAACATTCCACACAAGCTGCTGGTATAAACTGCATGTGTGCTGGATGTGGGGGGGGGTGGACTCCGCTTGTGTGGTCTTCTGATATTACACCCTGTGTGATACAGACAACTTGGCGGTTCATGACGTAGAAATGTTATGGTTGATATATTGCTGCCCCTGCTGTCCAGGTGGGGCATTTTTTGCAATGTGTGTGCAGTGGGTTGGAGATGGTGACATTGACAAAAAGGCAAGTCAGAGCTGGACGTGGCAGAGTTAAAGATGTTAAGATTTGCACTGGGTGTGACAATGATGGACAAGATTAGGAATCAGTATATTAGAGGGTCAGCTCAGGTTGGATAGTTTGGAGACAAAGCCAGAGAGGCGAGATTGCGTTGGTTTGGACATGTGCTGAGGAGGGATGGTGGGTATATTGGGAAAAGGATGCTAAGGATGGAGCTGCCAGGTAAAAGGAAAAAAGGAAGGCCTACGATTAGGTTTATGGATGTGGTGAGAGAGGACATACAGGTGGTTGGTGTGACAGAGCAAGATGCAGAGGACAGGAAAAAATGGAAACAGATGATCTGCTGTGGTGAACCCTAACAGGAACAGCTGAAAGAGAAGAAGTCCTCAGCTATTTGCCAGAAAGGTACAGATTTTAGGAGGGACACACCAAAAATATAAGGCTAAAATCTGGACATTCTGTGAAAATTTGTACAGTTGGGAAGTATGCAAGCATTTAAAGATATAGCTTTATTACTACTTCCTACTTACACAGGGATTCAATTTACTACATTTTTCTTGCATCTTGCAATATTTTTCATAGCTTTTGAAATATTATGATTGTAAAGACACATAGGTTGATATATATTTTTTACTTATTTAATAATATTTTTTACATTGACTGTAAGACACATGAACTTGTCTGCGTTTTTGACAACTTGACATAACTTTTAAGAGAAGAATGTATCAAGTATTTTTATGTATTTTTCTAGGATAAACATATGCCTTATTCTATGTTTTTTATAACACTTTAGTACTTTGCTTATTTTTAATGCATTGTACCTTTAAGACTGTGTATACTAAAGTGCTGTGGAATTATTTAAAAAGGGAGAGGCGGAGTAAGATTTTTACTTTGTTCTGAAGAAGTCCTGAATTCACTTGTTTGCTTATGCATGAAAGCACTTAACTTCAATAGATTTTCTATAAGTTTGCAACCTGCTTCATGAAGTACGACTTTCCGTTTTATATCTCCACTGCATTACTTTCTTTTGTGGTCCTTGTACTTATTTAAATAATTTTAATACAGATATTTGAAATTATGTACATGTTTAAAACCTATTTATAGCAAAACAAATGACTACATTCATTCTATAATAAAGCCACAACTCAGAAAACCCAAAAAGAACCCAATTTGAATTCATCACACTGATAATGCAAGCACACACACAAACAATGTATTCTAGGGCAAATGCAACAGAACATGTAAGTGCATTTCTAAACAATTACTTTAAAAAAATAACATTTGGAAAATGTAATAAATGTTAATGTGGTTTTACAATTTCAAAAAATTGGAAACAGAATTGCTGCAGCAAATTCTGTTTCGTACCTTTAGACATGATCTTTAAGAACATTTTAAAAATTTGGTGTGCAACATTAAAAGGGATAAATTAATCACGAGTTAATAATGTAAAACACAAATAACAGGAGCACTAACATCATGAAGCACAGCAATGGGGGCACACTTTATCTTTGATGTGTAGTTGCCTCAGAATTAGATATAAATATTAGGAGGCTGGCTGTGTGCATTTGTGTTAATGTGTAGGGATAACGGCTCCCCTCTGGATATCCTTTTTGTTGCTTTAATATTTCAATACTGTTAAGTGTTTTGTTCTCAGTGAATGTGTCTACAGTTGCCCATTTTAATTCATTATGTGCTAAAAGCCAACAGCTGAATGCATAGATTTAAAATTGCAAGTGCCACTAGAACCATGCTAGTTCTCAGTATTTTGACTTCAGAATTATGATAATTTAATTACAGCATTTCAAGAATATGAGATTTCTAAAATGCAAGGCAAAGAACTAATTCTTATTTTTCTTATAAAACAAATTTGAAGCTCATATGTGCGGAAGGATTTTGTTATAAAGGCAATATATTTATTTTCTTGCTTATCAGGAAATATCATAAATCAAATGTGTTGAGAGACAAAACTGGGGAAGTCATGACTCTATGCTTAAATTTATGAATTAAGTTATATAATACTAGCAAGTTTCAGTATCTAGAACCCATACTTGCTAAAACATTTCTTTAAAGCATTTCAGAGTATTTTAACCAGCATGTTATGAATACTGTTGATAATGTTTTTTTTTAAGAGCCTCATTCAAACAAAAGTCTATGTAGAATCAAAACAAATGAGGCTCACCACAGCAGTATTCGTAAAGAATTTAATGCTATAAAAACATCACAAACTGCAGTATCAGTAAGTGCTTTCACGTTCAAATAACGTTTCATCAGACTTCAATACTGCCAAAACCGTTAGCTACATTTTAAATAACACTACAATCAATGTCTCCCAATCACTTTAAAAGAATAATAATGACATCATACAAACAATTAAAATCTAAAAGCAGTATGCACTAGTAATAATAAGACTCTCCTAAAAACATTTATGCCTATACATATCAATGAATTGTTACTTAAATATCATAAATATATTTATATAAAAATAAAATAAATGCATATAAACATAAATGTGTATGTACCATATATTATATATTGTATTAATGCTGCATTATAAGCATTACTGCAGTCTTACTAATAATGGTATATTTAAATCATACTTGTAGAGTCCTAATGTATATAGGGGCGTGCTGCTAAAAAAGGTTTTAGTGTTACTTTATCATTAAGCCAATTACCATGTGAGCCTGTAGCCTCATTATCCATCTATTTTCACATTCCTCTAAGATTTTTCATGTCTGTCTTACTCATCTACCTAAAATCCCAGGTGGACTCTAAGGAAGGATAATCCTGAATACAGTTGAGCCAAAGGCTGCTCTACCCCTCAAGACCAGATCCAGTTTGTATTGAGTAATAAAGGTATGAGAACCTGCCTAGGTTGCAGCTGCATATATGTCATCCACAGAAGCTCTAGCCAGAAACACTGAAGAAGTTGCCATGGACCTAGATGAAGGGGGTCTTAAAGGCCTTGGTAAGGATAGACCCAATTTGCTGTAGACAAATGATATGCAATCCGTCAGCCATCTGGCTAAAGTTACCTTTGCAACTGGTTTGCCCAATTTCAAATATGCAAATGATAAAAATAACTGATCTGTTCTCCCAATTTCTTTTGCCTATGTAAGTAAAAATATAATTGTCTATAAAGAACTGCAACATAGTAAAGTTAGTAAATTCAGGAGGAATAATGGCAAATTAATGGATTGATTGATATTGTAGTCTGATACCACCTTAGGAAGGAAAGAAGCACTGGTATGTAAAGTGACTCTATCCTTGTGAAAAATCAAGTAAGGAGGCTTAGATGATAATGCTTGAAGCTCTGAAATTCTTCTAGCAGAAGTAATGGCTACTAGAAAGACAGTTTTCCTGGTCAGGAACTTAAGATCACATTTAGTTGCTGGTTCAAAGGGAGGGTGAATTAAGGCCTACAGTACCAAGTTCAAATCCCATTGTGGAGAATGACTCTTATATGGGGGTCTCAAAAAAGCTTTACAAAGTTTAGAAGAGGCCACAGAAAAATTTTCAAATCCAATATGAGACATAGCTATTGCTGCTAATTGAACTTTAATCACGGAGGAGCTAGCCTCCTCATTAAAAGCTGTGGCCAAAAATTCAAGTATACTAGGTATTGGAGCCAAGAAGACCTCAATGTGTTTTGTTGTGCCCAGCAAATGAACCTTTTCCATTTTCTTGTGGAAGGCTTATGGTAAGATAAAAGTATATGATGGAAGGGGAAGACAGCATTGGTTGTCTGGGCTATTAACAGAAATGAAGAAACCACACTGTTAGCTTGAGGTTTGAGACATTTGGATGATCATGCCTGTTGGATGAGACAGAAGGTCTTTAATTGGATCCAAAGTTCAAGGTGGCTAAAGAAGATAAGGCTAAAGGAAGGGGAACCAAATCCTTCGAGGCCAGTAAGGTGCAATGAGGATGACTTTGCTCTTCAATCTGGCAGCCATCTGCAGGAATTTTGGAATTAGGTGACTTGCTGGGAAAGCATAAAGTAGACTGTGGGGCTAATGGTGAAGTAGCGCACCCCCCTGTGATTCCCCTGTTGGGGGATTAAGGCAAAATAGCTGCCACATTTGTTGTTTAGGAGAGAAGCAAAAAGATCACATCAAGGCTGGCCACATTGACAGAAAAACATTTCTGTCACTTTCATGTTGAGAGACCACTCAGGAGGTAGAAAACTGGACCTGCTCAATTAGTCTGCTATCACATTGGACTTCCCCAGGATGTGCATTGCTATGAGAAAGCAGTTGGGTGAGATAGCTCATTGCCACACCATGAGTGCTTCTCAACAAAAGGGGTAAGATCTGCTTCCTCCCTGTTTGCTGATGTACCAAACTACTGACATATTGGCTGCTTGAATTGCAATTTTCCCTAAAGGGAGAGTGTCTTGGAATGCCTGCAACATTAGGAGTACTGTTCTCATCTCTAGGACATTGATATACAAACCAGCCTCTTTGGGGGACCAAGTGCCTTGGACTGTTTCTCCAGTAAGAGCCCACACCTAATCTGGGAAGTGTCCATGGTCACTGTGGCCTTGGGTTGAGGGAAAATGAAAGACCAGCCTTGTACAACTTGATCTGAATGCATCCACCACCAGAGGTATCTCTTGCATGCCTGAGTGATTCTTATTTGTGTTGACAAGCACTGGTAAAGAATCAACCACTGAGCTGCTAGCATCCATTGAAGAATTCTCATATGAAATCTTGCTAGAGGAACTAAAATGATGGCAGGTGACATTGACCCCAAGGCTTGAAGGATCAACCGGGCTGAAATCTTGGCATTGTGAATTAATTTCATAACCTGGAATCTGATAGTCTGAACTCCTGACAGAGAGAGAGAGAGATAGGTTGTCATTGATATCGTACTGAAGACTGCTCCTATAAATTCCAAAGTTTGTGTAGGTTGTAACTGCAACATCTTGTACTTTGTGGTTATCTCCAGATGAGAATAAATCTGAAGTTCCTAATCTCTTGCTCTTGTTAGTAGATGCCTGGTCTGGGTAGTAATGACCCAGTTGTCTAGATATAGAAATACTCAGAATCCCTGCTGTCTCAAGTGAGCTGTTACCCCTGCCATGCATTTGGTGAACACCCTGGGGGGCTGTAGTGAGGTCAAAGGGCAGTGCTCTGAGCTGATAGTGACTGGCTCACAGAAAGAACTGTAAATACCTTCTGGACTGTCTGTTTATTTTTATGTGACAGTACGCATCCTGAAGGTTTATTGAGCACATCCTGTTGTCCTTGCCCAGGAAGTGTAGAATGGACTGTACCATGACCATCTGAAACTCTGTATATTGAACTGATTTGTTCAAAGTGTTGAGATCCAAAATTGTTCTCCAGTCTCCTGTTTTCTTCGGCACCAGAAGAATCCTGACTAAGTTCTGTATCTTCTCTGATCTGCAGGAACTCTTGGATAACTCTTTTTTTCTAGCAGCTTTTTCTAGAGAAGTTGCTTCCGTCTCACTGTGTGGAACATTGGGGATTTTCTTTGGCATTGCTGGAGAGGGCTGGGAGAATGGTATAACATCTGGATATTATCCACTGCACCCAGGAGTCTCTTGTGATATTTAGCCAGGCTGTCTGGTGCAGGAATAGATGGCCCCCACTGCTTCCAGAGACGGACAGTCAGGCCTCCATTCAGGAGCACTGAGGGATCTATCTGAGAAAGAATCTCTAGATCCCTGGTTATGCGGACCACCTCTGCCATGCAGACAGCATTTTCAATTTGAGTTCTTCCCTCTGTTTCTGGGGGAACTCCAGATGACACCTAGAAAGGACCCTGTGACTTCTTGCATCACATCTTCCTCCCACCTCACTGGTTTCTAGAAAAAGACCTTTGAGGGGTAGAAAAACATACACTCAGATCAGACATGGTCTTCCCCTCTTGTTCACACCTGGAGAGTGTGTCTTTTACCTTGGGGCCAAAAAGTGAGGTTCCATCAAAGGGTGCATTGATGAAAGAAGACTTAAATAGCTCTGCAAAGTCACACAAGTGCATTCAGGCATGTCTCCTAATGGAAATGCCTGAACCCACCAACCATGACGTACCATCAGCAGCATGTGAGATTAACCTCATAAATGAATGAGATATTGATTGAAGGGAAGCCAGCTGTAAGGAAATTTTATACCCATCTTCAGAAGATATGGACTGGAGAGAGATTTGGTAAGATCCATGATCAAATCTCTCTGAAGTCTGGTAAAATGTGCCAAATAATTCAGTGACATAACAGTGAAAGTCACTGAAGCATAGATGTGTTTCTCAAACCTGTACAGTGCCCTAGCCTCCCTGTTAGAGGGGGTGGACAGTGGAAATCTGTTACACTAGTTCCTTTCTTGTGGCTTCTGCAACAACCATGGCATCGACTGGTACTCCTTCACTCCAGTGTAAATGGTCTTCCTGGGGTGCAAGAATTCTATCTGGTCTCTTAGGTATTGGTTTGATGCTGTCCAGTTCCCTCCACAACCACCAAGAGACCAGGTCCACAAGCTCATTGGCATGGGGAGTCATCCATGGGGTAGATGGGCTAGACCTGAAAGCCTTCAGAAACACTGATTCTTCTTGGGAAGGGTTATCAGGAGACCAACCACCTCACTGTTTAAAGAGTTCCAAGATGTTTCCAAAGGAGACATCATCAGGTGGTGATCTGAGGGACTCCTCCCCCTCATCAAAATGAGTGTCCTCAGTGAGAGACTTCTGTGGGGAGTTTAAGTGCCTCCTCTTGCATGTTCTCATCCAAGGGACTTCCTGGGTGGGTGCTCCGGGAAGTATTAGAAGAGATAATAATACCTTGATGGGTGGACTGGAGACTAGCTTGGACAGACTGTTCCAGTGGAAGAGATGATTGAGGCCAAGAGGCAAAACAATATGAGACAAGGAAGACTGATCTGAAGAGGACAAGGTCATCTGTTCTCTAGTCATAGAAGACTCTCTCCACTACCTTAAAATTGGGTCACCTAGAAGAAGCAGAAAATGACTGATCTGACAATGAAACTTCTCGAATCGTGGTCCCTGCAGCTCCTCTGGAGCCCCACCCGAGGAGGGAGTCAGACCTGAGCTATCTAATGCTGTGGCCCCAAGGGAAAGAGATGGCTCTGAAAGCTTTGAAGTCAACTCCAATTCCCCGGAAGCAGTGTCAGTGCTTCAGCTTCGAGGTGCTCTGTGTTGGTCAACTCAGAGAAATCATCTGAGTCAAAGAAGCAATGATCCTTGGATCTGAGGAAGACAGCCCCAAGGATTTCAGATGGCTACAAAACTGAAGGACGAATTGGAAAATCAAAGGTGGTGTGGCTCTATGGAGGTTCTCAAGACCTGATGGGGTTGGAGCTGAAATGACTCCCAGACTCCCATTTGAATCTGCGTCCTGAGGAACGTCCTCATCATCCAATGTACTACTGCTTCAGATAGGCTCCTGGAAGATCAGAGAGATGAAGCCACTAAAGGGGGGGCTAGAATTCTTCTGGATGACTGCTCAAGGAATGGAGAAAGTAACCTGGAAGAGAAAGGCTCCAACATCAAAGATGGGGGCTATGGATCTAAGGAGAGCTTTCAATTTGTGGTTTTGGATCCAAAGTGGTTGGAGCCAACTTTTTCAAAAGTTTTGCTGGGAGCTCCAATGAAGGAGCCAAAGTTAAAGTCAAGGCGAAAGGATCATCAGGAGACTTTTTACATGACTCCTTGTCCTTGGTAAAAGAGTCACTCTTTTTGTCTGTTTTGTAGGGGTTCGATCCCCAGCAACCAAAGGAGATGGTTTGAAATTAGAAGGTTGCTCAGAATGAGTTTGTTTTTCATATTAATTAAAGCTCAAGAAGTAAAGCCTGCACAAGTGCCCCATTCAGCATCCAAGTTTTTCAGACCTAAGCAGTATACACATTCCCTGTTAGCATCAGAGTTTGGAATCTTGTGCTCACAGAAAGCACATTTTTAAAGCCAGAAGACTTATCTGACATTTTTAACAAATAAGAAAAATAACAATGAAATAAAAAGATATTTAGAATTTATATATATATATATATATATATATATATATATATATATATATATATATGTATATATAAGGGAATGAAAAAAACTACCAACAATACTATTGTAAGGTACTAAATTTAGTACAAGAAGGGGAAATAAAAGATTATTGATGATGGTAATGTAAGGTATTCAAGGAGTACGAGTAAAAGGCTGTTAGAAGAAAGGAAGAATGTAACAGTAAAAATTGTACAAGCGAGGTATAGGTTTTGAAGAGAAAGAAATATAAATAAGACTAGACTCACTTAAAGTAAAAAAAACAATGACAATATAAACATTTAACACTTGAGAGCTCACAATCCATGTATGTTTGTAATGGCAGCAAACGAGATCTGAGATGTGTTAGGTACATGAGGAATTATGGGTACAGGGAGGAGCTCCAAAGTTCAAGAATCCTTCAATCTGGAAGAAGTGGCCTAGTCAGATCTGAGTATCAGATCTGAATCCAACAGTTGAGGAATGAATGAAAATGACAACATCAGATGTTAAGATAAATCTTACTGGAAGATTCAAAGGAAAGTTGGGTAAGAGCCAGTCAAATCCCAAGGAGGGGTAGGGTCTTTAACCAGAGGCCTGAGTAAAAAGACATTACATAATCTCAATAAAGCCAGGGAACAAGGATTCACCCCTGAATGAAATGACAGGTTAGTTGAACTTTGATAGTAAAGTAGCTTTCCCTGTTCCTAATAATCCATCCATCTATCCTCAACCCCTTTTCCCATTTTGTTCATGGGACCGGGGTGTCACTTCAACAGTAACTGTCATCTTGAGCCAAGGTTCACACTGCTGGGTGGCTAGCTCTGTCATGGTAGTTCATCGGTACCACTCACTTGCACACACATTCGCACCTAAGGCCAGTTTAGAGTGCCCAATCCACCTACTGCATGTTATTAAAATTGGAGGCCAAAAAAAAAAAAAGAACTGCTGAGACTGGTGCAGAGTAAGGATCCAAATATCTCTGAAGGACCCAGATTGAAAATCTTTTCCATTTACTCTTGTAAATTTTCCTAGTGGGAAGCTTCTGAGAGGATTAAAGAATCTGTCACATTGAGGAAGAAAGACTGGGCTGTCTAGCCATCACTGGAAATGGAGAAACCATACAGTTAACTTGAGGGCATTGATGTCTGGCTGTCACATCTCTGTTGGGTGAGACAGAAGATCTAGCCATGGACCCACTATTCATAGAGGATAAGTAAGATGAGGCCAGGAGGAGGAATACCAGACCTGTTGAGGCTAAAAGGGTGCAATGAGAATAATTGTTGCCTTCAACCAGGATGCTTTCTGTAGAAGTTTGGGGATTAATGGTAAAGAAAGATCAGTGTAAAGGAGACCCAAGGCCCAATTCTGTGCCAAACCATCTACTGGTGACTCCTCATGTGGTGGGACCAGGGCAAAGATCCTACTGCACTTGTTGAGGGGAGAAGCAAAAAGATTGCAGCAAGGTTGACTCCATCAACGAAAAATCTCTTCTGCCATTGTCTGATTGAGAGACCACTCATGAGGCATCAAAATGGACCTACTTAGTCTGTCCACTAGCACGTTGGTTTTCTCTGGCATGTGCATTGTCTAAAGATAGCAACCAGAAGAAATCATTCATTGCCACACACTCACTGCTTCTCAACATAACAGGCAAGATCTGGTTTGCCACTGTTTGTTGATATACAAGACTGCTGACATGTTGTCCACATGTGTCACAATCATTTCCAAAGGCAGAAAACATCTTGAAATGTCTGCAATGATAGCAACACAGCTCTCATCTCCAGGACACTGATGTGCAGATTGGCCTCTTCTGGGGGCCACGCACCTTGGACTATCCTTCCCAAGAAATCCCCCCCACCCACCCAATGTGGGAGGCATCTGTGGTGACTGTGGCTACTGGATGAGGGAGAATAAAAGGTTGACTTTGAGAGACTTCTGAATGAATCTACCAAAGAAGGTATTCCTTGCAAACTTTGGAAATCTTGACTGTGCTGCTTAGAGGATGTAGAAGTATAGACCATTGTACTGAAAGAGTCCACTGAAGGACAATCATATAATACCTAGCTAACTAGAATAGATTTATTGCAGATGCCATTGATCCTAACACTTGGAGGACTACTCTTGCTGTTGGATGGGAAAAGGAGATCACCTTCATGACCTGAGACTTGAGTGCAAACCCTTTTTACAGGAAACCAAACTATCTGCTTGGTCATGTCTATACTAGTATCTATGAACTCCAGGGTGTGTCTAGGGATAAGCTGTGATTTGGTGTAGTTGACTGTGATGTCCAAAAAGTGACATAACTTAAGCAAGTAATTGCTCGCTTTAATCAACAGATGTCTGGATGGGGCAGTCATTAGTCAATCATCTAGATACAGAAACACCCAGCATCCCAGGAGTCTCAGGTCAGCCACTACCACCATCATGCATTTGGTGAACACACTGGAGGCTGTAGTGAGACCAAAGGACAGTGCCCTGAACTGGTAATGGCTGGCTGCCAGCTGGAAGCACAAGTATTTTCTTGAGTGCCTGTTTACTTTGATATGATAATATGCATCATGAAGATCTATCGAAAACATTCAGTTGTCTTTTCATAGAAGAGGTAAAAAGGACTGAACTGTGACCATCTGGAACTTGGAGTATTTTATGTATTGGTTGAGTTTACTGAGATTCAAAATTGGTCAAGTCCCCTGTCTTCTTTGGCACTAAAAAGAATCTTGAGCAAGTTCTGGATCCTTGCTGGTCTGGTGGGACTTTTTCGATGACATTTCTTTTCTAGCAGTTTTTCTATTTTCAAGATTGCAACCTCCTTCTGATTGGGTAGGACATGGGGACCTTTTTCATCTTTGTTGGTGGAATTTGGGAAAATGGTATGAAGTAACCTCTGGATATGATGTTCTGCACCCAAGTGTCTTTTGTGATGGATCTGTCAGAGAAGGTATCTGTACAGCCCTGGTTCTGCGAGCCACCTCTGCTGCAAGGGCAACGTCTTCCATTAGAGTCCCCCCCTCCCCAACCTGGGAGGAACTATCTCCTCGTGACTCCTGGAAAGGCCCCTGAGACTTGCGAAGCCACAATCTTTTTACTACCTCACCATTTCCTGGAGAAAGATCTCAGAAAAACAAATCCCAACAACAAACAGAATCTTTCCATCTTGTTCACTTCTGGAGAGTGTTTCTTTAACTTTGGGGCTGAACAAAGACAATCCATCAAAGGAAGCATTAATGACTGAAGACTTGAAGGGCTCCACAAAGTCACACAAGCACATTCAGGAATGCTTCCTGACCACTATGCCTGAACCTGTGGCCCTAGAGGTACCTTCAGCAGCAGGATGAGAGATTAACCCCATGGATGCATTGGAGATGGACTGTGGGGTGGACGTTTATAAAGAAGCTTTCTTTTGGTCCTCCAAAGACATGGACCTTGAAAGAAATTTGGAAAGCTCCTTGAGCAAATCTCTTTGTAGCCTGGTGGAATGTGTCAAATAATTCAGCGAACAAAATGCAAGGATTGCTGAGGCATAAACATGCTTACCAAACCTGTCCAATGTCCTCAACTCTCTATTCTGGAGCGGACAGACAGGATCTGCACTGCAAGCTCCCTCTTGGTGGCTGCCACCACCACCATGTCAGCTATAGGGACTCCCTTGTCTAGTGGGCTCTATCTTTTGGAACAGCTAGAAATTGCTGGGTCTTATAGGGATAGTTTCTGTTGTATCGGATTAATTCCATGTTCAGAGTGAGATAAGATCAATTAACACATCAGCCTGAGGGACCACCCAAGGTGCAGCCAAGCCAGCCTCGAATGCCTTAAGAAAAACTGACTCCTCTTGAGAAGGAGTATTGGAGGACCACCCACCTTTCTGTTAAAGGAGTTGTAGTACCTCTCAAAAGGAAGCAAAATCAGGTGGGGATCTGGGGGTCCCCTTCCCTTCACAGAAATCAGTGTCTCCAGTGACATATTCCATCAGGAAATCTAGGTGCTTCCTTTTGCACATTATATTCCTAGGGACCTTATCAGTGGGATAAACTGGTGAAATACCAGATGAAGGTGGAGAGTCATGTAAGAGGACTGGCTGAAGGCATGAACTGAAGGCATGAACTGAGTGACTGTCCCAATGAAATAGGCATGATAAGATCAGTGCTCAGAGTCAGTGGAGGGAGGGTATGATCCAAAAAGAGCAAGAATGTCCTTTCTCTGGGTAAAAAGAAAGCCCTCTCCACAACCCAAAATGCAAAAGGTCCAGGAGAAATAGCAGTTGCTCACATAGGAGCTGTGGCCACTGGCACCAACCTTTGCAAACCTATGGAATCCTGTGCTGAGAGGTTCTGACAGCCACAGAGTCGATCCCAACACCTTGGAGCCGGTGCAAACACTCCAGCTCTGAAGGTTCTTCTGCTCCGAAGAGAATGGAGCTGGATGAGTCAGGGGAACAGTCAGCATCAAAGAATGAGCAGTTTTCGGATCTGATGAGGACATCTTGGAAGATCTCACATTCAAGGGCTCTGAAACCACTGGCCAGAAAGGATAATGAGAAGTGATGTCATGTTGAGATGAGGGCAGGCTCAGAGGTCTGATGATAGCCGAAATTGGAATAACCCCCATCTGAATCTAAGCCCTGAGAAACTTCCTCATCATCCTATCTCTGCTTCAGACAAGCCCTTAGTAGACCTAAGGGATGAAGTAGTAGATGGTGGCCTGGAAGATCTTTTAGGTGTCTCTATAGGAAGGGTGAATAAAGCTGAGTGAAAAAAAGGGATCAGATCAAAGGAGACCTTGGTTTTGAATCTGAAAAAGGTGTTGTATCAGAGATTTTCAACACTTTAGCTAGTGGCTCAAGGCTGGAGCTGAATGGGAGGAATGATCAGGGGTCCACTTCCTGGGCTCCTTTTCTGTAAGCACCAAATTAAGCTTTCCTTTACCTGATTTACCTGAGGGAGTTTGAGCCCCAGCCAAGGCAGAAACAGCAACAGGAAGGAAGCAAACCTTTTATTACAAGCTGATTCCTCCTGCCATTTAAGGCCCAGGAACTGAACTATGAACAGATAGAACAATCTAGATCCAAATGGGCAGAGCCCAGACAATATACACACTCCTGTGGGCATCCAAGTTAGGGATTTTATGCCCACAGGAGGTTCGCTTTTTAAAACCAGTATGTTTGTCAGCCATAATGGAAAGTAAATTACTTGTATGGCAACAGATGAAGACAAGGAAACTTCTATTTATTTATTTTTCAGCAACTGTAAAAGGAAAAAGAATACCAGCAATGGTAAGCGAGTGATACACTAAAAGTGGGTAAGTAACCAGAAGGGTACCAATAATGGTACAAAGAGACTACCCCAAAAGGGTAGAAAGGCCTAACAGGGGATAGAAAAGGAAAATGAGAAAATGTGAAGAGAACAGACAGAAAACACACCTCAATACTACATACGAATAAAGGAAGGAGGAGGGAAGCAACTAACTGTGCAAAATTACATAACAGGCTATCTCTAATTCTCCAATTACTTGAGAGCAGAAATCTGCATTTGAATGATGTGGCAGCAAATGAGATCTGGAGTATACCAGGATAGTGAGCATTATGGGTAAAGGGAGGAGCTTGAAAGCTGGATCTGTAAGTCTGGTTAAAGCAACTGAGTCAAATCCGATATCGGATCCAAGATCCATAAGTTGAGGAATGAATGAAATTGACAACAACGGATACATAGTTTTGGTAACTTGTTACAACACTTCCACCTCCTCAAGTTTCTCAAACTACAACTGGATACCAAATGCTCTCCTTGTTACTTAAAAATAAAAAGAGACCATGTACTAAAAAACAGGAATAATTTATTCTAGTGCCTTGGTGTTACCACCTTCACATAGTTTTGGTAAGCTGCCCACTATACAGCAGAGCTGAGAATAATACCCTAACATCATCACTTTGGGGAAAACAATTATAAGCTGTTAAAATAAAAATGTAATACTTTAATCCTTAATTTTCAGAATGTGTTTCTAATGAAGCTATTTTGCAAAGTAAGCTGGTGGAAATATATTTTGTTGTGGTTCACACACTAACTGCACAGTTGCCTTAAAGAAAATAATTTCACAATGTCACTGTAACAGGTAAAACAAAGGTACGTGTTAAACTTTTGGTGCAGAAATAATGAAGTTAGTACTGATTTTTAACATCCATTAAAACAAAGTAAATACAAAAATACCATAGAAATGCACCTACTATTTAGCTCACCATCATGGTTCACCTCTAAATACTAAAGCTATGCCTGCAGTAATACACGTCTGTTTAGTACATACATCAGATCCTCCAAAATGCAAGTGAAGAATAAATGGCAAGACTGCACAAGGGGTAAGGTTTGGTGCTCACCACAACATCCAAGGCTAGTTTTTTCCTAGATATTAAACATGCATGAAAATACAGAATTTTTTTTTTTTGGCATTTCAAACTAGGGTACTGTGCACTCCTAATTTCACAGCAAAGCTAGAATAGCACAAAATCAAAATTTTATTTGCTGTAGCCTTGGGGGTATGATATTATGCATCCTCTGTGTATTTCCACAGAAAGGTAGGAAGGAAGAAAAGTAGAGAAATGAGATAGCAGTATTAATTTGAAACACAGAAAATGAACTGGACTGAAAGTCCTATGCAGTCATGACACACCACCAAAGCCAGACAACTTTAGGAGCTGATACAGAAATTGTTCAAGTACAAGTTTAACATAAAATATCATGGGAACTGTGAGTAGGAAAGTGTGCCGCAATAAACAAAGTATGAATTTGCCATGGCAACAAGTACAAAGATATTGTGCTCACTAAAACAGAACTTTTGCAAGGAGAAAACACTCAACAGAATAATGCCAATCTGACTATGGAATCCAAAATACATTTGTAATCTTTACAGACAAAAATTATAATTAAACCTGAAGAAATCATACAGACAATCGTAAACTATCACAGTAAGATATTTATCAAGTAAAGCAGCCAGCTATGACACAGAGGACTAAAGTTCTGACTATGACCTAATACAAGCTGTACCCTGCAGCTATTGCCAATACACATAACGGGAAGTTAGATATACAGGAGAAATATACTTTGCCTAGCATGACACCCCACTGTCAATCAGCTCTTACATCTATCAGTAGTACTTATGGCCAGCCAGAATGGGGGGAAATGAAAGTGGCAAAGGCAGTTGGGCAGCCTGATGGCTTCGCAGGTGAACAACACAAGCAGACTTACTAAGCAAGACAGTCAATTATGTCAAATCCAGTCCTACTAAACACATAAGAAACTAAGCCTTGCATCTACATTATTAACCTAAGAAAGAAGAAAGTACAGTAGGTGGTTTATGTATTTGTTATGCTTACATTTTTGGGGTTACCGGGGAAAGGCTGGTTTGGTAAATAATGGAATAGGACAGATGAATGTGTTTCATTATCATATACAGCAGTCAACAGTGAGGTACCTCACACTCTTTGGTGTTAGTATTTTGGGAAAATTGGTCAGATAAACAGCATAAAGAGAGAAGCCAGCCTCGAATGCCTTAAGAAAAACTGACTCCTCTTGAGAAGGGGTATTGGAGGACCACCCACCTTTCTGTTTAAGGAGTTGTAGTAACTCTCCAAAGGAAGCAAAATCAGGTGGGGATCTGGGGGTTCCCTTCCCTTCACAGAAATCAGTGTCTCCAGTGACATATTCCATCAGGAAATCTAGGTGCTTCCTTTTGCACATTATATTCCTAGGGACCTTATCAGTGGGATAAACTGGTGAAATACCAGATGAAGGTGGAGAGTCATGTAAGAGGACTGGCTGAAGGCATGAACTGAAGGCATGAATTGAGTGACTGTCCCAATGAAATAGACATGATAAGATCAGTGCTCAGAGTCAGTGGAGGGAGGGAGGGTATGATCCAAAAAGAGCAAGAATGTCCTTCCTCTGGGTAAAAAGAAAGCCCTCTCCACAACCCGAAATGCAAAAGGTCCAGGAGAAATAGCAGTTGCTCACATAGGAGCTGTGGCCACTGGCGCCAACCTTTGCAAACCTATGGAATCCTGTGCTGAGAGGTTGTGACAGCCTCAGAGTCGATCCCAACACCTTGGAGCCGGTGCAAACACTCCAGCTCTGAAGGTTCTTCTGCTCCGAAGAGAACGGAGCTGGATGAGTCAGGGGAACAGTCAGCTCAAAGAATGAGCATTTTTCGGATCTGACGAGGACATCTTGGAAGATCTCACATTCAAGGGCTCTGAAACCACTGGCCAGAAAGGATAATGAGAAGTGATGTCATGCTGAGATGAAGGCAGGCTCACAGGTCTGATGATAGCCGAAATTGGAATAACCCCCATCTGAATCTAAGCCCTGAGAAACTTCCTCGTCATCCTATCTCTGCTTCAGACAAGCCCTTAGTAGACCTAAGGGATGAAGCAGTAGATGGCGGCCTGGAAGATCTTTTAGGTGTCTCTATAGGAAGGGTGAATAAAGCTGAGTGAAGAAAAGGGATCAGATCGAAGGAGACCTTGGTTTTGAATCTGAAAAAGGTGTTGTATCCGAGATTTTCAACACTTTAGCTAGTGGCTCAAGGCTGGAGCTGAATGGGAGGAATGATCAGGGGTCCGCTTCCTGGACTCCTTTTCTGTAAGCACCAAATTAAGCTTTCCTTTATCTGATTTACCTGAGGGAGTTTGAGCCCCAGCCAAGGCAGAAACAGCAACAGGAAGGAAGCAAACCTTTTATTACAAGCTGATTCCTCCTGCCATTTAAGGCCCAGGAACTGAACTATGAACAGATAGAACAATCTAGATCCAAATGGGCAGAGCCCAGACAATATACACACTCCTGTGGGCATCCAAGTTAGGGATTTTATGCCCACAGGAGGTGCGCTTTTTAAAACCAGTATGTTTGTCAGCCATAATGGAAAGTAAATTACTTGTATGGCAACAGATGAAGACAAGGAAACTTCTATTTATTCATTTTTCAGCAACTGTAAAAGGAAAAAGAATACCAGCAATGGTAAGCGAGTGATACACTAAAAGTGGGTAAGTAACCAGAAGGGTACCAATAATGGTACAAAGAGACTACCCCAAAAGGGTAGAAAGGCCTAACAGGGGATAGAAAAGGAAAATGAGAAAATGTGAAGAGAACAGACAGAAAACACACCTCAATACTACATACGAATAAAGGAAGGAGGAGGGAAGCAACTAACTGTGCAAAATTACATAACAGGCTATCTCTAATTCTCCAATTACTTGAGAGCAGAAATCTGCATTTGAATGATGTGGTAGCAAATGAGATCTGGGGTATACCAGGATAGTGAGCATTATGGGTAAAGGGAGGAGCTTGAAAGCTGGATCTGTAAGTCTGGTTAAAGCAACTGAGTCAAATCCGATATCGGATCCAAGATCCATAAGTTGAGGAATGAATGAAATTGACAACAACGGATACATAGTTTTGGTAACTTGTTACAACACTTCCACCTCCTCAAGTTTCTCAAACTACAACTGGATACCAAATGCTCTCCTTGTTACTTAAAAATAAAAAGAGACCATGTACTAAAAAACAGGAATAATTTATTCTAGTGCCTTGGTGTTACCACCTCCACATAGTTTTGGTAAACTGCCCACTATACAGCAGAGCTGAGAATAATACCCTAACACCATCACTTTGGGGAAAACAATTATAAGCTGTTAAAATAAAAATGTAATACTTTAATCCTTAATTTTCAGAATGTGTTTCTAATGAAGCTATTTTGCAAAGTAAGCTGGTGGAAATATATTTTGTTGTGGTTCACACACTAACTGCACAGTTGCCTTAAAGAAAATAATTTCACAATGTCACTGTAACAGGTAAAACAAAGGTACGTGTTAAACTTTTGGTGCAGAAATAATGAAGTTAGTACTGATTTTTAACATCCATTAAAACAAAGTAAACACAAAGATACCATAGAAATGCACATACTATTTAGCTCACCATCATGGTTCACCTCTGAATACTAAAAGCTATGCCTGCAGTAATACACGTCGGTTTAGTACATACATCAGATCCTCCAAAATGCAAGTGAAGTATAAATGGCATGACTGCACAAGGGGTAAGGTTTGGTGCTCACCACAACATCCAAAGCTATTTTTTTCCTAGAGATTAAACATGCATTAAAATACAGAATTTTTTTTTTTGGCATTTCAAACTAGGGTACTGTGCATTCCTAATTTCACAGCAAAGCTAGAATAGCACAAAATCAAAATTTTATTTGCTGTAGCCTTGGGGGTATGATATTATGCATCCTCTGTGTATTTCCACAGAAAGGTAGGAAGGAAGAAAAGCAGAGAAATGAGATAGCAGTATTAATTTGAAACACAGAAAATGAACTGGACTGAAAGTCCTATGCAGTCATGACACACCACCAAAGCCAGACAACTTTAGGAGCTGATACAGAAATTGTTCAAGTACAAGTTTAACATAAAATATCATGGGAACTGTGAGTAGGAAAGTGTGCCGCAATAAACAGAAAGTATGAATTTGCCATGGCAACAAGTACAAAGATATTGTGCTCACTAAAACAGAACTTTTGCAAGGAGAAAACACTCAACAGAATAATGCCAATCTGACTATGGAATCCAAAATACATTTGTAATCTTTACAGACAAAAATTATAATTAAACCTGAAGAAATCATACAGACAATCGTAAACTATCACAGTGAGATATTTATCAAGTAAAGCAGCCAGCTATGACACAGAGGACTAAAGTTCTGACTATGACCTAATACAAGCTGTACCCTGCAGCTATTGCCAATACACATAACGGGAAGTTAGATATACAGGAGAAATATACTTTGCCTAGCATGACACCCCACTGTCAATCAGCTCTTACATCTATCAGTAGTACTTATGGCCAGCTAGAATGGGGGGAAATGAAAGTGGCAAAGGCAGTTGGGCAGCCTGATGGCTTCGCAGGTGAACAACACAAGCAGACTTACCAAGCAAGACAGTCAATTATGTCAAATCCAGTAATACTAAACACATAAGAAACTAAGCCTTGCATCTACATTATTAACCTAAGAAAGAAGAAAGTACAGTAGGTGGTTTATGTATTTGCTATGCTTACATTTTTGGGGTTACCGGGGAAAGGCTGGTTTGGTAAATAATAGAATAGGACAGACGAATGTGTTTCATTATCATATACAGCAGTCAACAGTGAGGTACCTCACACTCTTTGGTGTTAGTATTTCGGGAAAATTGGTCAGATAAACAGCATAAAGAGAGAAGCAGCAGAACTGGGTGATTTACATTTTCATTCATTTTTGGATTATTCAGTTTATTTAGTTCATGATTAAAGTACAGATGCAGCCTGAATCAGCATTCAACAGGCATGAGCCTGAGAAAGTAATCCTGAATCGCATGCCAGTCTATCAGAACAAGCACATGCAGACAAACGCGCCCGCGCGCTTACACAATCGCACACATATGCACACCCTCACCTACAGACAATTTGGAACAATGCCAAGTCTACTGCAACACTTTGTTGGGATATGATAAGAACACAGAGCACACACCAACAATCCATACAGATCCAGGTAAGATATGCAGACGCAGCACAGACGGCACCTTACACAGGAAGCAGACTAGACAACCAATTGCTATGGGGCTGCAATGCTAATCACTGTGCCACTATTTATTTTGTTATTTTTTGTTAGAATTACAGCTATGAGAAGGACAATGAAAGCTGTCATTCATAACTGAATGAATCCAGTAGCCCACTGGGTTTATGTAAAAAATGTAAAAGAAAGACATGATGTTTAATACCAGTTAAACTTCTGATTTGCAAACCTGAGAAAACTAAACAGTTCTGTTTTTCATTCATTATCAAACTGGGCATCCATGTTTATTTACTGGAAAACAGAGAAGCTTATTTTATGGAGTCATGCTTGGGGCAAACCCACAGCAACCCTTACTCTTGTTGCTTCTCAAACTCATTTTACGTTGTGATTACTAAAGCAATTTACTGTCAGATCATTATTTCTGGAATGCTTCACAGCTTCAGGTGTCCTCACTCGTGGATTTTTTCCCCAGGATTTCACTTTCTGAAACAAAAAAAGCTTAGAATCTGCTTGAGCTGAGTTTTTGGATGACTTCTGACCTATTCTGCTTGTTAGCATGATGCTGTTAGAAGGTAATACACTGACTGGCATCTTATTTTCTTGGACATTAGGGAAGCTTTTTTTTTACTTGTGAGACTCCATTTGTTACAAGACTAACTGATACTAAATACAATATCATGCTCTCTGTTAATGGGCTGCATGGAGTTATGTGTTTCAGTGGTAGAAAATACACTTCCATTATTTCAAAAAGAGTCAGTGGTACAGTTCAAGTCTTATTTTTCTTCAGGGGCATTTTCTAATATAGGACTAGTTAATCAAATATGCATGGTTCTTAACAACTTCACTCAAGAGTCAGGGACAAATCCAAAAATAATGAGGTCAGAGGCCCATAATTAGGGACAGATTTTCAATAATGCTTTTATTCACTTAAAGATTTAACAGAATAACAGGATTTTGTACTAAAATTAATTTTCTTAAAAATTACAACTCTGAAACTCTAATGGTTGCATCATTAAGTGACTGTAATCCTCAGTGATTTGCCAAAAAATCACAAATTTAACAAAGCACAGACCAAAACGTGAGGCCAAGTCAGGGTCGTTCTATAAAATCAGGGACAGCTGAGAGACAGCACCTCACAATTTGGAAATTCATGAATATGTGCTGTATTAATAAAATGGATACATGGCCAGGTCATGGGCAGAGGTTTCATAAGTGTTCAGGCAATTTGGCCATCAAGGAACACTTTTTGTTGTTGTGTCTTTCGGCTTTTCCCGGTTAGGGGTCGCCACAGCACTAATGATTGGCAGTAGATTTTTACGTGCCGAGTTGCCGGCCCTGACGCACAACCTTCAATGAAGGTACGCCCATTCATACATGTCTCCACACAGAAGACGCTCTAGCTGAGAATCGAACAGGACAACGTCTTACTGTGAGGCAACAACACTACCGCAACACCACCACCGCAGTCTGCCATCAAGGAACACTGATTCCCTTATATTCTAACTTAATTTTCTCTCACCCATACATAGATTCAAATGTGTTTTAAATTTTATCAGTTTCATTGATTACAACACTGAAAATGTCATGCATTCATTTTTATTAGTAGAATGTATGCATGCTCTATTCTGTAAAAAAAATCTTGGGCAATTGTGCTACAATGGATATTCTGTTTTAAACTGACTTGTTTACTATATTTTGACTAAATGTAGGCTGGAAAAGACAAATGTTCTCAGGCTTTCTCTTTCCACTCTCTATGTTCTGTAACATTTCCTCTCTCCACAGATGGGTGTGGCTGTTAGGTTTATTTAGGAACATACCAATGCTACTGTGCTTTTATTGTGTCACTCACAGCCAGGGACTTTCCAGGCTGAGGCCACACTGCTTTCTTTCGTTTACTGACAAAAGCACACATTTTACTTCCTCACTTAAATGCAATTATTCCATAGGGAATCAGTATGATTTCAGGATTACTTGTCCGATGTGAGCATCAAACTCTCCCTAAAGTCATGAAGTTCAACAAAGATTTTAAAATCTGTAGTCTGTTGGTAGTCTTTGGATTTTTATCTTGTTTGGAAATCTGGACAGCAACATACATTCTTAAGCAAGTATATCTGGTAAGCATTTTTATTTTCTTTTATTCATTTTTAAGATGGGTTCACATGTGCATGTATGTATGTGTGTATGTGTATGTATGTGTTGGGGAGGGGATGGAATTTGATTCAAGGAGGAGGAGGTTTGAAAATATTTCTTCACTTATAGGCAGTTTATCCTGTCAGAGAAAGGAAGAAGAAGCTATAAATATATTCGAAGAAGAAAATCAAGAATGGGTTTAAAGGATAGACTGACAAAAAGCTTAACATTATTTTAGTGTATGTAGTAGCCTATACCAAAACATAGTTCATTAATGAAGTCTAGACTGTCAAAGAATTTTTCAGTCTAAGCACGCTTCATTAAAGAACATTGCTGTAGCTACATGTTGTGACAAGTCTGAACAATTTCACATGGCTTTTCCACATTTATAGTTCATGCATTTTATTAACAGGCTGTTTTAACTAGTAATGATCCACTCAAATGGAATAAGGTTGTTCATGTAGTCATCTGGTAATATAAAGAGATTATTCTTTTAGAGGCGATCACACTTTATAAAGCTAATTACACAAACTCTCAGTTAACCGACACCCATGGGGATTGGTAGATACCGGATAATTGTAGTTCCTGGTTGCTTGAAAGTTACTATTAAAATAGGCCTGACTAATACTGTACCCTATACTATTTGTTTGGTTTGACTTGTTCTCAGGTTGTGGAGAGAGGGAATTTATTCCCATCTTCCTTTTTAAAATTCTAAAACTCTAAAAATGTAAGTTATGTTTCTGCAGGGGGGAAACAAAGTGCAACATATGAAAACTGTACTGTATTTCTTTGATATTTTTTTCCGGTTCTTTGCGTTCCGGTTAACTGAGAGTTTACTGTACCTTACTACAACATACTTCATTAGTTTACACAAGAACATATCTGTTGACAGGAGGAGAGGTGAATTGAAAACCCCTACGACTGAAGCAGAAATAAAATATCGATAGGCTTATTGATGACTAATTACTCTCATTTAACAAATCAACAAAGCATTCTTATTTTACAAGACTAAATTGATAAGTTTTAATTTCCTAGGGGGAAGAATAGACATGCTACTTTTAGGTTCCTATTACGTTGTCGAATCCTTGAAACTTTGAACCTGAGAACATCGAACTCAGATGTTCGAAGTTTCAAGAATTCGAACGTAAAAAAAAATAAAAAAATATAAACCCTAAAACCTACCTAACTGTTGCAAGCAGGCCCCCCCCCCCGCTCTTTAAATATACCAACTCTGAGATTGCAATACAGTGCGGAAAGGGAAGATTTCCCTTTACTGCACTGTAGTGCGATCTCGGAGTTGGTATATTTAAAGAGTGGTGGGGGCAGGGGGGCTTGCCCCCCTGCTTGCAATACTTTATTTTTTTGTCTTTTGTTATTATTATTTATTTATTTATTTATTTTACCGTTATCGAAGTTCCGACACTTCGAACATAAGGGTTTGACCTTATGGTGTTCGAAGTTTCAGAACTTCGATAACATAATAGGAACCCCTACTTTTAGAATATAGGCCTTAAGAGTTTAAATGCTTTTCCACTTTTTTAAATGTCACCCTAATAAGCAAATGAAGTATCCCTTTTCAGTTTTCCTCTGTTGTTACTATATCATAACACTGAGAAGATTTGCTGAGCCTGAGTTCTGTACTGGCTTAACTACTGTGTCCAGAAGCAGTTGTTATTTTTCATAGGAAATCTGGATAATTCCCAGGAACCCCTGCAAAAGAAATAACTGTAGATATTTTGATTTTCCTCGTAAAATTTTCATTCATTCATTAAGTTTTCTGACAGCTGCCCTAAATGTAATTGCTTTAGGGATGCTTTGTCTTTTTTACATTATACTGTGTTAGCCCAATTCTGTTAGAGTAAAAAGCCAGGATGTGGTATATAAACTGGGGGATGGGCTTTATTTAATTACTGCAACATGAAATAAAATGTAAATTCTAGGAAGTTAAGCCCCCTAGCCCCATATGAACATAACTAACTGATCTGTTTATTTTATTTTTATTTTACATTTGTTGACCGGGATAGTCCGACTGGATGCATGTCCATTTTCAGCGGAGGCCTGGGGAGAAAAGATCCAAGGGTAAGCAGATACAGCATTACATAATACCAGCATTACATATTACAAACAGATTATTTACAGAGATTACATAAGTAAGCAAGTTAAACAAGTTCCACAGGTTAAAGTTAGTCCTGAGCACAAGTCAGGATTAAATTAAATTACACAGTAAACTGGTTAACAGATTTTTACACATTCGAGTTAGCCAGGCTTGATACATTGACATAGCCAGTTAAGTAACAAATGTTGTTTGAGTCTAGTTTTAAATTGACCTAAGGTGGAAAGTAAGGTAATATCAGCTGGAAGTGAGTTCCAGGATCTACTTACAGAGTTTGCAAAGAGAGAATCACCGGCTGTGTTATTAATTTTGCTAGTCTGAATTAGTAGTTTGTTAGAGGATCAAGCGGTCTAGGATTGTTATAGGGGTGATAATATTTTTAAGTGCAGGAGTATTGTCCGGATTATAGAGGATTTTATAGGCCATAATCAGTTGGTTATACTGGATTAGGCTAGGTAGTTCAAGCCAACCAAGCTGATTTAGATTGATGCAATGATGTGTCCTAAAAGGCAGCCTAGTGGCAAACCTGGCAATGTGGTTGTAGCAAATTGAGAGTTTGTTAAGGACAGTCTTGTTCAAATTCGAGAGTAGAGGGGATGCATACAGAAGGGTTGAAAGAAGGTGAGAGCGAGCTATGGCAATTTTAGCTGGAGGGGTTAGGAAGGCTTTTATTCTGTAAAGTGACCCTAGTTTTTTATTGATGGTTTTGATAGTTTGGTTAACATGTAGGTCAAATTTGAGATTATTGTCTATGATGACACCTAATAGTTTTGTAGATGGGTCAGGGAGATTATTGTGCCATCATTTGATTTTATGGTAAAGGTGAAAGCGGTAGACCTACATGTTGGTGAAAATAACAGCATTTTAGTTTTTGGGATTTAGGATCAGACGATGTTCAGAAAGCCAGTTTTCTATTGTATTAAAGGTGGTCTGGGTAGCTGACCATAACTCTACTGGAGATGTGGCTGAGCAAATCAGAGTAGAGTCATCAGCATATTGGATACAGCTGACTTTTGGGATGACAGTATAAAGGTCATTAATGAAGATGGAGAACAGCAAGGGCCCTAGTATAGAGCCTTGTGGTACTCCGAGGGTGTTAGGTAGAAGGTTAGAGAGTTTGTTCTGCCAGAGGACAGCCTGCTGTCGACCATTCAGGTAGGACTGAAACCATTGGAGGGCTCCAGTATCTGGACAGAATGTTTGCAGGGTGTGGATTAAAAGTTGGTGATCAACCATATCGAATGCCTTGGAAGGATCCAAAAAGAGGGCTGAGGATATATAATTATTGTTGCAATTATGGTTTATGGTGTTAGTAAAGGCTAGGAGGGCTGAAGTAGTGCTGTGATGAGGATGGAAGCCATGCTGAGTGTCTGCCATAAGGCGATTTTGGATTAGGTGGTGCATGAATTGTCTATGAATACATTTTTCCATAATCTTTGCAAGTGGAGAGAGTATAGCTATTGGCCTATAATTGGAGAATTCAGTAGAGCTGCCTCCTTTGTGAAGTGGGATTACATAGGATATTTTCCAGATGGTGGGAATTTTAGCTTCTACTATGGTTCGATTGATTAGTATTGAGACGGGGTAAGCAATAGCATCAGCTGATTTTTGTAGGTACTCTGCAGGGAGTTGATCAGCAGAAAGTGTAGTGGGTTTTAATTTTTTGATCAAGGTACGGATAAGTGAAGTGGCGAATGGTTGGAAGCTGAACGCAAGTAGGATTTTAGGGGTGCTACTTTCAGGACCAGGGGAGCTAGGAGGTAGTTGGCTAGCTAGGGCTTGAATTGTCTCAGTAAAGAATTGGTTAAAACTATCAGAAACATCTTCAGGGGTTTTATCAATAGTAGCAGCAGGGATTGGGGTTGAAGTTTGTCCAGGATGTAGTAGATTATTTAAACCTGCCCAAAACTTCTGAGGGTTATTTTGATTTACTGTCTGTAAATTACAGTAGTATTGTTTTTTGTCTTGTAAAATTGATTTTTTGGTTTCGTTTCTGGATTGCCTGTATTTAATGTGATCTTGAGGGTCTTTAGAAGAACGCCATAAAGCCCATGCTTTGTTTCTATGGGTAATTTTGAGTTTAGACTCTATAGAAAGCCATGGTGCAGTTTTTGCCTTGGTTCTCTTTGAACGAACAGGTGCATGCAAATCAAGGATCTCAAGGAATTTGTTGTTAAAGTATGCTACTGCTTCCTCTAAGGGGAGGTGTTTTAGAATAGACCAATTACATGAGTTTAGTTCTTGCTGGAATTTGGCAGGGTCAAAGTTTTTATTGTTTCTAACCTTTCTGAGTAAGGGTTGTTGGGAATTAATGGTTTTGTGCTTAATTACATATGTGAGAAGGTGATCGCTTAGGCCATTAAGGAGGGTACCAGAGGTGTACAGTTGGGGGTGACTGTTTATGAGTACCCAGTCAAGTATACTTTCGTTTTGGTTGGGTTTACCTATCCTGGTAGGGGTGGATATGATTTGTGTAAATGCATGCAGGTTAATATGGGTGGTTGGGGATTCTAAGGAACAGGTGCCCCAGTCTATGTTAAAGTCTCCAAGTAGTAGGGTTTCTTGGGGGTAGTGACATGATAACCAGTGCAGGATATCTTCAAATGTAGATATATTGTTACCTGGGGGAATGTACATAGAGATGATATTAATGCATTTATTTTTATTAAGTTGCAATTTGGTGGCAAGAATCTCAGAGTTATTAATCTGAGGAGGTTGTATTACATCTATGGTGACATTCAACTCAGATTTATAGAGTACAGCTACCCCACCCCCTTCCTCGAAGCACAATCCAGCCTGTGTATGTTGTACCCAGGTGGTAACACTTCATTGTCTTTAGTGTTAGGTTTTAACCAGGTTTCAGATAAACAGAGAATCTCAGGGGAGTGGACATCCAGAAGTGCATGCAATTCATGTACCTTGTTATTAATGCTTCTAATATTGAGATGACAGACTAGGAGAGAGTTAGTTGGCCTATAAATTGTAGGTTTGTAGCTTAGATTACAAGTAGAGGGGGTATGTGTATCTGAAGTGAGTGGGCCAGGGTTGGGGTGAATATCACCACCAAGTATTAGGTTGAGTCTATATACTTGGTGATGAACTTCAGGAATTTGTTTATTAGTCTGTGGTAGTGTTTGGATCTAGAGCTAATGTGCCTGGGGTTGAGATGTTGATAGACTAAACAAGATGTTGGATAGGATCTGGTACTGTAAGTATGGTTGAAGGTTGAAGGTGGAAGGATTTACAGCTGGAGTGATAGCATGGCCTTTTGGGACCTGAAATCCTGTAAGAAACTGGTTTTCATACAAGGTAAGGAGGTATGGTGTGAACAAGAGGGGTAGTAAAGAGGAGTACATCATTATATGTGATTCAGCTAGTGAGTGAAGGAACTGTTTTACCTGGTGATGCATGGGGAACAGCAGACTCACTGAGCCACTGTCTTTCGGCTTTTCCCGGTTAGGGGTCGCCACAGCTGAACTCCAGTCCGCTAATGATTGGCAGCAAATTTTTACGTGCTGGCTTACCGGGCCTAACGCACAACCTTCAATGAAGGAATGCCATTCACGCATGTCGACACACAGAAGACACTCTAACTGAGAATCGAACGTGCAACGTCTAATTCCATTTTACATTCTTCTAACAGTATGAAACATCATCACTTGAATTGCTAATGCTACAAAATGCTGTTAAAATCTTGTATTCTGTTTTGTGGTTTCAATTTTGTATCAGTGAAAAGAGCAGTTCAGGTTCACAGGTAGTTACTAGGCATGCAGTCAGAAGTCCTCCCCAAATCATTGTCTGGTTAAGTGATTAGCTCAGGGCCATACAGAAGGCAAATGAAAACTGAGGGAATCAAACCGTGTACCACATGAAGTAGCTTGGTAAAGTATAGCTTTAAGCATTTGCACTGACTGCCAGACAATGCAGATTTAGTAATATATTTGAGTTAAACTAAAAGTTACTAGAGAACCCCTTCCACCACTCAGTTTTGATAAAGCAGAATTTCTTCTCACCAAACTACACATTAACAAATACAAATATATAAATATTGTCTGTATCTATATTCCCCCAGACAATAACACTAACATCCTAGATGACATACTCCACTGGTTAACCAATAACCACCCCCAGGAAACCATTGTGCTTGGAGACATCAATATAAACTGGAACTCATACTCCTTAGAATCCCCTTCCACCCATATAAATCTATATGGGTTTACAGAAATTATATCCTCCCCCACTAGGATCAGTAAACCCAATAAAGCAACTTAGACTGGATACTTATCAATGGGCGGCCCCGGTGGTGCAGCGGTAAGCATTGCCACCTCACAACAAGAGGTTTTCTGGTTCGATCCTCGGCTGGGGTGCCTTCTGTGTGGAGTCTGCATGTCCTCCCTGTGGTTGCGTGGGTTTCCTCCAGGTGCTCCGGTATCCTCCCACATCCCAAAGACTTGCTGTAGGTGGATTGGACACTCTAAATTGGCCCTAGGTGTAAGTGTGTGCATGTGTGTGCCTCCTGTGGAAGGTTGGGCGCTGGACTGGCAACTTGACACCGTAAAACTCCACTGCCAATCATGAGTAGACAGGTGATCCACTCTGGTGACCCCTAACCGGGAAAAGCCAAAAGAAGAAGACTGGATACTTACAATAGTCATCCCCATATGTATAGAGGTGGGACTTTCCCTGATGACCTTAGTGATCACTCTCTAACCTACATCATCAGACATAAAACTGATGATCCCCACCAGCCCACTCACAAAACAATTAGAAACAATAAGAACTTCAATCCTGCCAACTTCCAAAATGAACTAAAACATGTAACTGGTCAATCCTAAATCTCCTGCCACTTGATGAAGCAGTAGTATTCTTTATTACTAAATTTCTTGCCGTACTTGATTCACTTGCCCCCGCATGTAACATTAGAACTAAAACTAAAACAAAAACTGCACCATGGCTTACAAAGGATACCAAAGCAAAGGTCAAACTTAGAAATAAAAAATGGGCCACCTGGCATGGCACCAAAGCCCCTCTAGACCATCTGCGATATCGACAAGTTCGTAATGACACAAAAATCCATTCTGCTAGACAAAAAAACTACTATTATAATCTTCAACAAAGACATCAAAACAAACCTCAAAAGTTTTGGGCAGGTATAAATAAACTCCTCCATCCAGGACAATCCACCACTCCTACCCCTTTCACTTCTTCCCATAAATCTCCAGAAGAGATTGCAAACACCTTTAACAGCTTTTTTACTGAGACTGTCCAGATTCTTACTAGCCAGCTAACACCCACAAGCACTAATTCTATCATAACCTCACCCGCTACCCATCTCCCGTTAAGTTTCCAACCAATCCCTATCTCACTTATCCGTTCCCTGCTTAAAAAACTAAAACTGACCACCCTATCTGCAGATCTTCTACATGCAGAGTACCTACAAAAAGCTGCAGATGTCATAGCTTATCTAGTCCTAATCTTGATCAATAGAACCATATTCGAAGTCTCCATCCCTTCCATTTGGAAAACATCCCTTGTCATACCACTCCACAAATGTGGCAATTCCACAGAACTATCAAATTATAGACCCATATACTGCAGTGGTGGTGTGGCGCTAGCGCTGTCACCTCACAGTAAGACATTGTCCCGTTAGATTCTCAGCTAGAGCGTCTTCTGTGTGGAGACATGCATGAATGGGCGTACCTTCATTGAAGGATGTGCATTAAGGCTGGCAGCTCGGCACGTAAAAATCTACTGCCAATCATTACCGGACCTGAGTTCCGCTGTGGTGACCCCTAACCGGGAAAAGCCGAAAGACACAACAACATCAAATTATAGACACACTGCCATACTTTCACCACTGGCCAAAATAATGGAGAAATGTATTTATAAACAACTCTTGCACTATCTCATACACAACAATCTGCTGGCTAACTCTCAGCATGGCTTTAGGCCACACCATAGTACCTCCTCTACCCTCCTCTCTTTCTCCAATGTCTTTAATCATAACCATAATGACAACAAACTATCCTCAGCCCTATTCCTCGACCTATGCAAAGCCTTTGATATGGTCAACCACCAACTGCTCACTGCCACTTTGAAATCCATTTTCTTGAATAACCATGCCATTGAATGGTTTCAATCCTATCTGAATGGCAGACAACAGGCTGTCCTATGGGAGGGAAATGTATCTACTCTACTACCCCTCACCCCTAGAGTTCCCCAGGACTCTTATCTTAGGACCTCTTCTCTTTTCAATCTTTATTAATGACCTTTACTCTTCCATTCCAGATGCTACATGCATACAATATGCAGACGATTCCACGTTGATCTGCTCAGCCTCCACCCCATCTAATCTGCATATGCTATTCCAGAAAACATTTAACACAGTTGAGAACTGGCTCTCATGCCGTCATTTGCTCTTGAACCCTAAAAAAAACAAACTACTATTTTTCTCCCCCACTCACAGGTCAACACCACTTTCCTTTATGATTTCCTCTAATAAAGGAACTGTTATTTCCCCAGATAACCATACTAAACTCTTAGGGGTAACTGTTGATAATAACCTTAAATTTGATGCGCATATCAATCAAACTATTAAAACCATTGATAAAAAACTGGGCTCCCTATATAAAAATAAACCTTTCCTTACCCCACTAGCAAGGACTGCCATTGCCTGAACTCATCTTCTCTCCACCCTTTTCTATGCCTCCTCCCTTTTTACTAACTTGAACAAATCTGAACTCTGCAAACTCTCAAGCTGTTATAATAACATTGCTAGATTTGCCACTGGCTCTACTTACAGAACTCACCACTGTCAAAACCGTAAACCTCTAGTATGGAAATTGACTAGCTCACTTCAGTACAATCAACTTGTAGTAGCCCACAAAATTCTCAACCAACCAGATAATACCCCTGCACTTAAAAACATCATTTATCCCTACAGGAACACCAGACCACTGCGATCTTCTAACAAACTACTAATTCAAACACTCAAAACTAACAACTCAGCTGGTGACTCCTTGTTTTCTAACTTGGTAGGCAAAATTTGAAATTCACTTCCAGATGATCTAACACTAGAACCATCACTAAACCAATTCAAGAAAAATCTGACACACTGGCTTTGCCCCTGCCAGAATCCAGACTAACTTCTCCCATACTATAGTATACAAAACAGTATTTTAAGTAATACCTAGTTGCTTCTATCCGATTGTCTGTAACCATATAAAATTCAGCTATGTCTGACAAGAATTGTTTTTAATGTCCATGCTTAATTTCAATGTAATGTTTTAATGTTTGGAGCTTTTCTCCCCAGGCCCCTGCTGAAAATGGGCATGTATCCAGTCGGACTATCCCAGTCAACAAATGTAAAATAAATAAATAAATAATAAAATGTTTTTTTTTTTTTTGAGCATTTCTTTGTTTGTCTTCCTTACCAAATTACTTTAAGATGGGGAAGTTTATCATGTGCTTCATTTTAAACACAATAAGATAATCACACAATAAGGAACATATTACAGATATTCTCGTTTATCCTACTGACACTTCAGAATGGCATTCATTTCCTAGCTATTTAAAGGAGAATCTGATATGTAACAGTTCTTCCAACCCCCCCCCCCCCACAAATAAATCTTCCCTGAATTGTTATAGAATTTTACCTCCCAAACACTAAGCTCCCTCAACTCAAAATACTTTTTAGCTCTGTAGACTGGTCACCGCTAAATAATGTGAGTGATCCCTCAGCTGCAGTAGATTATTTTCTATGCAACACTTTTTCCCAATACAGGATTTATTATAGCAACTTACTAAAAGAAGGTAAGAGTAGAGGCCTGCCCTTGCTAACAGCTGAGATTAAGAGAAAAATTAGAGCAAGAGATGCTTCCTGAAAGGCCTGGAAACTAGACTAACTAAATACCCATCTTCAGCAATCCTTTCTTAATCATTAAAAAGAAGTTCAGTATTGCCACCAAGACAGCTAAAGCCACATACCTGAGGGGAAAAAACAAAAGATCTAAATCTAAAAGATTTTCGAAAGTATTACGACAACTAACTGATACATTATATAAATCCAACATTAGCAATCTCACCACTTTTGCCAACAATTATGCATGTCATCGACAGCCTTCTATAAGTAATACTACAAATACACTTCCCCCCATAGGAGCCCCACATAGATGAAGTAGCAGACTTCTCCACCAATATATTATACCTTCTTGCCTCTTTTAATGCAACATTCCACTTTCCACAAATAAGCCAAAACAAATCCCTTCCTCAAGAACTCAGCAATTCTGGTGACAATTTCTCCAAGCTCCACCCTAATTTCTTAAGACTGACTACTAAGAAGATAGTGAAACCACTTACTCCTATCTTCAAACCCACCTTAACCAATGCATTTGTCCCTTCTGCCTTCAAACATTCATTCATTATTCCATTACCAAAAATCCCTTCTCCTGAACAACTGAATGAATATAGGCCCATCTGTAATCTCTGTCCTGTTACTAAAATATTTGAAAAAAAATACTACTGTAGAATCAACTACTGAAGCACATTAACTGTTATGGTTTACTATGTGATGCACAGCATGCTTTCATAATTTATTCAGCACTTTCACAGCCCTCATAATGGCTACCAGTACTATATATTGCAATATGAATGAAGGAAATATCACAACAAATCTGGTCATAGATATTACCAGGGCCTTTGAAACTGTCAAGTAATGCTTTGTAATAAGTTAGCTAAACTTAACTTCTGGCATAGTACTATCCACTGGTTTCATGGGGTGCTACAAAACAGAACTTTCCAAATGTATTACAACTCTCTTTCCTCCATGGGTATTCTAAATGTAGGAGTCACACAGCTCTGCATTAGGACCCCCTACTATTTTCCTCTTTATCGATGACAGTCCCACTGAGATTTCTAATCTCAATTTGGTTATGTATGCAGATGATGTAGTCCTCTTGCAATCCAGTAATAACCATTCTAAACTACAAATGAAACTCCAAGAAGACTAAGCTGTGCAACTGGTCTTATTCCAACCGGCTCCCAATCAGTCATAAGAAAACTAATTTAATAATATTCTTATCTACAAAGAAATTACCCAGCATCCCACCTATTTATATAACATGCCATAAAGGTAATGCATTCACAATGCTACTGAATAAAAATATCCAGGATTTATCTTTGACTCAAGTTTTTCCTTTACAGCAAATACTGACTCTATAAGTAATAAAGTACTAACTCAACTTAAGCTTCGCTATAAAATCATGTACCTTTTCTCACTAAAAGCCCAATTAGCTATCATTAAGAATGTGCTAACTTCCTAAACTTGAATATGGTGCACTTTCCTACTCTTACAATCAATTTACAATACCTACAGAATGTAAACAGTGGAAAACAAAATCTGTACATGTCGCCTCCTTGCTCACCCTTTACTCTACCATTGTACTGTACTTAAAATGCGAACTGGCTCTCAGTAACTGATAGGGCCACCTTTCTCTTACGCTCACTAATTTTCAGGCTCCTAAAACAAGATTGCTGCCTACCTCTGAAAGTAAAACTTCCTGTTCTCAACAGGTCTATATTATATTCTCGGATCTGACATTGTCGGCATGAGAATATCGAACGCTCAGAATCTCGAGCGTGTAAAAAAACATACACAAAAAAGTACCCTAATGGGTTTAAGCAGGGGGGCAAGCCATCCTACACCCCACTACTTAAATATACCAACTCTGAGACTGCACAACATTGCAGTAAATGGAATTCTCCCCTTACGGAGAGATTTCCATTTACATGCTCGAGATTCTGAGCGTTCGATATTCTCGTGCCGACAATGTCAGATTCGACATTGTCGGCTTTCGATAATGTAATATAGACCCAATGGGTCTATATTATATTCTCAAAAGCTGACAATGTCGAATACTCAGAACCTCGAGCGTGTAAAAAGACATACACAAAAAAGAAAAAAAGTACCCTAATGAGTTTAAGCACGGGGGCAAACCTCCCTGCACCCCCCACATGGGGGCCTGCACCTCCCACAACCCCTGCTACTTAAATATACCAACTCCTAGACCGCACTACATTGCAGTAAATGGAAATCTTCCCTTACGGAGATTTCCATTTACACACTCGAGATTCTGAGTGTTCGATATTATAGTACCGACAATGTCAGATTCTACACTGTCGGCTTTCGAGAATATAATATAGACCTGTTCTCAACAGTACATATTAACTGACAAGCACACAAGATAACTTTGCTCACCTTTGCTCACCCAAGGTTCAAAACCATACTGGAATAAAGAGCTTTCTTTGCACTGGGCCCTTGACCAGGAACCACTGACCAACAGAATCCAAAAACCAGGAGTCCATGAAAGATTATAAGAAACTGCTTAAAAGCCTCTCCTGTTTGAATTTTCTTGTAGTTGCTGTAGAGACTATGGTTAACTATTATGTCAGCCTACATTGTTAGTCATTCTGACTTTCAAACTTTCTCCAGTCAGGTAATACAACAGAAACTGATGTCTCTTGGCATTTAGTGCACTGTTGTAAATACTAGACATATAACTTGTAATGTTATTAGATGTTTTACTATTGTTCACTGCTCTGTAAGCCCAGGTCATGACTGAAAAAGGGTCAGTTGGCAAGATCACTTACCCGGATAGCAAATAGTAATAAATGAGTAAACAAACAAGAAAGCAATGAAGCGTATGCTTCATCAGTATGAGACAAAACATTTAACTGAAGTCGTCACTTTTATTTCTTACACCACTGGTGATGCAGGGGGTTGTACACTTGTCACTTTGTTTTTAAACTTAGTTTACAAATATGTCACTTTGAATTTCTTCTTAGCATATGTATCACTTTTAAACATTAACAATTTCTGTACATGATCACCTTCATATTAAATTACCTGGGCGCAGTTACAGAAGACTTCTCTAGGACAGAAAAAAATGTTATAATTATGTTTGAGATTTTACAGTGCTCTGAATAGTAGTATCAAACAGCTGTTACTGCTGAATACTGGTGCTATGTACAGAAAACGAAACTCAGCAGAGGAGCTGCTGGGGAATTCCACAGAGGAGGAGCTTGTCAGCCTGACGAAGCAAACATTTACCATGTTAAAAAATGTAGCACAAATGAAAATATTTGCAAATCAGATAAAGTTCCAAACAGTTTATAACATAAAAATAATTGATGGTATCATTTGTTAAAGCGTTATCATACTACGTTTGTGTGCGTGCGTGATACCACATGTTCTTACATATTCTGTGTTCACTGTAATAAATGCGTGTCACCAAAATATTTGCATTGTCTACACTATGTATTTCTGAAGTAATGAGCAGGCATTCTTTATACTGATAATAATCTACAAATGAGTACACACTTTTTGGAAACACGTCTCCTTTGCAGACTGCCAGATACAGTAGCAGTACAACATGCAGACTTTTAACTAACCTGTAAAGTGGATTGTCAGGCGGTGCTGGTTCTAATTGTTTTGTATGTAAACTGTAAAAAAATGCTTTCCAACCTGAATAAGGTAAACTTTTCTGTGGTTAGGATATTATCAGTAAGACAAAAAAGTTGTGAGAATGCAGGCTGGACCTAGGAATGTATGTATACTGAACACATAAGTTCTCATATTTTGGGGTTTGTGAGTTTTAAAGCAAGAAAATATATTTATTTACACGTGTAAACATGATCATTTTACTTTCACTAAGTAGATGTAAAGTACTATGCCCTTACTAGTATACAAAAATAAAATACACTTGAACTCATATGCACCATGAGAAGTTTTTTATAAGCTTCTTTATGACAAAAAAGACAGAGCACAAAATGAATACACCGCATGAAACACCAAGGCTACCAGAAGCTTTAGACCTAAAGGGTATTAGCTCGTATTTGCAACCTGGTATCTCATATTCCCTTAGGTAATGCTAAGGTAAGAAATAGTGGGAGTGGGGTGCTTGCATAGTCTGCCGTTTTATATAGGTGATAGGAATAGCAATCAGTTTGGTCAAAGGAAAATGGGCTTCTTTTTCAGTACAGTTATACACCGACATCAGAGTTGTATTTTATTCACAGTTGAAGGCCTAAAAATGTTCATCTCATTGAATTTAACTAAAAGTGAAATAATTCTAATAACTTTATATTTCTTCTAGAGTAATACACTGTGCTCCTGCGGGAGGGTTATACAAGGAACTTGTTTACTGAATAAAGAGGATAGAACGAGTATGATATGTTGTGTTTTCCTTTTTCATGGTACAGTGGTTAGCTTAGCAGGGACTTGCTAATTTGTCTTGCCTTTTTTCAATGAGGCAGTTGTGACAGATAGCATTTCAAATAGCTGCTTAAGGTTAGTTATTAGGGCAGATTGCCTAAAACTCATTGTCATTTTGCTTTCTGCACCATCAGGATTATCAATAACAGCACACACCAACTCTTCTCAAGGATGTCACTTTGCTTATACACTATGCAGACTTACCCATTAGTACAAGGAAAATGAGACATTGCGTGTCCATATTCATTAAGGATATCCACACCTTCAGGCTAGTTGCACAGCATAATGCATCCGAGATTATCCAAGTGCAGCTAACTCTGGGCAAGACCGCAATCCAAATTGTAGCTTGCTACAGACCCCCCACCATGCTCCAGGATTCCCACTCCTCATTTCTGGATACACTGGAAAATATTAGGGTACAACCCAATACCCTAATAATGGGTGATTTCAACTACCCCACCATTAAGTGGGAAAACTACTCATGTACCAACTCTTTTGCTCAATGTTTTCTGGAATTCATAAATTCCAACGTCTTAGATCAACTTATTCACACCCCAACTAGGGGCAGCAATATCCTAGATGGGCGACCGATGTTCCACACCAGAGGTCAATTCCTTGGTCAGATCCGACCACAAGCTAATCACCCTAGACATCCACATCCCACCCTACCCCCCATTAGAGAAACCACCATAAAAAACTTCTCCAAAGCCAACTTCACACTTCTTAAGACAGAAGTGGCAAACTTCATGACATCCATGCAGACGGACAATAGAGGTACGACTGCTGAATCCTACACAAATGCACTTTATAAGTGCTTGCATGAGTGCATGAATCGTGCTATCCCTAACAGAACCAAGATGCTATCCTCCAAAAAAGGAAGCCAATCTGGTGGTCCTCTGCCATAAACAAACTCTACAACAGAAGAAAGAAACTGTTGCAAAAAAAGAGTAAAATCCCATGACTGGAGGAGCTCCCTGGTCAGCCTCAGTAAGAAGCTGAGATCCCTCATAAAATCCTCCAAAGCTAATTACGAAAACAAAATTGCCACTGACTCTAAAGACAACCACAAAGCATTCTATAGCTATGTCAAGAATCTCAATGGCAACACTCAGATCTGCTCTGAGTTACAGCACAATGGCACTAAATAACAGAACCAACTGATATTGCCAACATCTTGGCAGATAGGTTCAATGCTAACTTTATCCCCCTCTCACCCCCTAGAGGGCCCATCTCTACACCAGAAGAATGCAAAGTTCCTGTAATCATGGCTGCACAGGTAAAAAACATGCTCTCCAAAGCCAAGAACACAGCATCCATGGGACCTGACAATATCCCAGGCTGTGTTCTACACGAACTACAGAACGAACTGGCACCCCACCTAAGTACCATGTTCAATCATAGCCTCACCTCAGGCTTCGTGCCCACTGAATGGTGCACCATGACGGTTAAACCACTCCACAAAGGGGAGCCATGACAGACTCTGGGAACTATCGCCCCATTAGCCTGACGAGCCTGGTCTGCAAGGCCATGGAACTCATAAACAAAGACATTGGTAATCTCCAAAGTCTTGACCCCACCCAGGTCGGATTTGTAAAAGGCAGAACATGTCTCCTAAACCTGATAGACTTCTTTAAAGCAGCCACCAAAGCCATAGATGAGAGTAAGGTGATGCACACAGCCTATCTAGATCTCGCCAAGGCTTTCGACACCACCCCCTACTCTGGAATTATAGATAAACTCACTAAACTAGGTATAAATCCTTATGTCACAAGATGGGTTGCCAACTGGCTCACAGACAGAACCCACACTGTGAAAGCAGCAGACTCCAAATCCGACTTCAGACCAGTGACAAGTAGAGTACCACAGGGTTCAGTCCTGGGTCCTCTCCTGTTTGGTGTCTACTTCTCTGAAGTACAGGCTAACACAGAAGGTCTTTGGCTAACGAAGTTTGCAGATGACTGCAAACTGGGAACCATAATCAAAACTCCTAATGATGTGGACATCCTACAAAAGGGTGTCACTGAGACAGATGCCTGGTGTCAAAGCCATGGGCTGAAGCTCAATGCCAAAAAGTGCATTGTCATCCCCTTTGGTAAAAACTTTGTATCCATGAACTACCACATAGGTGGTAGTCAACTTAACACCAAAAGTGTGATAAGTAGTGTGATAAGAGACCTTGGGACACATGTGGACAGTAGTCTCTCCTTTGATAATCACATTGCCACAGTGGTCAGGAAATCCTTCTACGTGGCACACTTCATCACAAAAGGTTTCTCATCCAGAAAAAAAGAGGTCATTGTTCCCCTCTACTCATCACTTTTGGTATGTACCTCACATGACATCTACAACACTGGAGAGGCCACAGAAATACCTCACAAAGAGGATTACTGGCCTCAAACAGATGCCCTACGCAGACCGTCTCAAAAAACTCCAGCTTTACTTCATCGCATATCGCCTACTCAGAGGCGATCTCTGCCTAACATACAAAGCTATGTCAAACCCAGAGCTGTTGAGCATGCTCCACTTAAAGAAATCCCAATCCCTCTGAGCTACACGCTCTAGGGACCTAAACCTTGTCACCACAATAAACAGAACATGCTGGAGGGATAGATTCATGTCCCAGAGACTTCCCATACTCTGGAACAGACTACCCATCTATGTCAAACAGAGCTCCTCATTAGCACTCTTCAAGAAAATTCTTGATGATTGGATGGGAAATAGGAAATTCACCCCGGGGATCACTTCTGTGGCTCTGCTTGACAGGAGCACAGGAAAATAATTATCTTGGGTGGCGAAAGCCAGGGTACCTTTTTGGCTAGGCTTATATAGGCTCTAGGGCCAATAGCCTAGTAACTACGTATAAACCTATGATTTCCTTTTGCAAACTATTGGATAACAACTGTAATCTGAATAGTGCAGCCTAGAAGGTAGTAAAAGTAATCCCCAGGTATCATCATTGCAGAACAATGAAAAAGAAACATAAAAAAGTTCCTTCCATAAGCTGGCCTTCATTATGACTAAAGTACATTTAGAGTAGTGAAGAACATGTACACAGAGGTCTGCTGTAATGGAAGACACACTTACTGTATATTTGGTTATGTCTGGCCTACACAAGCACTTTGAGACAGGATAAAAGCAATTGGAACTTGCTATGGCCTTTAGAAGTACTTGTACTCAAAATGAAGCCAGATAAATTCATTCATAGGCTATAATTTAAGAGTGCAGTCAGATGCCATAATTTCTATAACAATAAGGATAATATTTTAATAGCTTCATTAAAATGGTACATCTCCCAATGAAATTACATCTAAATGGTGCAGTGCAAGCCCTTGTAAAGAATATAGAATGTAACAAAAGTTTTTTTAACTACAAAACCTTGTGCCACTGATTTAGGTTCATAAGTTCACCTGCATAATTTACTAACAACCAATAGTCTTCAAGATGTTTGAGTGTAACATTTGTGTGCAAATTATTTGCAAAGGCACAGACAAAGACACACACACATACCTACATACACACACACACACACATACACAAACAATATTTTTGATTAAAAGGGAAGTTTATTTTATAATCTTGGAAGTGTGGTATAGCTGCACCTTTTTTGTTAATTATATCAATTTTTCATATTAGGTTCCACAATCCTGTGTTGTAGCTGCATTTTATTTATTTATTTTATGTTTTTATTTACAATTTGAAAATGTATTAGGAGTGCTTTCTCGGCATATTCAATGTATTGCCCTGTGTGAACAGGTAGGTCCTCCCTGTTTTGTTCTGAATTCCTTAGCCATTGTAACCACTATTTTACCCAACAAATTATGCACGAACTGATAAGTTCATAGGTTTTTACTAAGCTAATGACCACTGGAGCCCTTACAAGCCTAGCCATGCACCACAAACCCATATGGACCCCAAGTATCACTGGTGTCAATATGGCCAACGACATGTTAGTAGGGTGGTAACTAAGGGATTTGTACTGAGGTGTTATTTAGGGTAATATTTTTTGTATTAACTTTGCACATGGATAGCCGCTGTCCATAAGGGACACGGGTGCCAGATAGGGGGTAAATTTACAATTTCCCATCCAGTTGCCAAGGTTTTGTTTGAACAGGGGCAAGGATGAACTGTGTTTTACATGGATGGGGAGCTTATTCAATAGTGTGGGGATCCGTTGGGACACATATCTGTCTCTCTGGCACATTCTGTTTTTGTAACAAGTGAAGTTCACATCCCTGGATCTGGTGTTTCTGGTGCTGTTTATTTTGTGCATGTGCAACAGATCCATCAGGGCTGGATCTGAGGAAATCCTGTAAGCCAGACAAAGATCTCCTCTCAGCAGACTGTAGGACACTTAATACTGAGACAGAGCCTTTGGGCAATCAGTGTAGAACAGGGTATTATTCACGCCCTAAATTACCATGGTGAGAAACTTTTGTAGGCATTCCAACTGTTGCAAGTGGCTGCTTACAGGTACATGCCAAATGGTGCACTGTACTCTATGATAGGTCTGATACGGGCCGAGTAGAGTGGTACTATAATTACCCTGGACCTGGATGCCATACTCTTATCTATTAAGCTGAGAGACATAGAATGATTTTCTTACTATTTTAGATATGTGTTGGTCAAAGGCCAGACTGCTGTCTATCAATGTTCCCAGATCCCTTACTACTTGGTCAACTCTTATGGACATTTTATCAATGCAGTAATTAACTTCAGTTGAGAGTTTCCCAAATGGCATTATACTGCATTTTTTGGCATTGAGTTTTAGCCCATGATTTTGGCACCAGTCATTTTTCTGTGTTAACCCCTCTTGCAAGATGTTGCTGTCTTGTCTCCCAATTTACAGTCATCTGCGAATGTGGCAAGCCAGATGCCTTGAACATTAGCCTTGACTTCCAAGACGTAAATGCCAAACAGGAGTGGGGCTCAGCACAGGCCTTGGGGTACTCTGCTAGTGACTGGTCTCTTGGTGGAGGTGGTCTCATTAATCCTTACTTCTTGGGTGCTGTCTGCGAGTCAGCACTCAAGTGAATTATATAGGGATTTATGCTTAGCTCAAGCTAACAATGTCATAGTGGGGCTGTATCGAATGCATTGGCCAGGTCAGGTTATGCAGTATGCGCCTAATACATTTGCAAATGTATTAGGAGTGCCTTCTCAACATATTCAATATTCAATGTATTGCCTTGTGTGAACAGGTAGGTCCTCCGTATTTTGTTGTTCTGAATTCCTTAACCAATGTAAACACTATTTTACCCATCAAATTATGCATGAACTGATAGGTTCATAGGTTTTTACTAAGCTAACGACCACTGGAGTCCTTACAAGCCTAGCCACATACCACAAACCCATACGGACCTCAAGTATCACTGGTGCCATTTTGGCCAATGGCATGTTAGTAGGGAGGTAACTAAGGGATTTGTATTGAAGTGTTATTTAGGATAACACTTTTTGTATTAACTTTGCACATTGACAGCCTCTGTCCATAAGGGACACGGGTGCCAGATCGGGGGTAAATTTACAATTTCCTATCCAGTTGTCAAGGTTTTGTTTGAATAGAGGCAGGGATGAACTGTGCTTTACATGGATGGGGAACTTATTCCATAATGTGGGGATCTGTTGGGACACACATCTGTCTCTCTGGGACGTTCTGTTTATGTTGCAAGTGAAGTTCACATCCCTGGATCTAGTGTTTCTGGTGCCAAGTCTACCAAGTTAAATAAGTACAACCTTCCCTTAAAGCCAAATTGGGATGGGTCCAGTGTCTGTAGTTTGCCAATGTCCTTATTTAGCATTTGCTTGATAATTCATTTCATGACTTTGCATATTAGGCTTGTTAGACTGATAGGTATGTAGCTCCCTGGGTCACTTGACAGTCAGCTCTTGTGGAGGGGAATGATTGCTGCAGTCCTCCATTCACTTATGTTCCAAGTATGTCAAGTGGTTTTGATAGGTGTGTTTTTGACTGTTCAGGAGGCAACCAGGGATGTTACTGGGATGCACAGAAGCCACGTTCTTTGCTTTAGCAAGTGCTGTCAGCTCCTGATTCAGGGGATTTCAACTGGAGGAGTAGGGGGTGAAGTTAGAACTGAATTTATCAACCAGTAAATTTATGTCACCCTGATCAGTGAAGGTGGTTCCGTTCACCATCAGTTCAGCACTCTGCTGTATGTTACCTTTAAGGTTCCGGATGTAGCTGAAGAAGGCCTTGTGACTGTCCTTAGCCTGCGAGGCTATTCTGATCTCATAGTTGGTCTTGTTGGACTTAATTAGGGCTTTTAGTTTGTTGTTTAGTTGTATAAGGGAGCATTTGTCTTTAAAGGAGTTGCTCATCCTGATTTTGGCCATATAGCCTGTTTAGGTGAGGATTTCAACACAGGAGTTTGTTTTGGGTTTACTTCTGGAAGGTACAACAGCCTTTATGCAGCATGTTTGTATAGGGACTCTTTGAATAACTCTGCATAGGTAGCTGTGGTCTTGTGGTTTGGGGGAGTCTTGAATTTTGAAAAAAAAAAAGTCACTTAACAGGATGTAATTTTCCTTAGAATAGTTACTAAATCTTACTGGTTCAGCTGGGTTTTCTGGGCTGATTTTTACTTCAAACAAGACAGCTTTGCGATCCAATCTCACCAGTGAAGATATGACACAGGGGGTGCACTATCTTTTCCAGGATGTTTATGTTGATAAAGTCCAGGAAGCATTGTGCCTGTGAGTTTGAAGCACTGTAAGTTTCCTAGTCTGTAGAGGCATAGTTAAAGTTACTCACGAATAGGGTGTTTGGTTTGATGGTGAACACCTCTTTAGTAGGTTTAGGAAAGAATTGTGAGACAATATGGGGAATGAATGGTGATCTCTAGCTACCCATGATATGGTGAGGAACCTTATATATGGTGACTTGCACTTGGATGATCTTCATGGTATCATCCTGTTAACCTCCTCCTCTGTTGCAAATGCAAATCAAGATGTCTCCACCTTTGGCCCCAGTCTGTGCTGTTACTGGCCTGAATGTGTGGAAGGCACTGTAGCCTTGCACTGCCGTAGTACTTTCTACAGCTGTAAACCAAGTCTCGGTCACAGCACAGATTTCTACATTCTGCAGAGTGAGGAGGGCTTGAAGGGTGTGAAGTTTTTTGTTCGGGCACCTAGCTCAGACCATTAACACATTAAAGTTGCTTGGGGACTTTTTAACCATGTTGATAGTTTTGTATTTATTGGCATTGCCTAAAAAAAACTCTAAGGGGTAGACAGAGTTTTAGCCAATATCTGAAAGCCTGGAGGTGGAGGGAGATGCAGCCCATCCTTGGAAAAGCAATGTGGTCTGTTGATCATGTTCTCCCATGCTGACAGATATTGGATCCCATTGGTGTAAAGCCAGAAACTAAGCCGATTATTAAAATCCATCATTTTCTATTCATACTATGGCATCATCCTTGGTGAAGGTAGAATGCTGTCAATGCAAGGCTAGCACCTATCTGTGATACATAATCAGACAGATCTGCTATGTCTCTTTTCATATGCTCTAGTGTATCTCAGGTCATTTACACCTACATGGACTATAATAGAATCATACTGGTACGTGGAGTAAAGTGACCTGGCTCTGTGGGTGATATTGTGAATCCTGCCTCCAATATAGGCAGCTAACCATTATCCTCTCCTTGTCTAACCTGGAGAATGGGCCTCTGTGTATTGCACAATAAGTCCCCAGAGACATGATTATTAAGTAAAGTATATGCTTGGTTATGGGCTTTACTTTTGGGGGACCACTGGGTGTAGGCATATGTGAGATATTTGGTGTTTCTTTTACTGTTTGTTTTAGTAATTGCTGAAGAGCAGTGCTGCCATTAGGCAGTTTTGAAGGTCTTTGAAATTTGGTATGGTTTCGCTTATATACCAAGCATAAGACAGTGTGTGGTGAGCAGTATGTGTGAGAGATGTAGTGTGGGTATTCTTGACAACCTTGTTTATATCTGAGATTTTTTCCTCCATGGACGTTGTATATTTACATCTTGCATAGTGTTATTTTCTTTAATGATTAACTGGTTGTCTGAGAACATGAGACATTTACGATGATGCCCACATCTACCAAGCTGGCTACAGGGAAATTATGAAATTGCATACACATGTTGTCTAATCCTGTAACAGGGTGAGCTGTTTAGAATTAAGGATTGGGTTTTAACAGGGGTCCCCCAATGTAGTTCCTGCGGATAAGGAAAAATGTTTTACAGTACTAGGATATGGTAGTACTATTCTATATGCAAACTAGTTTATGGGGTTAAGGGCAAGATGTAGCAGAGTGCTAGCTAGCTGTTCTAAACATAATTCTGCACAATGTCACTCTGTTTAACAAGTTCCAGGCCTAATCCTAGCTTTATAAGGAAATGTTACTATCTAGGTGCTTGCTACTGTATGGGGTACTGCTAACCGCCGCTGAGTGGTAGGCAGAAAACAAGGTTGAAAACCGACTTCAATGCCCTATAGCCAATAAAGGACCACACTTTGAGCTCCTTGGAATTCTTCCCAACTGAGAGAGAGGAGGTAAACACTTTCTGCCACAGGATGGATGATCCTGGAATTTCTTAATGTGAAAGCACACCAAAAGTAAATAAATGATAATTGGCTATGCCACTGTATTTCTGTAAGCTAATATTCTTCCTATTTTTTCCACTCATCTCACACAGGTTAGCCCAAATAGTGCTCATCCCACATAGGGCTATCCCACTATCTGTCTTTCTTTATTAATCTTTGTTCCTTCAGATGACCTAAGTTGAAAAACTACATAACCAATTTTGGTCTTTCAGAAGTGACTCACCTTGTAAAGTTACATGACTTATGTACCTCATATATATTGTAAAAAATAAGTATGTGTATATGCCTGAAACATGTATGTTTATATTGTATTTCTGTTGTTATATGTTACTATGTTTTTGTTAAGCTCATTTACATAATGTTAGCAATGTACTACTAAAACTATGTTTACTGCTTGTACCATAATAATGTTCTTTTTTGTTGTGGAGCTTTTCTCCTCGGGTCTCTGCTGAAAACAGTTTTTTTCAACCTAGTCGGACACTAACTGCCTGGTTAACAAATGTAAATAAATAAGTAGCTCTCAAGTGCAGATTAAACAACAAACTACCACCAAACAACTAAGACCCTGGCTAATTCTCCATTTTGCAAGGAGATCTGAAGGCAAACAGAAGTAGAAAAAGGCAACAACCAAAGAAACTATAATTTTTGCCACAAAATTAAATACTTTAAAAATGCTCAAAAACAAAAGCTATAACTGTATAAAGCAAGTACAAGTGCAGTAATTCAAGACAATATTTCTTATCATTGCATGGATGGCTCTGGATGCAGATGAAGCAATTGAAAAGCACTGCAGACCTGCGTGAAAAGTGATATTTTCTGCTTTTAATTTGGCAATTATTCTCATATGTAGAAGTCTTTAATGGCTTAGCAAGGAGTAGACAAGCAGCATCCACTGTCAACCTTTCATCAAATATTTCTGATACCCTTCAAAGTATGGCACAAGATTTAAAATGTAATATACGTCAGTATTTCTTTTACAAACCTACATTGTTTGTCCCCTGTGCTATTTTAGATAAACTGATGACATTTTAAAGATTTTATATTGAGTACTGATCAGGCTGAGTAATGGGTCTAAAACTAAATGGGTCTGATGTGACAGTCCTCCTTGCAAACTACTACCATTATAGTCTGTTACCACAGACAGAGATCTGTTCACAAATAGCACTTTGCTTAACAAGACTTGTAGAGTTTAACTAGGATTTTATTTTATTCTGTACAGGGAACCATTAGGTATGTTATCTGCTTCCATGCAACTTGTATTTTTAATTTTACTTGAGGTAGCAATCATTATACCTGCAGTTATATAAGGGATGTTTCCCCCTTGCCGGTGTTGCACTATGACATATGTGTTTGCAATTTTTTTCTGCAGATATGTTCACTAAGTCATGCAGCTTAGTGATTACCTCACTGTTTACATTCAAATTTTTCCTTTTCAGTTTTCGGATGTAATTAAAGACTACCTTATTATTACTTTCTACCTTAGATAGCACACTGAGTTCAATTAGATCAGAAAGATTTGAAAAAAAAAAGAAAGTTATGTAATTTACTTACATTTTTTATGACTAGGACAGTCTTGAAAGCTGAACAAAATCTTGTTCCATTGTATATCTTATTAATTCCATGATTCAGCCAAGGAAGTTTATGTCCTACCAATATATTTTTATGGATACAAATTGCAGAACTTAAAATTATCATACAACTTGCTGACAGAATCCTACATTTATTTGCTTCATTAACAACAGTATCCAGACAAGTTTTCCATGAATATGTCATTTATTGAATCAGTTACCTTGTTTATCATTTTTTAACCGGGTAGGGGAATTGGTCCAAGGACCATTTTCAGTCATGACTTGGACCAGAGAAAAAAACAACAGAACCAGGCACACAATAGTTTGGAGAACTGTTTACATAGTAATTGGCATTGGCAGTAACAGGGTTGCAAAGTAGCGCATTACTGAATTTTCAATTAGAAGCAGATCATTTTCAGTTTTCAGCCAGGTGCAGATTATTACTGAAAATGCAAATTAGTTTACATTTTAATTCCAAAGATGCATTAAAATGAATATGATAAGGCTAAATCAGTATTAAGCCAACACATGGACTACACAATTATTCCTTACCTTATAGGTGATTTCTAGTCCGTATCTCTGACACACTTATATGTATGCTGTTTTACCAGATGGCTTTTTACTTGTAGTTTGAAGGTAGTAAATTCACTGACTTGTCTTATTTCTTCTAAGAGTTTGTTCTACCCGAAAGATGTATTTTTCTATTGATTAAGTCCAGAAAGGATGATTTATTTTTAGCTAGGTTTGATTTTATTGGTACAATACAAATGGTGGTATTATGATCTATGTTAATCATAGATGGTATCACAATAGCTGGGGAACAAAAAGATGCTAAGTTGTACTGCCCCTCTCTTTATTTTGTACTATTTTATAAATTGATGTTCTTCATATTGATCACTGCTGCTGTAGCCTTAGCTATATGGGTTATATCCTGCCAAGGATGTAACAGCCAGACAGCTTCTAAAGCTTCAGGGCACTTTCCATGCGCCTAAACTGTCAACCAGCTTGAGATGAGCTGACTAAAAAGCAAGTTTTGTTGTGAAGCCCTTCAGAGCTTTACTGCTGCTGAACAGTACACTCTTCTGAGGCTTTCAAAGAGCAACAGTTAGTTTGCGCTTTCCTTTGCTGGGCCAATGAGTTCCCTTTGAGGAAAAAAAAACTTCAATTTTCTTATGTTTACTGATCTTCTATTACTTTCCTCTTCTAGAAAGTTATTTTAAAGCTAGGACTGTCTCAAGAGGGTAACGTACCTTTAAATGGAGCACTTATTTTTATGTCGGTTTTAAAGTAGTGTAAACTGAAAAAAAGAAGTTATGTCTTACCATAACGTTCCATCTGTGTTGTCGATCTTCACTTATCCTTGACTGTGGGTTCGGTTCTGAACCTTGGAACCAACTCGGCCATTATTCCAGATCACACCTTCCAAAAAACTCTTGAGCTAAGCTCTACCCATAATGCTCCTTGCAAGATTACCGCAGATCAAGTTTGCAAACAATAATGACGGACAAGAAATAACAGACCAGAGACCATATCTGTGTCTCTATAATGAAAACCAATATTTGGAGAGGTCTGATCCATCAAGGGACCTAAAGGCAGGGGGGGAAGGAGGATGGGGATGTCTAGGGTAAGTGAAGATCAACAACACAAATGGAACGTTATGGTAAGACATAACTTCTTGTTAAGGTACATTTTCCTTGTTGAAGGTTTGTGGTAGGCTAGCATGATGCATTGGACTAAATGAGAGACGAATGCCTAGCAATCATGGGAACTAGAGAAGCCAATCAGTGAGCTTGAGATTCTGAAGATTTGGATCAACTAGTCCCTCCAGGTGGGGCAACAGATCTGGAGCTGGGTCCAGCATCCAAGGTCTCCGAATTAGATGAGGCCAAAGGAAAGGAAACTAGACTTGTCAAGGCCAGAATGGGGTGATGAGAATTATTCTGTTCTTTGATCTATTGTCTTTCTTTAGAAACTGGGATAGGAGAGTAATCTGAGGAAAGGCATACAATACACTGGGGGCCAATCGTGAAGGAGAGCATCTCTCGGTGACTCCCCTGGAGGGGGGATTAGGGCAAAGTAAATGCTGCACTTGTTGTTCAGGGGGAATGCAAATAAATCACAGCAGGGTTGGCCCCATTGGTGAAAAATCTTTTCTGCCACCAATGGATTGAGAGACCACTCATGAGGATGGTCCTGTTCAATTTGTCCGCAATCAGTTTGGAATTCCTACAGATGTGCATTGCTAAACTAAAGTGGCCGGAAAAAATTGCCCATTGCCATACTCGAGTGATTCTCAACAAAGAGGGTAAGACCTGGTTCCCCCTTGCTTGCTGATATACCAAACTACTAACATATTGTCCATCTGAATCGCAATTGTTCAGAAGGGGAGGGCTGCTTGAAACGACTTCAGCACTAAGACCACTGCCCTCATCTCTAGAACACCGATATGCAAACTGTCCTCCAGCTGGGACCAAGTGCCTTGGACTGTCTTTCCCAGATAATGCCTCCCCCTCCCCATCTGGGATGCATCTGTGGTCACTATGGCTTGTGGTTGAAGGGGGCCAAAGGGATGACCTGATAAAATATTGTTGTAATGGAGCCACCAAATCAGATCTTCTTTGCAATGATTGGTGATCGTAACCAAATGGGACACTGTTTGATTTAGTAAAGACCACTGAGATGCCAGGAGCCATTGAAGAATTCACATGTGATATCTCACAAGGGGAACTAGGGTGATAGAGGCTGCCATAGAGCCTAGAGTTTGAAGAAGTCATCTTGCTGTTACCTTCTTGCTGTGAATGATCTGCCCGACTTGTGATCTTATCCTCTGAAGTCTTTCTACGGGAAAAGACGCAATGCCGGTGATTGTGTCGAGCATCGCACCAATGAACTCCAGCTGTTGAGATGGCTCTAAATGGGACTTTTCATAATTTATAGTGGTACCCAAGTCGGAACAAAGAAGAGTACAGTCTCTTGCCTCCATGAGCAGAAGCCTGGTGGGAGCAGTAAGGAGCCATTTGTTTAGATATGGAAACACCCAGAAGCCTAGCAGTCTGAGGTGAGCTGCTACCACTGCCATGTATTTGGTGAACACCCGGTGGGCTGTGGTGAGAGCAAAGGGCATTGCCCTAAACTGATAATGACTGGCTCCCATTTGGAAGCGCAAAAATATTCTGGATCGCTTGTCCATTTTTATATGGTAATATGCATCCTGAAGATCTATTGAGCACATCCAATCATCTTTTTCCAAGAACGGAAGTGCAGACTGAACGGTGACCATCTGAAATTTGGTTTGTCAAACTGATTTGTTCAACAGACTCAGATCCAAGATTGGTCTCTAGTCCCCTGTCTTCTTTGGTACTAAAAGGAATCTTAAGTAAATTCTGGATCCTATCTGGTCTGGTGGGACTGCTTGAATGACTCTTTTATCAAGCAGTTTTTGAATTTATAAGACTGTTGCATTCCTGTGACTAGGTGGAATGTCTAGGATTCTTCTCAATCTGTTTGATTATTCTGAAAAGGGGATGTTGGAACCTTGGGTTATAATCCTCTACACTCAATTGGCCATTGTAATCTTTAGCCAGGCAGATTGGTGCAGGAATAATCGCCCCCCGACTGCCTCCAGATGACAGCAATCAGGCCTCCCTTCAGGAATGCTGATAGGAGTTCCCAGGGGAAATGAAAGAGACAAACTCAACAAGTGGGAAGATGAACAAATAAGTTATGAGAAAAGCTATAAAGAACTTACAGTTTTTATAAATATATTGCTGTCGCTCGATAGCTCAGAGGAGAGAACGTGTCTAGCACTATGAAGCGGCAAACGAGATCTGAGGTAATCTTGTGAAGAGCATTATGGGTAGAGCTTAGCTCGAGAGTTTTTTGGAAGGCATGAGCTGGAATAATGGCCAAGTCAGTTCTGAGGTTCACAGTAAAGGATTAAGTGAAGACTGACAACATCAGATCATATTTTTTGTGGAAAAAAATTGGCTTTAATTTTCTGTTGTGGGACTGCCATAGTGTTTGAAAGTGCTTTTTACTCTTTTTTTTTTTTTGACAAAAAGATAGCTTCTGTGGACTGATAGTTTGACTGGCTTTTGCTGCTTGCATTTCCTGGGAAAGAGGCATCACTTTTAGCTTGACCATGGAAAAGATTGTCACTCTCATGGTTGGTCCTTCTTCCAGCCACAAAAAGAAAAAGTTAAGCATACAGCCTTTGCCACCACAGCAAGGCAGCAATTTGCCTCAGCCTCAGGTGGGTGACTCGGCTCTGGCCATTTCTTGTACCTCAGACCACTCATCTTTTACCCTAAATCCTTTTGGTGCAGCACCTACGTCCACTAAGGACTGGGGGTTAGCCATGTCTTCTGCAGATGTTGGGATCCCCTCACAGACAAGAAAGAGACACTTTTGTCAGTCCAGGAAGAGGGAACAGGGAAGGCTTCCCTGTTATATCAGAATATTGTGCCCATCCCTGGGAAAGCAAAGGCTGTCCTTAGTAACACAGTTGGCCCAACTTTTTTCCTGTCAAAAAGAAACAGGAAGCCAAATATGCATCTACTCCTCCTCAAATTTCTTTGGATAGTAGTTTACTGGGACTGTCTCAGGGTTTAATGTGGGCTATCAATCCTTCTTGTAGGGTAGTCACTGGTAAAAGAAAGAGGAATTCCTCTTTTCCTGAACAGATACAGGATTCTAAATCTAAACAATAAGGTGCAGGGAGGGATTTATGGGTTTGTCCTCAGATTTCTGATTCAGATTCGGAGGATAGCTCAGTTTCTGATTCTTTCTGTGAGGTTTCTCTTTCTCTGAGACTTTGCTAAAATGTCCCAGTGTATTCAGTGGGAAAACACTGAGGTTTCTCAGTCCCTCAGAAAATATTATGATTTTTTACAGAAAGATTTTTCCAGACCCTACACCCATTCTTCCAGTCCTGTCTGCTTTAGAGGATATGTATGTTATTGCCTGCAATTTTCCTGATAGTCAGCCAGCTGCCCTTAAAAAGGCAGATAGGATATATAAAGTTCCTCAGTCTTTTACATTTTTATATACTATTTCCAAACCTGACCTAGCAGCTATAGCTTTAGTTGACTCCAGTGCTGCTAAGCACTTAGTTATTTCTAATCCTACTCTTTCTAATAAGGATGGGAGAAATTATTGACAGGTGTGGGAAAAAGTGTATACTTCTACAACCTTGATTTTCAGAATTTTAAATTATTATGCTCATATGTTAAAGTGCATTCTGACATATCGTGAAAGTTTGAGGAATGTTTTATGTACAGTTTCTTCTTGTGAAGAAAAAACTGCTTTATATGACTTCTTCTATTGCAGAGGTCACTACTCATTGTTTGCAGTGTCTAAATGATTCTGTTGATGCTTCTTCCAGGGCTATGGAGACTGGTACTGTTTAAAGAGGTTTGCTTGGCCACATTCTCAGAATATCTCAGATGATTTAAAAAATGAGATTTTAAAAATGTCCCTTGGAGATTAACTGTTTGCCCCATCTGATGCAGAGTTTATTAAAAAGGGTGATGAAATGGGAAAGCTGATCTAGGGAATCTCTAAAATTTCTCAGCCGTCCTTTTCCAAATTGCCTAGGAGATTTTCTTTCTCCTCCTCCATTTTGGCAGAAAAAAAATCATAATAAACCATCTCAAAAGAATTCAGGTAAACAAATGTTTAAGAGGAAGTGGCAAGGGGGTTCCAAAGAGCCATCTCAAACCTCCCAAAACCAAGGACAGTTCAGCAAGTCTGAATGACTATTCAAAGACTTTGTGACCCCTTCATACCCTGGACCATTTTCTCTTCCAAAAAGTCTGAATCTCTGTTTCTCTTTGGCAACAGAATGTTTCAGACAAATGTGTTCTGAAAATCATTAATAAGGGTTACTGATAGAAGTGGGAGGAAACTCCTCCTTTCCAGGGGAGGGGGGGGTCATTCCTCATCCTTGAGATCAGACTGATTTGTTTCCACCTGTTCATAGGTTAGTACTAAGCTAGCTGCCCTTGCAAGCCATTTTTAAGCCTAGCCAATTATCCCTTGTGAGACTCAAACCTTGCACCTTGTGTTTGTAAGGTAAACACCTTAACCATTAGGCCACCCTCCCAACCCAATCATCACACGCTGTCCCAAAGAGTGATAGAACCAGTTCCCCCCTTCCCAGGTGTGGGAGGAGTTTTATTCAAGGATGTTCTTAGTCCCAAAGAAAGAAAACACGGAGACCAGTTCTGGAGCTTTCTTTCCTAAACCTGTTTGTGATAGTGCCAAATTCAGAATTATGTCATTTCACAATCTGTTGCCTCTTCTTCCTCTTTTAAGTTTCCTGGTAGCACTAGAGTTAAAAGATGCTTATTATCACACTCCTATTCAAGGTTTTGAGTGTCTGGATCACATTATCAGTTGTTTCCCTTACCCACTGCACCAAGAGTGCTCACAAAGTGTTTAGCTTCGATTATAGCTCATTGAAGACTATAGAGTATCCACATTTTTCCATATTTAGATGACTTGCTTAGCTTTGCAGAGTCTTTCTCAAAATGTCAGGAGCATCTCTCTTGGGTGAGATCTCTCCAAGAAAACATTTGTCAACTAGACACCTCAACTCAAACAGCTTTTCTTCCACAAGAAAAAAAAAATAGATTTTTACCTAATCTCTATTTCAAAGGTCTTCCCTCAGACTTCAGTAACTGTGAGGGAATACCTCAGAATTTTGGGTCTCATGGTGTCTATGATTCTCATGATACCCTTGGCAATATTCTATATGAGAAAGATAGAGTGGTATCTGAAATCTCTTTTCTCCCAGCATCAACACACTATCTTTTCAGATCCCAGCACTAGAATTTGTCAGAAGAGAAACTGTTTCGTGGTGACAACAGATATCCTCAAATCCAGGTCTCTCCTTCTCTATCCCTGTTCAAAAGTAGTCTGTCACAACAGACACTTCAGACATTGCTTGGGGTGCAGTTATGATAGGGATAAAAGTGCAGGGGATGTAGGAAAGTAAGGAGAGGTACAAGCATATAAATGTCAATGAGATGTATGCACTGATCAAGACATGCAACTCTCTGAAACATCTTTGGTCCTCAGGACCTCTTCAAGTGATTACAGTTAACAGTCATGTGGTACTTCAAAAAGTAAGGGGGAACCAGGTCATACCCCCTTTGCAGACTAGCTATATTAGCTTCACATACAGCTTCACAGCACAACCTCACTCTGCAGGTATCCTACATTTCATCAGAACAAAACTGTGGGGCAGACAAGCTGAACAGAACCAGGGCTGACCCTCATGAATGGAAACTATATTAGGAGGACATCCAAGATTTGATCCACCTGTGGGGAGTTCCTCAAACAGACCACTTTGTCTCCTCTCTGAGCAATCAACTGGCAAAATTCTGTTCCAGAACTCCATGCAAGAAGGCCTGCAAGACTGATACCTTGTCTTTTGCTTGGACAGGAATGTTTCTGTATGCCTTTCCACTAATATCCAGAGTATTAATGAAGATTCAGAAGGAATCCCCCAAGATCATTGTGATGACTTCCTTCTGACCCAGGCAGCTCTGGGTTCTCCCTTTTTTTGGAAATGCCTTGGGACAATTTCCACAATCTTCCTTACAAAATGGATCTAGTCACACAAGAATGGCATGTGTGATACACCTGAACATAAGTCATCTTTGACTGACTGCGTGGATGATAGGATCTTAATTCCATTTAGGCACCTGTTTTCTGAGGATGTGCAGCAGGTACTAAGGGAGACAAGAAAGCCTGTTACTGGAAAATCATATATTAGCAAATGGAAAAGGTTTTCTAGTTGGTGCCAACAACATAACCAGCACCCCTTCAAGGCTAGTTGTTCTCAGGTTTTACAGTATTTGTGGGAGTTACTATCTTATGACCTTTCTTACTCTTCTATCAAGGTTCATTTATTGACCATTTCAGCATGTTCGGCCATGGATCTTCCTCTTTCAAGGCAGTCTTATGTCAAAATAGTATTGAAAGGAGTTTTGCATAAGAAGCCTCCAAGTAAACTGGCGGCCCCACCTTGGGATCTTAATTTTGTATTAGAGAAGCTAACACTTGCTCCATCATCCTACCAGCCTTGTCAAAACTTAACTACCTCTAACTTCTTCTTAAAACTTTTGTACATAATTACTTACTTGACTGTGAGCTATTAAACCTTATCTGATCTTCTATTCCATATGCTTGCATCCTTTTGTGAATTTAATCTCTTTGTATATTTTCATTATGCTTGTGAGTGTCTTCCCTTTTCTGTATAATTCAAATGTATGATATACTACCCTGACACTTTGTATATATAATTTTCTTTCTATGAACTATATAAATCATAATTATACATTTTTGTTTCTTTGTGAGCTTATGAATTAATACTATGCAATTGTTTTTTTCCTGTGGAGCTTTCCTCCCTGAGCCTCCACTGAAAAGGGGCACTAGCTGAGTCGGATTTTCTCTGTCAACAAATGTCAAATAAATAAATCTGAACAAGCTAATCTGGCTGACTTGAGGTTCTTAACATGGAAAACAGCTTTACTGACTGCTGTGACTTCTGCAAGAAAGGTATCTGAATTGCAAGCTCTTATGTTGAGTCAACCCTACCTCATTTTCCATAGGAAGAGGACATCTTTAGGAAATAATCCTTCTTTAATGCCTAAAATGGTATCCGCATTTACTTTAAGCCCAACTATCCATCTCCGCATTTTGTTTCCTAAACCTAAAAATGAGGGAGAAAGGATACTCCATACCTTGAATGACTACAGACAACTCAGGTACTATCTTGACAGAACTAAATCTTTCAGATCTTCAGATCAACTGTTCAATTCTTTTGAATATAAGAAGGTACAACCTGTGTCACAACAGACTATTTTTCAAGTGGTTGTCTAAGGCTATTACCTTTTGTTATACTCACAGTTGCAAATGTATTCTAGGCAGAGTCAAGGCCCACTCTGTCACGGCCTTGGCTTAATTTATGTCTTTTTGGAAAGGGTTGGATGCTAAAAGTATTCTGCAAGCTATTACTTGTTCCTCTGTACATACTTTTACAAAGCACTATAAGCTTGATTCCTCCTCTAGGTCTTGATCAAGTTCTACTAGGGCCATTCACAAGGGGATTCTGGACCCTTCTTCTTCCTCCTCATAAATATAGTTAGCTATGGTAACATATACATATATATATATATATATATATATATATATATATATATATATATATATATATATATATATATATATATTTAGATAGATATATCTAAGGCTACTGCAGTAGTGATCAATATGAAGAACATAGTATAGTTGTGTAAGTTGAGCTCATTATAACAGGAGATGTCTGAATGATCACTGCTGTAGTAGCCACTTCCTCCCTCCATTGTCCATGTTTTTTGGTGGATTTTTATGCCAGGATGTGAACATTTATTTTTTATTGTTCCTAGCATTGCCCTTTTAGGGCTCAGTCTCCCTCTGTCTACTGGCAGGAAAGCTTTGAAGGGCTTTGCGCCCAAAGTTGTCTTTTTGTCAGCTCATCTCAAGCTACTTGACAGTTTGGGCACGTGGAAGGTGTCCTGAAGTTTTGGAAGCTGGCTGATAGTATATGGATTATATCCTGCCAAGAATCTAAGGCCACTACATCAGTGATTATTCAAGCATCTAAGCATCTACTATGTTAAGTTCAACTTACACATGTACTTTTTGACAACACAGTTTATTACTATTCAAGCATGTTTATTTGATGTTGAGTAGTTTGACCCACTAGTGCCTGTGTAGTTAAAATTCCCCAAGAGTACTGTGTTTTATTTATTTTACATCCTTGGGTTTAATCAAGAAATCCTTATGCTTGTAGGACACATTTAAATGGATGAGAGATTGTTATAAGTGTTCTTTTACAAATAGAACATAAGAGATGTAAGATTGTTATAAGCGTTCTTTTACAAATATAACATAAGAGATGTAACAGTGAAAGGGTTGATACCCTGAGTGTTTGGTACGTATCTTGGGTCTTTAAACTCATCCTACATACCTACACTATATAACGCTTGAATTCAACCAAATGTGATTCTCAGAAATGTGCTGCTGCTCTGTTTTCTCGTGTGCGTGTGTGTGTGTGTGTGTGTGTGTGTGTGTGTGTGTGTGTGTGTGTGTGTGTATTAATCCTTTGAATAGTCCACCATTAGCTGTAATGCCATTAAGTATTGTACCAGATACCTTTAGGTACTCTTTTGGCTTTGACACTTTCTTCTAAAATAAGTTATCCCAAGCAAATGATTTTAATGTCTGCAATTTCTTCTAAAGTCATTTCCTCTGCTCAGCATTGATTGTATTATGTATGTAGATGAAAAACCAAGGCTGAAGCTGGACCTAGGAAAACTAGATATGATTTGAAAAGAAATAACTTCACTTCAGCTAACTCAAATATATTACATTGTACCTGGGAAATGACAATTAAAAGGTAAAATACATAACAGGAGGAGTCACATGAAGGAATGCCCAGTATAAAAGGGATCTGGAAAACATGGACCAACTGTCTCTGTGTGAATGGTAGGAAGCAAAAGTACATCTAATGTTGTTGTACATGTCTAGTGAAGTGAGATCAAGGAACAGGATGGTGGCAAGGCCCCACTATTATGCTCAGCCTAGTCTGCAGCTGCAGTAATGTATGCATTTCTAGAGTCTGTGTGGAAAAAGGTAGGTATCATTACTGCAGCATGCGCAGAGGCATCAAAATTGTTGAAAGGAATGGAGGCTATGACACAGTAGCACAACTTTTATGATATGCAAGGCAATAAATGGTAAGTGTGATGAGACTACTCTGGCAAGAAAGGATAGGAAAGGCAAATAGGCAATAACATAACCAGTGGATAAAGATTCAGTTTTATCTTTATATAAGATTGTTTTTTCATGGGTAAAATCAGTTGCTGCATTGAGTGATGAAGCTAAAATGGATACATTTTTGAATGATTCAGTCCTTTAAGTGTTCAATTCCCGTGTTACTTTTTTCATTTGATTCTTGTGCTGTAGCATAGTCCAACATGGTAGACAATACTGCACCACTGCTCTGTTATGCACAACAGTCCTACAAAGCTGAACACACACACAGATTTATAGTTCATAATTTTGCCTTCCAACAAAACGCAAAGCACTTATTGATGGTAAATAAGTTTGTGGGTGGGGCCAGGGCAGACTAAAAAGCAGATAAAGTAGGATTTATAACCTGAGATAAAGCAAGAAGCATGAGATTTAACAAAATATGTTAGTAACAGTAAATATAAAATATACTGATCATCCACAAGTAAGACCTTGAACTTTCAGTGCTGAAGCCGTCTGCAGCAGGGTTATATGTATATGGCAGTAACAATTTGTTTGTTGCATTTAATATTTTGCAAAGACAGGGACAACTAATCAAATGATTACATGCAGTACATGAAAAAACAGCAACAGAACAGAACACATAGATCAGAAAATAAAGACAAAAGCTCACAGACTCTTAGCTTCAAACTGAAATCCTAAGCAAAAGATAAAACACAGCTTAATTTATAAAATGATGATGCAGTAATAAAAACATAATGTCAATTCATTTGCTAACTATTCCCAGTCACTAGGGAGAGGAAAAACATATAAAACCTGATGTCACTAGTCATACTAATAGATCACAAACAATATGATTCAAAAGCACTGTTTGATAGATGTTAACAAATGAATTTTTTAAAGAGAAGTAACATTGTTGAAGTTATATAAATATTAACTTCCCTTCCTGCCATTTCTTTTGTGAAGCACTTTGTGATATAGTATAACACAAATACAGATTATTCTTCTTTCCTGGCATAACACAATCATTTATTTCTTTTGCTGTACAAAAGGGATCATTGAAATGAAATTATTTAATTCACTGGATATGAGTACTTCTCAATAAAACAAGTATAGGCTTTTTCTGAACTGTTTTCTTGCTCTCACCCTGTTTAAGTTTACTAACACTTAATAGTATACAAACCTATATGCTGCCCTTACTACATTTCACTTTAGTGCTTTGATTTTCATGGCCACAAGGAGGTAATATTCTACTGGATCTAGTTTTCTATTTTCCAATACACTATGCACAAAAATATTGGACTTGTATTTGTGGAATGTACAAGTTGTGATCAAGAATAAACCTTGTTGACCTTATATAAGGCAGGCAAGGCATCACAGTGACCAGAGTTGCCGTCTCGCAATGTTTGATGCTCACATTAATTTCTAAGTTGCTATGTGTGAACTTTTAAGAAATCTCTATATGATTTTATGGGGTTATGTAAATCAAACTTCCTTACGATCAGCAGTTTGTAAGCATGATGTTCAAACCCAGAGTGTGGAGCATGCATGGGGAATGGGTATCTTTACTGTAGAATACCATGGCTACAGGCTGTAATGGGATGACTGGTGAGGTCAGAAAGGGTTTATTGTGACAGGACTGCAGAGGGTAACCGGAGAGACAATAGGTGGAAAAAGTTAGGAAAGACCCAGGCACAGGATAAGAGGACAAGCACAATGGATATTAGCGGTATACAGGTAAATAGGGCAACATACAAGAAAATGAAGGGTGAAAGCAGGAGGAAAATAAGTGAAATGGAAAAGGAAGCCCTGGAGGAGGAAGAGAGTGGCAAGAGATGAAGGTGAGGCAGTACTAGTGTGCAGAAGGCAATGCCAAAGGGAAAGCAAGAGGGATGTGAGCAAAGAATGACACTGAGCCATCTGAGAGGGACAAAGGACAGATGGGCAGGAAAGTGATGCTCCATATTGAAACGTCCACAGGAGAGATTATCAAGAAGCTGAGGATAGAAAGCAGGAAAGCAGCCTGCATGTTTCTGAAGGAGAATCTCGCATACCTTTTTGTATGTATCCAGTAATTTGGTACTCAAGTTTGAAGCAGCTGTATGAAGTGATATAGCCGTTATCACGGTAAAACACTGGACCACCTATGAGATGGCCTCTGTTACCAGAAGATATGGGAAGGAAAGTGCTCAGCCAGGGAAAAATCCACGCAAAGGGCCATTCTTTACTATATGATATTATGAAACAAACAATGGGTAAAGCATGTTACTATTCAGAGAAGTTGTGATAATCCATGGTGTATCAGGCATAAAGTGCACTAAGCAGTCTCATCATCTTAATCACTTTCATACCACAGACTCCATATTGTACACTGACAGCACCATAATGAGGTTTTCACATTATGTATTGCAAATACTGCAGGCAAAATAACTTCTGTCTTTAAATAAGTGTAGCTTCTGCATTATAAATAAAAAAGAAAGAAACAGCATCAACCTGGTAACTGGAATAATGTACTAAAATAAATAAAATGAAAGCATTTCAGAAATTCTGACTTCACCAGTTTCTACAAGGAATGTAACTAAACAAGAACCACATATTTATTTACATTTAACACATTGGCATTCATACAAGCATGGCTATATTCATCATAATTTGATAGCTGCAGATAAAATGTCTTTAGACGTTTTACCTTATGATACTGGTATATTTACACTTCCTGCTAAAGGGGGAGGGGAAAGGATGGCGAGTCTGGATTCAGCATATTTTTCCCCCATCTTCATAAGGCCATCCTATTATACAAAATACAGGGGACATGTTCTAAAGTGTATTCTAATGAGTGTTGTGTTGAAACTAAATCATATTATGGATGTCACATATACGCAATACTACTGATTTTCAGAATCTTTTAAGAAGTATGAATATCAGAACACTAATATTTTAATTGTTGTTGATGTAAAAAAAAGTATTTTTGCAAGAAAGCAGAGTACTGTATCTTAAGATAAGGTTTGTAGCTGAAAAAATGATTCATAGGTTATAAGACTAATATTCTAGTAACCCTTAAAGAGGGTGCTTTCAAAATGAATGTTTTCTTATTTGGCATTTAGCATTAATACCAGATACACATACTTTATTTATATTTTGGCCAAGTATATTTTTCTTTCTACTGACAACAGTCTAATGTCTTTTGGCTTTTCCCAGTTAAGGGCCAACCTTCAAAGAAGGCACACCCATTCATGCACACACCTACCTGCATGTCTTTAAACGTCCCTCAAAAGTGGGGAGGACATGCAGACTCCACACAGCAGGCACTCCAGCTGAGAATCGAACCGGAGAACGTCTTGCTGTGAGGTGACAACGCTAGCCTCTGCACCACCGTGGCTTGGTAGTCACAATCCATTTTCCCAGCAATATCACTATGCTTTGTTGGTTTAGATATGTTTTACTTTGATGCTGTGCAGCTTGGTCAGTTTTTGTACTGCATAAATAAGAGGCATTCTGATGCACATTTTGAATTCACTATTAGTAAATTTCAAAATTTTCTTTCTGCATTTTATATACACAAGTACAGGCTAAAGAACGTGCTAACTGTATATACAAATGTAACAGCTGCTATGCATGTCATAATAAAATCACATATTCCAGCTGATCTGTTCAAATGTTTAACATCCCTGAACTCCAGAAAAGAGGACTATAACATTTACAACAAAACTGATTAAAATAGATTAGGATTATCAGGAAGATTCTATAAGAAAGAAGAATTTAATAATTTAACAAAATAGAATTTATTAATTATGCAGAATTTCTACATAACAAAGCTAAACAACCTGTATGAAAATGGAACCACTTATAAAGATGAACTGGGATATTTTTATCAAAGACCCCCTAACGCCTGAAATTTGTAAGGAACATGCACATTTTATAATTACTTTAACATCTAATCTGGCTGATAATTTCTATATACTAACACAAGATGCAAAAGTAAAACAAGCAAAGTAAAAAAAAAAAAAAAAAAAAACTAATGATTATTTTCATGAAATCAGTGTAATAATTGTATTGTTAAATTAATAAAACATTATTTAACCATCTGAGTATGGGTTTTATTTACGTAAATAACAGTCAAGTAGCAGATAACATTGTCTCCTGTCAGCAAGAGGTTCTCTGATTCAATTCTCAGCTGGGATACATTCCTAGCGGACTCTTCATGTCCTCCATGTGTTCGTGTGGGTTTCCTCCGGTTACTCCAGTTTCCTCCTACATTCAAAGACATGCAGTAGGTAGATTGGGCACTCTAAACTGGCCATAGGTGTGAGTGTGCGAGTGTGTGGTATGGAAGAACAGCCACAGCAGGACTAGCCACCAGGCAGTGAGAACCTTGGCTCTAGATGATTGTCACTGTTGAATGACACCCCGACCCCATATGCAAAAATGGGAAAAAGGGGTTGCGGATGAATGGATTAAGAACATGATCTGTTTAGCTAGATGTTTGTGTATTAGTTTCCAAGTTGAGAAAACTGATATTTTATATATGACTATCACAGCAACAGGGGGAGGATAGACTAGAAATGCTGTGGGATTTGTGGTAAGGGAGAATCTTCAGAAGACAGTGATAGACTCATGGCAATCAGACTCCAGCGTAAGGATAGTTCAGTATTTTAATGTCAGCCTATGCTCTACAGCAGGTTTGTGATAGTGAGGATATGAGTGCATTCAGACAGCAGTTGCAGGACCTACTTGATAAAGAATGATAACTTGAGTTGGTATTGGTAATGGAGGACCTGACTGTGCATATCGGTACAGGCAGAAGAAGACATGAGGACTGCCTGGGCCCACATGGGTAGGGCAACAGAAATAAAGAAGAGGCTATTCTAAGTTTCTGTCTGGAAAATGGCTTGATGGTGGCCAACACATGGTTCAGCAAGAGACAAATATAGTCACAAGATCGCATACAAGAGTGGCCAACAAGGAACTCAAGTAGCCTTCTAGACTTTTGCCGAGTCAGAAAGGGACACTGGGGTAGAATCAGCAACTGTAAGGTCATATCCAGCGAAACATTCAGCTCACAGCATAAGTCACTGGTTGCCACAATTACCTGCAAACAGTGGTCAGAGAAGAATCTAAAGTCAACAGAAATTAGCTGGAAGACTTGGATGTTGACTGGAGAGACAGCACAAGTTCAAGGAAATACTCAGGATACTCTCTTCTCAGGAAAAAGAGGAAATATATGGAGTTGAAGAAGAATGTCACAGCATGTCCAAAGACTGTAGAACAGATATGTGGATGAGCTAGGTATGGAAATAAGCTACATAAGGAAAACTGTTGGTGGAATGCAGAAGTCCACAAAGTTATCAAAAGAATGGAGGAGTGTAGGAAAAAAATAGGAGACAGAAAAGACAGACCATGCAAAGAGGGAATAATGGATGGCTAACAAAGTGGCTTAGAGAGTAGTTGCAATAGCAAAGAACAAGGCATAAGAGGCAGTCTACCAGCTTCTGGAAAAAGGGGACTTAGCAGATGGCACAAACAAACTCAATCTGGTTGCAAGCCAAAGTCAGAAAGATAAGGAAAATAGTCTTCAGACATCCATCATAAGGGATGCCAGCAACCGCCTGCTCATCAGTCCACAAGGCATCAAAGGCAGATAGGAGGAGTCCTTTCAGCAGCTTCTGAACGAAAAAATAAAAAAACATAGAAGTTGTATTGTCCCAGACACAGCCTACAATGAAAGAGAAAGAAGAGATCACAAAAGAATAGCAATAAGGAAAATTAAATAAGGCAAAGCAGGTTCAGATAAGGTCACAGCAGATATAATCAAGATGTTGGGTGAGTTAGGGAGACTGGCTCTAGAGGGTACTCATGGCAGTATGTAGAGAAAGGCATATCCCAGATGACTGGAGAAAGTACAGTTGTGTAAGTTTAACTTACCATAACAGTACATGTTTGAATGATCACTGCTGCAGTATCCTTAGCTATATGCGTAGATTACCATAGTTAACTATATTTGGGAGGTGGAAGGAGAAGGTTCCAGAAGCACCTGTAGAATGGTATTAGCAAAGCTTGATCTAGACCTAGAGAAGGAATTGAGATTTGTAAAAATGTGTACAAAGGACCAAGTAGCACCTTATAGAACACTTCTAGAATCTAATCCTTTCCAAAAAGCCATAGATGAAGCCAAAGCCCTTTTAGAGTGGGCCTTGACCTGCCTGGAATAGAATTGTTACAGTGAGTGTAGCAAAAGGTAATAGCCTTAGACAACCTTTTGACACAAGATGTCCCTTCTTTTTACTTTCACAAGAAATGAATAACTGATCTGAAGATCTGAAAGGTTTAGCTCTGTCAAGACAGTGCCTGAGTTGTCTATGGGCATCCAAGGTGTGGAGTATCCTTTCTCCCTTATTTTAGGTTCAGAAAAGAAAACAGGAAGATGAATGGTAGTAAACATGGATACCACTTTAGGCATAAAAGAAGGATTAGTTTTCAAAGAAACACTGTCCCTGTGAAAAATTAGATATGGTTGACTCACCAGGAGAGCTTGAAACTCAGATGCTCTTCTTGCAGAGGTCAGAGCAATCAGTAAAACGGTTTCCCATGTTAAGAACCTCAAGTTAGCCAGAATAGTTGGTTCAAATGGAGCAAGTGTTAGCTTCTCTAACACAAAATTAATATCCCAAGGAGGTGCCACTGGTTTTCTACTTGGCATCTTATGCAAGACCGCTATCAAGAACCTTTTGACATCAGACTGCATTGAAAGAGGAGGATCCATGGGTAGACATGCTAATAAATGAACCTTGATAGAGGAATAAGAAAGGCTGTAAGATTCTAACTCACACAAATATTGTAAAATCAGAGAACAACTAGCCCTGAATGGGATGGGTGCTGGTTAAGTTGTTGGCATCAACTAGAAAAACTTTTCCATTTGCTAATATATGATTTTCTAGTAGTAGGCTTACTTGCCTCCATTAGTACCTGCGGCACATCCACAGAACACAGGTGCCTAAAAGGAATTAAGATGTTATCATCCAGGCATTCATTTGAAGAAGACTGATGTCAGGGTGTATTAAACATCCCTGGTCCTGTGTGAGTAGATCTAGTCTATGAGGAAGCTTGTGGTAATTGTCTCTGGCCATTTCCAAAAGAAGGGAAAACCACGGTTGCCTTGGCCAGAAGGAAGTCACCACAATAATCTTGGGGATTCCTTCAGAATCTTCAGAAGTACTCTAGATATTAGTGGTAAGGATGGAAAGGCATACATGAACATTTCTGTCCAAAGAAAAGAAGACATCTGTCTTCCAGGCCTTCTGGCTTGGAGTCCTGGAACAGAATGCTGCCAGTTGATTGTTCAGAGAGGAGTCAAAGACATCTACTTGAGGATTTCCACACACATGGATCAAATTTAGGAAGAAACTCTAATCTAATTTCCATTCATGAGGGTCTGCCCTGGTTCTGCTCAGCTTACCTACCACACAATTTTACTCTGATGGAATGTTAGATGTCTGTAGAGTGAGATTGTGCTGTGAAGCTATATCCCAAGCCAACATGGCTAGTCTGTAAGGAGGTTATGACCTGGCTCCCCCTTTCTTGCTGATGTACCACATGACTGTGGTATTGTCTGCAACCACTAGAAGAGGTTACAGAGAGTTGAGTGCCTTGACCAGGGCAAGCACCTCCTTGGTGTCCCATATTCCCTGCATTTCTATCCCTCCAGAAAATGCTCCCAAGCAAAATCCAAAGTATCTGTGGTTACTGACTGCTTTGAAGCAGGAAGAAAGAAGAGGATACCTGGATTTTCGGATATCTGTTGTCTCCACCAAAAGATTTCTCTTCTGACAAACCCCAGGACTGGGATCTGAAAAGATAAGAGGTGTTGATGCTGTCACCAAGGGGGTTTCAGATATCACTGTGCCTTTCTGATGTGAAGTGATGTCAGATGTATCATAAGAATCACAGATGCCATGAGACCCAAAATTCTAAGGTACTCCCTCGCAGTGGCCGAAGTCTGAGTGGAACACCTTAGAAATAGATCTAAATAAAGATCTATTTTTTTTCTTGTGGAAGAAAAAATATTTGAAATGAGGTGTCCATTTAACACCCCAGGAACACAATCCTATGTGAGGGAGTCAAGAAAGACTTTTGAATATTCTCTTAGAATTCCAGTTTGTGCAAAAGATCTGTCACCCAAGACAGAGATCCTTGACATCTTGAAAAAAGACTGCAAAGATAAATAAGTCATCTAAATATGGAAAAATGTGGATACACTGTAGCCTGCAATGTGCTATAATCGGAGCTAGGACTTTGAGAACACTCATGCTGCACTGGATAGTCCAAAAAGTAAAGCAGAGAACTGTTAATGTGATCCAGACACACAAAACCTTAAGTAAAGTCTAAAGACTGGATGGAATAGGGATGTGATGATAAGCATATTTTATATTTTGTGTTACCAGGAAACTTGAAAAAAACAGAAGAGGTAACAGGTTGTAATGTGAAAACATTTTGAATTTGGGCACTATCACAAACAAGTTTAGGAAAGAAAGAGACAGATCTGGTCTCAAAGCATTTTCTTTTATTGACAATAGGAACATCCATGAATAAAAGTCTCTTCCCCGTTTGGGAAGGAGGAAGTGGTTCTATCATTCCTTGGGATAACATATGGTGAAGAACAGGTGGAAACAAAAGTCTTATCTGCAGGATAAGGAATGACTGCCTGGAAAGGAGGAATTTCCTCCCACTGCCATACGAAACCTTGATAAATGATTTTCAGATCCATTTGTCTGAAACAATCTGTTGCTAAAGAGAAAAATGTATATTCAGACTTTCTGGAAAAGAAAAGGGGCCAGGGTGGAAAGGGGTCACAAAGTCTCTTGAACAGTCATTTGGACTTGTTAAGACTGTCCTTGGATTTTGGAGGTATGAGATTTCTTAAATGTCTGTTAACCTGAATTCTGCTGAGGATGTACATACTGTTTTTTTTTTTTTTTGCCGAAATTGGATGAGGAGAAAAAAATCCATTGGACAATTTGGAAAAGGAGGGCTGAGAAATCTTAGAGAAGACTCCCTGATTCAGCTTGCCCCTTTCATCACACTTTTTGATCACCTCTGCATGAGTGGGGTTAAACACTAAATCTCTATCGAAGGGAAAATTTAAACTCCCATTTTGTACATTATCTGGGAGGTTCTGAAAATGCAGCCAAACAAACCTCCTTAAAACAGTACCAGTGGCCATAGGCATGGAAGAAGTATCAGCAGAGTCATACATACTGCAAACAATAAGTAGTGACTTGTGTACTAGAATAAACTAAGCTATTAAAAGCAATGTTTTTCTTCACAAGAGGAACCTGTAGATAAAAAACATTCCTCATACATTCAAAATTTGTCAGAATAAACTTTAACATATGAGCCTGACAATTCAAAATTCTGAAAATCAAAGTTGCAAAAGTATACACTTTTTTCCTATGCCTATCAATAATTTTCTTCTTATTAAGAAGAGTAGGATCGGAATTAATTAAGTGCTCAGCAGGACTGGAATGAAGTAAGGCTATAGCTGCTGGGCCAGGTTTGGGAATAGTGTATAAAAATTTAAAAGACTGAGGAACTTTATACATCCTATCTGCTTTGTTTAGGGACAGCTTAATGGCTATAAGGAAAATTGCAGGTAGTAAGATACACATCTAAGATGACAGAACAGGAGGAATGGTGTAAGTTCTGCAAAATCCTTCTGTAACAGATCAAAGTAATTTCTGAGGGACTGAGAAACCTGACTGTTCTCCCACTGAAAACAGTGGGAAATTTTAGTAATAGATTTAGAGAAAGAGAAACATTCACCGGGAGAATCAGAAACTGCTCTCCTCTGAATCTGAATCTGAGATGTGAAGCTAAAATCTTGAATACGTCTCTGCATCTTCCTGTTCAGATTCAGAATCATGAATCCCTTCAGGAAAACAAGAATCCCTCTTTCTTTTACCAGAAACTACTTTACAATAAAGATAAATAGCCTGAATTAAACCCTGAGTAAGTCCCTGTAAACTACTCCTATCCAAAGAAATTTGAAGAAGAGTAAATATATGCTTGCTTTTCTGTTTCTTTTTGACAGGACAAATGGGGCCAACCATTTTGACACAAGACAAACATTCCCTGTTCCCTCTCCCAGGACCAACAAGAGTGACTTTACCTTGCCCACAGACTGGACTCCAAGAGTCACACAGGATGTGGCTAACCCCTGGTTCATAAAGGCTGCAAGTGCAACACAAGTGGGATCTGGAGTAAAAGATGAGAGGTCTGAGCACAACAAATGGCCACAGCAGTCACCCAACCATCAGCTGACGCAAATTATTATCCTGCTGTGGAGGCAAATGGTTTGCTTAACTGTTTCTTTTTGTGGCTGGAAGAAGGACTGTCTGTGGGATGGGCAGTCTATTCCATGGTCAAGCCGAAAATGGTGCCTCTTTCCCAGGGAAGACAGAGAGCAAATGTTGGTAAAACTAACAGTCCACAAAAGTTAAATTTTTCAAAGAAATAACACAGTAAAAAAGCACTTTAAAACACTATGGCAGCCTCATAATAGAAAAATAAATACAATGTATCCACAGAAAATATGTTTTTAGGCAGTTTATAATACTTTAAACTGACAGAAAGGAATGAGTGCTCCATATAAAAGAGTGTTACAGTCTTGAGACAGTCCATAGCTTTAAAATAACTTTCCTGAAGGAAAGTAATAAAAAATCAACAAAATGTAAGAAAATGGAAGTTTTTTTTCCTCCAAAGGGGAATTATCTACTTAGCAAAGAAAAGCACAAGCCGATTGTCACTCTTCAAAAGCATAAGAGGAGCATACTTTTCAGTGGCAGTAAAACCCTGAAGGGTTTCACATCCAGAGTTGTCTTTTAGTCAGCTCAGCTTGATCTGCTTGACAGTTTGGGTGCAAGGAAGGTGCCATTAAGTTTTGGAAGCTGGCCGATTGTTATATCCTTGACAGGATATAACCCATATTGCTAAGGCTACTGCAACAGTGAGCAATATGAAGAACATTAAGCATTCTAGTGCCAGTGCATAAGATTAAAGTGGACATACACAATTGTGGGCAGTATAGAAGCATTAAATTCCTGTCACACTCCATAAAAGTTCTGGAGAGGGTAATTGATAAAGAAATATGCACAGCAGTAGAAAGTAAGATGGGAAATGAGCAGTTCAGATTCAGATCAGGCTTGTAGCACAACCGACCCAATGTTTACAATGAAATAGATAGCTGGGAAGGAAGAAGCTGCAGATAAGGAAAGAATCCAACTGGGCACTCCTACACCTGGAGAAAGCATATGATAAGGTCTCATGAAAGCTGATATGGGTAGTCCTGTGATGGTGCAAAGTCCCAGAACCATTGGTAGAATTAGTAAAAGGACCCAATTTGACACAAGTACAAATAGTGTTCAAACTCAAACAGGGGTTCCAAGTGGGAGTGAGTGTGCATCAGGGTTCAGCTCTGAGCCCACTGCTGTTCTTACTGGTGATGAATCACATTTAGCAAACAGGTCGGAAGGAAACAGATAAACAAAGCTGCTGCATGCAGGCGATGTAGCATTACATGCAAACTCTGAACATGAACTTCACCAAATGATAGGGGAATGTAGTGCAAAGATGAAGGCAAACAGTATGAAACTGACTAGAGTTAAGACAATTGTAATGGAAACGTGGTGGAAATCAGAAGAAGCTGAAAATTGAATTAGAAGAGAAAATATGAAGGAGAGGTGGTTGAGGAGAAGGGAAGTCTGACTGAGAAGGTCAAAGCTAGACTCAGACAGCAGCAGTCAATTGGAATAGTGTCAGGGATAGTGTAGGACAGAAAGCCCAAAAAAGCTGAAAAGTAAGGTTTACAAACCAGTGGCTTGACCATTGGTGCAACCAGTACTAATTTATGGTACAGAAACCTGGGCAGCAAAGGCAGAGCAGTTGAGAAAGCTAGAAGTGATGGAGATGAATTGTCTGAGATGGGTGGTAGGATGCACACAATGGGACAGACAAAGTAATTGGATCATCAGATCAAAAGCACATGTAGCTCTAATTGCAGAGAAAGTCAAAGAGAACACATTGCTGTGGTTTGGACACATGTAGGAAAGCAGAAGACAATCTTATGAAGACAATTTAACACAAACGGGAAGAAGGCAAGACAAAACCAAGGTGTTTAGCAAAGAGTTAGATGGCTTGTTTAAGAAGGCAACAGAGAGGTGCTGAATCAAGAGAGATGTAAGTAGCTGATGCAACACCCTGATCCCACGTAGAAAATGATGATAATGAAGGCAATGTTAAAAATATTTAGTCTAAACATACATATTTTACAATAGTCTACTACAGGTGCTGGTATGCTATTATCTTGCTGTTATTTTGTGGGTCACCTGCTCATTGCTACTGGGTTAAAATAGAAGTAGCCAACCACTCAGCAACTCAGTCCTACTACACTTATACATATGACAGACAGAACTTTAACTCTAAAACTCTGAGTAGCTCCATGATACTAATTCCAAACCAAATTTCAAAAATTTCCTAAAACTCCCAGGCATTCTTAACCCTAATGGCAAGCTCAATTGCCTGAACCTAAAATTCCCAGTCACTCCCTAAACCTATTTCCAAACTCAACTCCCTAAGCCTAACCTTTAATAATCCTATTTGCTTATTAACCATAATCTCAAACCCTCAAATTTATAGGTGCTCTCTAAGGCTAATCCCACACCTTTATGTCTAAACATAAGACTCCCAGTTGCACCATATTCCTATGCCCAAAGCCTGCTCCTTAACCATAAATCTAAAATTCCAAATCACTCCCTAATCCTAAATCTTGTTCCATAACTCTAACCCTAAATCACCTACTTGCCCCAACACAAACCATGAAACTCCCATTCTCTCCCACTTGCACTTATTTATTTGTCTGTTTACCAGGAAAGTCTGACTGGGTAATACCCATTTTTAGAGTAGGCCCGAACACAGAGTATTTACATTTCTATTTACATTTATACACAAATAAGAAGTTATGTACCTACCATAACGTTTCATGTTAGTTGTCTTCATCTCGCCTTCTTTCTTGCTGTTTGGGAGCGGAGCCGATCCTCGGCTCCGACTCGGCCATCTTCAACAGCTCGAGAGTTGTTTACTGGCTCGAGGCTACCCCTTATCCCATGATGCCTAGCGATAGCTACCCAGATCTTGTTTGAAATTGCTAATCCAGACATAATGAGAGAGAAACCAGTTATCAAAAAACTGGCTGTTCCATGCATTCTAATATCTAGAATAGGTTAGGAAGACCTGGCCAGAAGAATAACAATAAAAGAATACTCAGCCAGTGAAAAAAGGAACTCCTCTCAATCCACTAGGATGGGAGATGGAGGGAGGGATGCAAGAAAGAAGGCGAGATGAAGACAGCTAACATGGAAATTTAGAGTAGTTACATAACTTCTTAATGTTAAGTTGTCTATCTTGCCTTCATTCTTGCTGTTTGGGACAGCATCCCTAGCACCTAACACCCTGGGTGGCTCAGTGGAACAGACTCTTCAGAACAGTGGAACCAAAGTCAGCTCTGCACCGGGAGACCATATCCACCTTGTAATGAGAAATAAAGGTATGAGGGTTTGCCCATGTGGCAGCTGCACAGATGGAATCCATGGGCAACCTAGACTGAAAGGCTACGGAGGTGGCCAACGCCCTAGTAGAATGACCTTTCGGTTTAATTGGTAACTTTCTGTTCCTTAACTGGTAAATAAAAGTAATAGTGTGGGACAACCATCTGGATAATGTCACCTTGGAAACTGGGAGACCTTGTTTGTTTAAGGCATAAGAAAGGAATTATTGGTCTGACTTTCTTATTTCTTTAGTTCTGTGCAGGTAAAAACGCAATTGTCTATGAACGTCCAATTGGTGAAGTTCGTACTCTTCCGTATTGCTATGATTAGGGAAGAACACAGTGAGATCTGTAGATTGGTTTAAATTATTTTCTGAGCAGACTTTAGGAAGAAACAAAGGATTAGTCCTCAGAGCAACTCTGTCCTTGTGAATCACCAGGTAGGGAGGATAAACACATAGTGCTTGAAGTTCTGAGACCCGCCTAGCTAAAGCGATAGCTACTAGAAAGAGTGTCTTCCGAGATAGAAACTTGATGGAGCAGGATGCTGCTGGTTCAAAAGGAGGCAGAATTAAGGAAGTTAGGACTAAATTAAGGTCCCAAGGAGGAGGGGGATCTCTCACTGGAGGTCTAAGAAGAGATGTTCCTCTCAAAAAAGCTTTACAGAGCTTATGAAACATAATGTTAGCATTTGACAAACCAATATGAAAATTAGAAATGGCCACTAATTGTACCCTGATCTTAGCGGAAGCAGCCCCAGAGTGAAACAGTTGTGCCAGGAATTCCAGAATTTCGTGGACTGGGGCTGAGAAAGGATACACATTCCTAGACTCTGCCCAACAATAAAAACATTTCCATTTGCTAGCATAAGTTTTTCTCCTTGTAGACTTATGAGAGGAGACGACAATCTCACGGACTGCTGGGGAAATGCTGGGAAACCTGGCTAAGGTTGGAAGTGAAGCAACCAAACTGTGAGCTGGAGAGTTTGGAGGGATTGATGCAACCTGCCTGATTGATGAATCAGGAGATCTGGAATGGGGTCCAGAGTCCAGGGCTGATCGAGAAGATAATGGTGCAGGAACGGGAACCATATCTGTCGAGGCCAGTAGGGGGCAATGAGGATCATTTTGCAACCCAACGATTTTGCTTTCTGTATGAGTTTCGGTATCAGGGGAAAAGGAGGAAAAGCATAAGGAAGTCACTGAGGCCAGTCGTGTACTAGAGCATCTCTGGGTATGAGACCTGGAAGCGGAAGAAGGGAGAAGTAGTTGCTGCATTTGCTGTTGAAGGGGGTGGCAAAAAGATCGCAGCAAGGCTGTCCCCATTTGTGGAAAATAAGATCTGCAACTTCTTGATTCAGAGACCACTTGTGAGGCATGAGGATAGCTCTGCTGAGCCTGTCCGCTATGATGTTGGATCTCCCAGGGATGTGCATCGCAATCAGAAAACGTTGGGAGGAAATTGCCCACTGCCAAAGTCTGAGTGCTTCTCAACACAGGGGGTAGGGTCTGGTTCCGCCCTGCTTGTTGATGTACCACACCACTGACATGTTCTCTGTTTGAGTTGCAATGGTCCCGAAAGGAAGAGAGTCTTGAAGAGCTTGCAACACTAGGAGCACAGCTCTCATTTCTAGGACATTTATGTGCAGATGGTACTCGTGAGGTTGCCAAGTGCCTTGGACTGTCCTGCTCTGATAATGCCCCCCCCCTATCAGGGAGGCGTCTGTCATCACTGTGGCTACCGGAGGGAGTTGTATGAAAGGTCTGCCCTGAGTAACTAATGGGGAGACCATCCACCAAGAAACGTGTCTTTTACATGCCTCCGTGATCAGGATCATGTGAGACACGGGTAGCTCTTGGAAAGACCACTGCATGAAAAGAAGCCACTGAAGAATTCTCATGTGGAAGCACGCTAGTGGGAGTAGAAGAATGGCAGCTACCATGGAGCCCAGAGTTTGAAGGACATACCTGACTTGGATCCTTTTGCTCTGCATTAGAATTTGCACTTGTTGACAAATTGTGGACACTCTTTCTAGTGGCAATCTTGCGAACATATCCCTTGTGTTTAAGTCTGCTCCTATGTAAGTGATAGATTGACAGGGCAACAAGGCAGATTTTTTCAAAATTTATTGTAATATGTAGCTGAGTGCAGGATGTGATTGTATAATCCCGCGCTTGTAGGAGTTGATGCCTGGTGGTAGCAGTGAGGAGCCAGTCGTCTAGATATGGAAACACCTGGAATCCTTGACATCTCAGGTGAGCCGTGACCACTGCCAAACATTTGGTGAACACCCTGGGGGCTGTGGTGAGACCAAAGGGCAGAGCTCTGAACTGGTAATGACTGGCCCCCACCCAAAAGCGAAGAAATCTCCTGGAGCGTCTGTCCATCTTAATATGGTAGTAAGCATCCTGAAGATCTATTGAGCACATCCAATTGTCCTGACCCAGGAAGGGTAGAATGGACTGTAGCGTGACCACCCGAAACTTTGTTCTTTGCACGGATTTGTTTAGTCTGCAGAGATCCAGAATCGGTCTCCAGTCCCCTGTCTTTTTTGGTACCAAAAAGAACCTTGAGTAAGTTCCGGATCCGTGCTGATCTGCGGAGACTTCCTGGATGGCTCTTTTTTCTAGCAGTTTTGAAACTTCTATTACTGCTTGCTCCTTCAGATTAGGTGGAACATCTGGAAGGGTCTTCTTTGACTGTAAGGGGGTTTCATGGAAGGGAATTTTGTAACCTCCAGATATAGTGGACTGTACCCATCTGTCTTTTGTTAAATTTTGCCAGGCTTTTGGGTACAGTGAAAGTCTTCCCCCGACTGCCTCCAGAGGTGAGCAGCAGGGCAACCTTTCAGGGATGCTGGAAGGGCTTATCAGAGAAAGATTATCTGTTGCCCTGGTTCTGCAGACCCCCTCTACCACGAGGGTGGCATCTATTATTATTGTTTCCCCTTCTACCTCTGGAAGAAAAATCACTACGTGTGTCAGGTAAGGCTCCCTGAGATTTATGGAACCACATCTTCCCACTCTTCTGACCCTTGGCTAAGGTCTAGAGGGAGTGGAAAACAGACTCCCATGGCAGAGAGAGTCTTGCCTTCTTGCTCACACCTAGTTATCGTGTCTTTCACCTGTGGCCCAAAGAGAAAGGAGCCAAAGGGGGTATTGGTGAAGGACGCTCGAAAGGGTTCCGCAAAGTGACACAGCCGCATCCACGCATGCCTCCTAAGGGCTCCACCCATGCCCATGGCTCTACTCGCTCCATCAGCTGCATAGGAAATGAGCCTCATGCAGGAATTAACTACAGAATTAAGCGTCACTAGCTGGGAAGCTACTTTGGCTTGTGCTCCCTCAGCTGTAGGATCTTGAAGGGTATCTCCAAGCTCTTTAAGGAGATCCCTTTGAAGTCGAGTAAAATGACATAGATAGTTCAGTGACCTCATGGAGAAGGTTGCTGAAGCAAACATTCACTTTCCATACCTGTCCATCATCCTAGACTCCTTGTTAGGGGGATGAACAGATGAAGAGGTCTCCGCTAACTCTTTTTTGGTGGCTGCTGCTACCACCATGGCATCAACGGGTACACCTTTAGAAAGGAATTGCTTATCCTGGGGAGCTGTAATAAATTTACCAGGTCTCGGAGTTGGCTCCACTGTGTCCGGAGCTGACCAAGCCTTTCGAGCCACTACGGACATAAGTGGGTCGAAAGGTGGAGAAACTCAGGAGGTGGAAGGTCGGGAACTGAAAGCATCCAGGAATACAGACTCATCCTTGGTTAGGGGCTAGGGGATTCCAGTTCCCCCTCTGCATAAGCATTTCCAGGATGTCCGAAAAGGAAACATCTTCAGAGGGGGATCTTGGGGACCCTTCCGATTCATCTAAGTCTGTATCAGAAGTGGCAGACTCAGGGGAGTCATGTTCTTCCTCTTGCACTTCTTCTTCCAAGGGGGCTCCTCTGAGTGATCGGGGGAGGCCTCGGAAGAAGAGGAAACACCCAATGGGGTGTCCTGGAGCATCGGTTCCCTACGCTTGGGGTCTGGAGGAGGAGCAGAGGTTGGCACAGACACTACGGGGGATGGAGCCAGTGGAGCTGACTCAGGGGACAGCACACTCCGCATGACCTCAAAGGCATCACTGCCTCAAGGCAGAGAAAGCTCCAGTTCCGAAGAAATAGGAATCTTTCTCCGCGCCGAGAGGGAAGGCTCCGAGGCCGATGTTGGAGCCGAGCTCACCTGCACCGATGCTCCGAGAGGGAGAATGGGGTCGGACAAGGGTCCAATGCCACTCGCCCCCTCGGAGCCGACAAGGGAGCCCTGGCATCCAGATCCCTTGATGGAAGGTAATCGGAGCCGACATCAGAACCGAAGGAGATATAGTTATCAGAGCTGACGGTTCCACTACTCAAACCCCAACGAACTCCGGCTCCGAGCTCAATGGAGTCGGAGGAGGAACAGAAAGGGAGGTGGATGGAACCGATACCTGTTGAAGAGGGCTAGACAACATTTTAGCTAGTGCCTGTGATTTTAACAACCTACTTACTACTCTCTCCACATCATGATCCGACAGCCTAGAGGATCGAGAGGAGTGTGAAGAGCGGTGGCTACGTTCACTTTGCAATAATGGAGAGCCAGGAGCCGAATGAACTGACTCTAATGAAGGGGACCTCAGCCTTTTATGGCTCCGAGACATCCAATGGAGCTGACAGAGGGGTTGTCTTGTCGGTGCCAGCCGGAACCGACATACTCGGTAAATCCTGTACCGGTGTCGGCTCCAAAGGTGGAGCCAACAGTTTAGAGGATTTTGGGGATTTCACTGGCTGTGAACTCTGTGCCGGTGAATCGTGAGGTTTTAACAGACCCCTAAGGATCAATTTGTTCTTCCGTTCCTGCAGGACTCTTGGACTAAAGGCATGGCAGATAGAGCAAGAGTCCTGCAGGTGAACAGTGCCCAAACAATAAAGGCAACTAGTGTGCCAGTCTGTCAGAGACATTTTCTGACAGCACAAGTCACACTTTTTAAATCCTGATACTTTAGCTTCTTTAGACATATCAACCACAAAAACCCAAGCACCAGAAAAGAAAGACAGATAGAAAAATGTCTACTCTAGTCAACAACAGACTATACGATAACAAAAAAACAGAGGAAAGGAGAGCCTCTAAGTTAAACGGCTTTCTTGAGAAGGGAGTGGGGGAGGGGAGAACTCTCTAACTTAAACGAGTTCTACTAAAAGGGACTAAAGGAGAACATGGTACTAAACAACAAACACTAGTAAATAAAATTAAGAAAAGGTAATTATCTAATAGTTTTATGGAGTATAAGAATATATTTCTACACAAAAAATTTGAAAATACAAGCCTGAGCCAGAAAACGACACACCTCGCAGCTGAAGCGGCAAACGAGATCTGGGTAGTTATCGCTAGGCATCATGGGATAAGGGGTAGTCTCGAGCCAGTAAACAGCTCTCGAGCTATTGAAGATGGCCGAGCCGGAGCCGAGGATTGGCTCCGATCCCAAACAGCAAGAATGAAGGCGAGATAGACAACTTAACATCAATAGTTACATTTATACATTCTAAGATTTTACAGAGGTGGGCGTTACTAAAGAGAAAGACCATGTGCAATTTAGTGGATTGTACAGAGAGCAGTTACATATAATAATTGCTTTGTCATTTCAATGAGAGGTTGAAAATATTCTGTTTAAGGAGAGTATTTGGAGAGTATCATATTGTGAACACAAAGTCTCAACCTTGAGATGAGCATTTGTGTGGGGATACTATTCCAGAGTTTAGCAATGTGTTGGGAGTACAGTGAGTCTCCTGCAACATTATCTGACTTATTTGTAAGTAATACAAATTTGTTATTAAAGTGGAGGCCCTTTGCTGGACAGTAGGTCAGTAATAAGTTATGTACTGCAGGGCATTTTTCTGGATGATGAATGAGTTTGTGGGAAGTAGTTAGTTGTGAATATGTTGGGAAGTTGTGTATTTCAAGCCAGTTTAATTGATTTAAGCTATGACAATGGTGAGTCCTATAAGGGAGATTGGTGGCAAATTTAGCTAGTTTATTGCAGCAGGAGCCAAGTTTCTTTCGTTGAGTATTGTTTAAGTTTGTTAGGATAGGAGCGGCGTATAAGAGAGTTGGCAATAAGAAGTTGGTGGTTAGAGCTTTTCTTGCAGTTTCTGTAAGGAATCCATTAATTCTATAAAGAGAGCCTAGTTCTGGTAAGTAGATTTAATAGTGTGCAGTACATGCTGGTCATATTTGAGATTGTCATCTATTATAATGTCTAGAAGCTTACTGTGAGTTGCAGTTTCAATGACAGTAACCTAGTTTTCTTGGGGATGAGTAGGAGGTTTGATTCTTTGAGACAGGTTTCTACAGAGGAAAAAGATTTTTGGATAATGTCTTGGAGCTTATTTATTGTTGAGGTCAGACATATTAATGTTGAGTCATCTGCATACTGAAATAAACTAGCATGGTGAGTGGAGGTGTGGAGGTCATTAAGAAATATATTAAATAGGAGATGACCCAGGAAAGAGCCCTGAGGGACACCTGTAGTAGCTGGTTGAAAGGATGAGTAGGTTTGTTGCCATTTAAAGGCTTGTTGCCTTCCAGATAGCTAACTAAGAAACCACAACAAGGAGTACTGTGAAAGTCTATTGAGGATAATCGAATGAGCAGTTGCTGGTACGAGACAGTATTGAATGCCTGTTGGGGGAGGGTGGGCAGATATTAGTAAGTGGTGCATGGGCTTCACCTGCTAACCCTAATCTTAATCCTGCCCCTTACCTTAGAAAAACCCTATCCATAAAGCAACCACTATTCAGACAAATTATGTCTAAATGTATGGTGGGGTTTAGGTAATCAGATCAGAAAAGCAAACTGCTTGTGTATTTTTGATAAATCAACATATATTCATATATATATATATATATATAGAGAGAGAGAGAGAGAGCTCATACCCCCATTCCTTTATAACCTCCATCTTCTACAGATTAAAACTTTCTACCACTCCTCCTCAGTTAAGTTATCTTAATTGCCACTTTACATTGCAGTTTCTTTCTGACCTTCCCACTTTATTCATCTCCCTCAAATACTCTCCACCATGCTCTTATATCTAGGTTCTGTGTCAATAGGTACCCTATTGTTCTTATCCCCATAATCCTTGATTCATCAGCTATACAATATCTCTGTCTCCTTCTAGCTTTAACTACTAACTACCTACCTCAAGCTCCTTATCTAACTTTTATTTATCCTTAACATCTATACTGCAACCTTCCTTCCCCATGTCTTATAAGTCATATAAAAATGATGTACTCATCATAACATTCCATTTGTGTTGTCTATTTGCAGTCTTCATCAGTTAATGGCTTCAGATCTGATACTAGGTGCGACTCGGCCATTATACTAGCTCGTGGCCTCCAACAAACTCTCAAGCTCCTCCCCTACCCATAATGTACTAACCCCTAACATCTCTCAGATCTTGTTTGCTGTTTGTCAGGAAGACTATAATGATATACCATAACTGGGGTTCAACACAAAGGACTTTGGTGTCCTTTAAGTGTCTCAATCCTCCAGAGGTCAGTAATTAAAAATGGTGGGGAGTTGAGGAAGAATGAAAATGGACAACACAGATGGAACGTTATGGCGAGTACATAACTTTTTTATCTGAAGTTGTCAATTTTTATTCACTCCTGAACTAATGGGACAGATTCCCCAGCTACCTAATATCATGGGGTGGACACTAAGGAAAGATATTCCTGAGTACAGCTGAGGCAAAAGCTACTCTTCCTCTCGAGACCAGATAATTTGTAATGAGTGATAAAAGTATGAGGATTTGACCAAGTTGCAGCCACACATTTATCATCCATAGAAGCTGTAGACTGGAATACAGTTGCCATGGATCTGGCTGAGTGAACCTTTAAGGGCTTTGGTAAAGGGAGATTTGTTATAGATAAACAAAATACAATATGTCAACCATTTATCTAGACTTACTGTGTAACTGATTCACCCAATGTACTATGTGCAAAGGAAATAAATAGTTGAGCTGTCTTTCTAATCTCTGTTGCTCTGTGTAGATAGAAATGCAATTGTCTATGAACATCTAGTAAATGCAGCATATATTCCCCTTTACTTGTAAATTTTGGAAAGAATACTGGCAGATTAATGGATTGGTTGATGTTGGATTCTGACACCACCTTAGGAAGGAAGGAAGCATTGGTATGTAACGTAACCCTGTCCTTATGAAAAATCAAATATGGAGGCTTAGAAGATCATGCTTGAAGCACTGAACTTCTTCATGCAGATGTAATTGCAACTAAAAAGTTTTCCAGGTTATAAATTTAAGATCATATTTAGCTGCCGGTTCAAAGGGAGAAAGAATTAAGGCTTGCAGTACCAAATTTAAATCCCATGGTGGCATGGGGTCTTTGTAGAAGAGTCCATCTATCCTCAACCCCTTTTTCTCATTTTTCACATGGGGTTGGGGTGTCACTTCAACAGCGACAATCATTTCATGCCAGGGTTTACACTGCCAGGTGACTAGCCCTGCCCAGGTAGTTCATCCATACCACTCACTCACACACACACCTAGGGCCAATTTAGAATATACAATCCACCTCCTGTGTGTCTTTGGAATGTGGGAGGAAACCAGAGCACCCAGATGATACCCACACAACTGCAGGGAGGACATGCAGACTCCACACAGAAGGCACCCCAGCTGAGAATCAAACCAGAGAACCTCTTGCTGTGAGGCAACAATGCTAACCACTGCACCACCGTGGAGTACCTCACAAAAAAGCCTTGCACAATTTAGAGGAAGCTAGTAAAGAATGTTGAAATCCCACATGAAAGTTAGAGGTAACTGCGAGATGGACTTTCATAGTTGATGAACTAGCACGTTCATTAAATAAACTCGCTAAAAATTCTACAACAGATTGAGTTGTAGCTGAGATGGGGTCTATCAGATTTTGCTCTGCCCAACAAAAGAACCTTTTCCATTTACTCCTGTAGTGTTTCCTAGTAGAAGGTTTATGAGAAGACAAAAGTATGGAATAGCCAGGAGAAGAGAACATTGGTTGTTTGGCTATTAAAGGAATTGAAGAAGCCATGCTGTTAATTTGAGATATCCAGGTGAACCACGCCTGTCGAGTGAGACAGGAGGTCTGGAATTAGATCCAGAATCCAAGATGTATGTAGTAGATGAAGCCAAAGAAAGGGAAAACAAATCTGCTGAGACCAGTAAGGTGCAATGAGGACAACCTTGCTCTTCAAATGGCTGCTTTCTGAATGATTTGAGAATTAGGAGAATCAGAGGATAAGCAAAGAGAAGACCTAGGGGAGGGGGCAGTCTTGGAATAGGGCATCCCTCGGTGATTCCCCCATTGGGGGATCAGGGCAAAGAAACTGCTGCACTTGTTTAGGGGAGATGCAAAAAGACTGCAGCAAGGCTGGCCCCACTGACTGAAAATCATTTCTGTCACTTTGTTGTTGACAGACCACTCATGAGGTGGTGAGATGGACCCGCAGAGTTTGTCTTTGGACTTCCCCAGAATATGTGTTGCTATTAGAAAGCAGTTGAAAGATATCCCCCATTGCCACACTCTGAGGGCTTCTTGACAGAGGGGATATGATCTGGTTCCCCCTTGTTTGTTGATGTACCAAACTACTGACATGTTGTCTGTCTGGATTGTAACTGTCCCGAGAGGGAGAAAGTCTTGGAATGCCTGCCAAGCCAAAAGTACTGCTCTCATCTCAAGAACGTTGATATGCAAGTTGGCCTCTTTGGGGCACCATCTGCCTTGCACTATTTTCTCCAGGAAATGCCCTCCCAACCAATCTGGGAGGTGTCCGTGGTCACTATGGCCTTGGCTGAGTGAAGATGAAAGGAAGACTTTGTAATACCTGTTACAACTGTATCTACCAGCAAAGCTATAATTTGCATACCTGAGTTATTCTTATCTTCACTGACATGGGTTGAGAAACCCTTGACCATTGTGTTGCTAGCATCCATTGTAGAATTCTCATATGGAATCTTGACAAACGCACTAAAATTATTGTCGCTGACATTGATCCCAGGGCTTGCAGAATCAATAGGGCAGAAAATTCTAGTACTGCAAATTATTTTCCTAACCTGCATCCATAGACACTGTGTTGAACACTGCACCTATGAAATCCAATTTCTGGGTTGGTTGTAAATGAGACTTGTTGTAATTCATGGTTATTCCAAGATGTGAACAAGTCTGTAGTACCTGATCTCCTGCTTCTATCAGTCGATGCCTGGTTGGGGAGGTAATGAGCCAGTCATCTAAATGTGGAAACACCTGGAATCTTTGCAGTCTCAAGTTATCTTCTACCACTGCCATGCACTTGGTGAACACCCTGGGAGCTTATGTGATAGTACACATCCTGAAGATCTATTGAATACATACAACTATCCTTGTCCAGAAAGGGCAGGATGGACTGAACCATGACCATCCAGAACTGTGTGTGTTGAACTGACTTGTTCAATACAGTGAGATCCAAAATTGGTCTCCAGTCCCCTATTTTCTTTGGCACTAAAAAGAATCTTGAGTAAGTTCCAGATTCTGTTTGGTATGGTGGGACCTCTTGGATTACTCTTTTTTTCTAGCAGCTTTTGAATTTCTAAGATGCTGCTTTCCTCTGATTTAGTTCTTATCAATGGAGGAGGTTAGGAAAAAGGAAGTGTATAACCTTTGGAAATAATTCTCTGCACCCAACTGTCTTCTGCATTATCTAGCCTGGCTCTCTGGTGCAGAGATAAGCGACCCCTGACTGCTTCCAGAGTTAGGCAATTGGGCCGCCATTCAGGAGCGCTGAGAGGGTCTGTCAGACAAAGAATCTCTAGATCCCTGGTTTTGCAAGCCCCCTCTGCCACAGGGGGTATTGTCTTCCATTATAGCTCCCCCTGTCTGCCTCTGGGGGAACTATCTCCATGTTTGTTCTGGAAAGCACCTCGGGACTTTTTGAACCACATTTTTCTATGTTGCCATTGATTCCTGGAAAAGGTCCTTTGAGGGGTCGAAAAACACACACCCACTGCAGAGAGGATCTTTACATTTTTCTCACACCTGGAGAGTGTGTCCTTCACAGTAAGAAATGCCATCAAAGGGAGCATTGATGAATGAGGACTTAAAGAGCTCCGCAAAATCACACAGGTGCATCCAGGCATGCCTCCTGATGGAAATACCTGAACCCACGGCCCTTGACGCCTTGCAATATAAGCCTCATGGGTGAATTAGATATAGCTTGTAGGGTACCCAACTGAGGGAGACTACTGAAGATTGAGCCTCAGCAGTTTCAGTTCCAGAAATAGATTTCAAAAGCTCTTTATCAAATCTCCCTGAAACCTCATAAAATGTGCCAAATAGTTCACCGATCTGAATGCAAAAATCACTGAAGCATAAACTCACTTCCCAAATCTGTCTATCACCCTAGGCTCTCTATTAGGAGGATGGACAGTGGAACTATGTTCCATGAGTTCCTTTTTTATAGCTGCAGCCACAACCATGGCATCTACTGGCACCACTTTACCCTAGAATTCCCTAGCTACTGATGGAGCCAGAATCTGATCTGGCCTCTCGGGGACTGGCTCAACCATATCAGGTCCCTTCCATGCCCGCCTAGAAATCAAATCAATGATGTCATCAGTGGGTGGAGTAATCCAGGAGGTAGATGGGCTAGTCCCAAAGGCTTCCAAAAATATTGACTCCTCTAGAGTAGGGTCTTGGAAAGACAAGCCACCCTTCTGCTTAAGGATCTCAAGAATGTCTCCAAATAAGATGTCATCTGGTGGTGATTTTGGAGATCCCTCTCTCTTTCATTATAATCAGTATCCTCAGTGACTGACTCTTGAAGAGAGTCCAAGTGCCTCGTTTTGCACTTTCTCTTCCTAGGGACTTCCTCGGTGGGGTGGTTTGGTGAAGTATTAGAAGGGATTAGGATACCCTGCTGGGTAATCTGGAAGCTTTGAGCTGGCTGTCCCTGTGGGGTAGAATGTTGAGGGTCACCATGCAAAGTAATCTGAGAAGTAGGAGTGGATCAGAGGGGGTAGGACCCATCTGACCTGCTGGAGGACAGAACATTATTGGGGAAATGGAAGACAATGGACCCGAGAAATGGAGTTTATGGGTCATCACCTACCTCTGCCCTGAGAATAATCCACCCAAGGTGGAAGTTGGAGCCGAGCTGTCTGGTGCCAAGGCTCCGAGAGAAAGAAATGGCTCCGAAAACCCAGAGTCAACTCCAAACTCCCAGATCTGACAGCAATGCTTCAGCTCTGAGACTTATTCTGCTCCATGGATGTTGGAGCCAGTGCACTCAGAGCAGTATTCAGATCCAAAAACAGTGCTTTGTTCGGATCCAAACCAAGTGAATCTGGAACACTCAGATCTGAAGACTCAGACAACAGGTTGGATTGGAGAAGGAGCTGTAATGGGTTGAGTAGTAGATGACTGTACTTCTTGACCGGAAGGGGTAGGAACTGTAAGAACTCACATCTGAATTTGCTCTGTGAAGAATTTCCTTATCATCCTGTCTCTGTCTGCTTCCGTGAGATTGCTGGAGGAAAAAGAAGATACTAGGGATGGCGATTTGGAGTGCCTCTCTAAAAAGGAAGAGGGCACTCTGGATGGGACTGGATCCAGACTAGGAGAATAAGTTGTCCTTGGTAAAGGTTTTGGATCCAAGGGTGTAGGAATCTGTACAGGCTTGATCGGATCCGATGCGGGTTGGATCGTAAGTAATTTTGGATCCAGTTTCTCTTTTTTCTTTTTAGGTTCTGAGGAAGAAGAGGCTGGAGACTCAAAAGGTTTAGACCTTTTTGTAGGGTCTCTAGATTTGTGTGTGGGGATTGAACCCAAGTAATGGCTTCAGAAAAGGAAGTTAGCAGAGAGCCTTTTAAAATCAATTTATTCTTCCTGTCAGCTAGAGCTCTGGGGTTGAACCTATGACCAGGGCTGCCAGATTTCCAGCCCCCCCCCCAGGTAGGGACAAAAAAAGAAGGTCTCTCACGGCAAGTGAAGACCAAAAAAAAAAAAGGTAAAGTAGCTCAGTAGCTCTGCACTAAACACGGAGCTTCTCGTGTTTAATGCATTGCAGTTCCGCATTCAACACAAGTAGCTCAGTGTTTAGCGATTTTTGATTGGCCCATATACCGGCATATGGGCCAATCAAAAATCGCTAAACACGGAGCTTCTCGTGTTTAATGCGGAACACAAGAAGCTCCGTGTTTAGCAATTTTTGATTGGCCCGTATGCCAGGTATACGGGACAATCAAAAAAAAAAAAACAAACAAAGCGGAGGCTGGTCGGGATTTAAACCGGCATGGCGGGACTCGGGGTCAGGCTGCTGATCTCGGGACAGTCCCGCCCAAATAGGGACGTCTGGCAACCCTGCCCATGACGGACACTGCAATCCTGCTGTAAATGATCAAGGCCCAAGCAATATACACAAAGACTTTGGGCATCAGAATAAGGCAACTTGTGCCTACACTTATCACACTTGTTAAATTCTGTAGGACCTAGATCAGACATTTTGAAAGAAAATATTGTTGCAATAACAGAAGTACTAAACTAAACCATTTTTTACCAGAAAGAGGAAGAAAAGTTAAATACCAGCAATGGCATTGAAGAACACCAAAAATCTTGTAAATAGAGGAAAAATTCCAACTATGGTAATGAAAGAGGTGTTAAGAAGGTGCTAAGTGTTAGAAAGGAGTAGGGAAGGAAAGCAAGCCCTACCAACGATGGTAGGAAAGCTTACACTTAAAACTGTATGAAAAAGGACAGCAGAAACAACTTAAAAATAAAATTAAAGACTAAAGAAATAGCTGTATATAAGGATTTTTACATAAGGAATACCAAAAAAGGACTTATCTCCCACTGTACACTCGAGAGCTGAAGGTGACCACATCTACATGCAAAAGCGACAAACAAGATTTGAGAAATGTTAGGGGTTGGTGCATTATGGGTAGGGAAGGAGCTCCAGAGTTTGTCGGAGGCCATGAGCTAGTATAAGGGCTGAGGTGGATCGGAGGATCAGATCCAAACCCATTAGTTGAGGAATGAATGAAAATTGACATCATCAGATCTAATGTCTGTTGTCATAAATACTGCACATGAATTGTTTGCATACTAAATGTTTTATACGTGGAATTTAATATCTTGTATAATGTCATGACAGAAGAATACCTGCTTTATCTCTGAATAGTGTCACTACAGAACAATTATCTGTTTGTATCTAGATGTCTTAAGATTTATTTATGTAATGTACATTTGTAAAAATGTGTTTTGTCGAGACTATATTAAATGGTCTGCTGGAGCTTCTCTCCCAAAGCCACTGCTGAAAATGAGCTTTGCCCAGTCAGACTTACCCAGTTAACAAAAGCAAATTGCCTCTGTGGCTTAATGTCTGAAAAGGATCCGTAAAGAACCCCAATTCAGTTGGCTAATGATAGTTGCAGCAAGATGGATTGTCCAGCTGCAATACCAATGAAAAATCCATCCAGGTGAATAGAATACTTTTCATACATTAACTGCTTAACTTCTTTCAGGTACTTTGATGAAATCAAATCTGTATAAACAAATGGATCATGGAACTCATCCCTTTCACAACTGCATCTCTAATGCAAGTAATCACATGCTACAAATAATTATAAGCAGATACCTGATCACAGCAATGAGGGCTTAACTGTTTACTATTTCTCAAACTTACAGTGACTGGTTATCTATATTTTGGCATCATTTTTGCAGCATAACTGAGGTATATCACAACAAAATGCAATGCAAAGTTTAGCAAATATTTAGCATACTATGTACAACTTCTGGGACATTAGTATTCGATATGCAAAGATATCAGTATGCCTGTAAACAGTATTCCTTTTGCTAAAACTTTATAGCAAGAACTCTGATAACCAATTAAGTTTTGAACTGAAATAGCTGTCAGACAAATCTGCAAACATCGCAAAGTGCCCTTTATTGTATTTTTCTTTTCTACTGAATGTCTTTGTAACCAGGGATTATAAGTACCTGCCTTTAAAGCAGTCATTTAAGGACAGACTTTTTTAATTTTTTGCCTCTCTTTTTCTTATTTCTTGGGAGACTGAGAAAGAAAACAGAAATGGTGTGGCATGGCATACTTGTGTGCATACACATTCAGATTGTACTCCTTGACTGAGGAGGGCTAACTATGATTTTCCCGGTTTACAAAAACAAACACATAAATAATATTTCCTCCAAGAAAGCCATATACATGTTCTGAAACACAAATACTCAAATCAAAATAATTCAGGCAGTGCTTCAAAAATGCTGTTTTTCCATTCCAAAGTCAAAGAAGAAAAGAGAAAGGCAAGTGTCTGCTTTTTCTCCAAGTAACGCTGACCTTATACATGATTGCAGTAAGTAGCAGAGTATGGTTGTGTTTAGCAGGGTTGTCACTGGCAGAATAACTTTGGACAACTGGTTGTTCATGATCTTATGATAATAATTTTGTGCATTTATGATGAAATGTTTGCTATGTCTTAGGACACCACTCCAAGAATGAATCTACAGAAATGGTTTACATCTCTACTTACAAGAAAAAAAATATATTAACCTACCATCTGAGGAATTTTAATATTCAGATGATGCAAATATATTAATATGGTAATAAAGCTTCATTTCAACAGTTCAATCCAACAGCAAGACCCATCTATGGCTGTTTTCACTACACTTGTTGACAGATAAATTCTGCACTAGGTTCCATTGGAATAGCTTTCTCAGTTCAGACACTTTCACCTCATAATGGCTGCACTCAGCTTGGAGGGAGGGCTCAGCTGCCTAACTGTTGTCATTAAAAAATGTTTTTGCAATTCCATTTCATTTTTTGAAAGGTGTAAATCAAGAGATGCATATTTCAAACTCTGCTGCTACAGTTTAAAACTGAAACAAGGCTGATTATTTATCAAGTTACAAGTGTAAAAAAAATGAGCAAAATAAACATGTTGGTTCTTCATGCAACATTGGAATAAGCATATCTGAAAATAATATTTAATATGCACTGCATTATGCAATAAGGTTAATATCTTTACTGGCAAGGATCTTCATGGGTAGGAGTCAGCTGCGGCTCTCTGAAGACTCCATATAAGGATGAAATATGTGTTGGCTTTTACTGATTGTACTGATGTACCCTTTCATAACACATAATACGGCTTTAAGCTCAGGCAGTCTAATTTTTTTTAGGGGGGTGGAATTTGAATGATAACCCTTCTGTAATAGTATTCCTTCTGACTTCTTTGCTTTTTCACACATTCTTGTCTTCCATTTTTCCCTTGCATAATATTTTCAAGTTTTATTCCTTCATTTTAAGCTACGTGAATAAATATACAGATCATATACTGTTCTATCTGTAATATCATCTTCTGGACATTAGATTACCCACAATACCTCCAGTGATCTTGTCATCAAGTTTTACCCATAAGTCACTTACTTACAGGTTATGTACACACTTCTGTTTGAATAACGAATTCACTGCATCTGTAACTTCTCTCCCACTTTGGTGAATGTACAAGCAGAACAGGAGATAATGCTGTTCAAAATGCTGACCAAAGTTAAATGCAGTGAGAATAAAACAAGAAAATATGTAATGCCAGGTCTACAGTTAGGTGGAAGTAGTTTTTATTTATTTATTTTACATTTGTTGACCGGGAGAGTCCAGCTGGATACAATTCCATTTGCAGCAGAGGCCTGGGGAGAAAAGCTGCAAGAGAAAACTTTTTTATTTTTTTACAGACAAAACATACATAAAGGAAAACACTTTGACATACAATACATTTTATAAGACAGGATACATAATAAGTAGTACTCTATGGTATTTAATTTTGAAGATAGTACAAAGCACAACATTTCTGAGATAGACTGCTATCAGCACTAGAGAGTCAGGATGTTCAATTAGTTTTGCAGTCTTAAGTAGGTAATGTGTTTTGAATTGGTTAGTTTGACAATCTTACGTTAAGTTAGGTAATACATCAGAATTTTTGGATGTTTAGGTTTGCCTTTAAGTAATTAATAGAAATGAATTGAAGTATTAACCAGGGGTGATGTAGGAGCATAGTCGGTTATTCATGAAGTGAATTTTGACTAGTTTCTTGAACTGGGTCAGGGATTTGTTGTCAGTTATATAGGCAGGAAAGGAGTTTCAGATTTTAGAAATGTAGTGGCTGTAGACCGATTTACCAGCTTCATTGTTCATAGGTAGATGCTAAGCTATCTGTCCGAAGGCATTTATAAACCTAGTCGGAATGTGTTGGCTTTCGCCACCCCATTAGATTAGTTCCCTGTGCCTCTGTTCAGCAGAGCCATTGAAGTGATCCCCAGGGTAAACGTTCCATTTCCCATCCACTCGTCAGGGTTTCTCTTGAAGAAGGTTATAGCAAGGAGCTCTGCCTAATGTAGATTGGAATCTTGTTCCAGAGCATGGGAAGTCTCTGGGACAGGAATCTATCCCTCCAGCACATCCTATTTATTGTTGTGGTGAGGTTTAGATCCCTAGAGCGTGTGGCTCGAGGGGATATGGTTTTCTTTAGGTGGAGCATGTCCATCAATTCTGGGTTGGACATGGCCTTGTATGTCAGGCAGAGTTCACCTCTGAATAGGTGGTATGCAACCGAGTACAGCTGGAGTTTCTTCAGTTGAGCTGCATAGGGCATCTGTTTGAGGCCAGTGATCCTCTTGGTGAGGTACTTCTGTGGTCTTTCCAGCTGCTGCAAGGTGTCTTGTAAGGTACATCCCAAATGGGGCATTGTACTCTATGATGGGTCTGATGAGTGATGTGTAGAGGGGCACAATGACCTCTTTTGATCTGGATGTAAACCCTTTTGTGATTAGGTGGGCCACATAGAAGGATTTTCTAACTACTTTGGCAATATGATTATCAAGGGAGAGGTTACTATCTACTTGGGTCCCCAGGGGGCTCCCACCTACGTGGTAGTTTGTGGGTACTTTGTTTTTTCCAAAGGGGATGACTATGCAGTTTTTGGCATTTAGCTTGAGGTCATGGTTTTGACATCAGGTATCTGTCTCAGTGAGACCCTTTTGAAGGATGTCTTTGTCCGCCGGAGAGTCAATTATAGCCCCTGGTTTGCAGTCTTCTACGAACTTGGTCAGCCATAGTCTTTCTGTGCTTGCCTGTACCTCTGAGAAGTATACGCTGAACAGGAGGGGTCCTAGGACTGAGTCCTGGGGAACGCCACTTGTAACCGGTTTAGAGTCAGACCTAGCTCCCACAACTCTTACCATGTGAGTTTTGTCTGTGAGCCAGTTGGCAACCCATCTCATGATGTAGGGGTTTATGTTCACGCTGGTGAGCTCGTCAATAATACCTGAATGGGGAATGGTGTTGAAGGCCTTTGCAAGGTCTAGGTAGGCTGTGTGCACCACCTTTCCCTCGTCTACAGCCTTGGTAACTGTCTCAAAGAAGTCCACCAGGTTTAGGAGGCATGATCTGCCCTTAAAGCCAAACTGGGTAGGGTCCAGTGTTTGGAGGTTCCCAGTGTCTCTGATTATGAGATCCATGATGATGCCCTCCACAGCCTTGCAGACCAAGCTAGTCAGGCTTATAGGGCGATAGTTCCCAGGGTTTGTTGTGGCTCCACCTTTGTGGAGCAGAATAACTGTTGCTGTGCGCCACTCTATGGGCACGTAGCCTGTGGAGAGGCTGAGTTTGAACAGTGTGTTTAGGTAAGGGGTTAGTTCATCTTTGAGCTCATGTAGGATGCAGCCTGGGACAACGTCCGGTCACACTGATGCTGTGTTTTTGGCTTTGGAGAGGGCTGTTTTAACCTGAGTGTCTGTGATTTCAGGGGCACTACATTCTTCTGGTATGGTTATGGGCTCTTTTGAGGGTGAGGGGGGAGAAGTTTGCACTGAACCTGCCAGGATGTTGGCGATATCAGTCAGTTCAGTGTATTTTGTGCCATTCTGCACTAACTCCGAGCAGATCTGAGAATTGCCACTTAGATTCTTGACATAGCTAAAGAATGCCTTGTGGTTATCTTTGGAGTCCTTGGCAATTTTTCTTTCGAAGCTAGCCTTGGATGATTTTATGAGGGATAATAGTTTCTTGCTGATACTGATCAGGGATGTCTTCCCTTCTTGGGATTTTACTCTTTTCTGTACTAGTTTCTTCCTTGTATTGTATAGCTCATTTATGGCAGGGGTTCACCAGACTGGTTTCCTTTTCTTAGAGGAGTCAGTCTTGGTTTTGCTTGGAATAGCATGATCCATGCATTCTTGTAGGTGCCAGTAGAGTGCATTAGTAAAGGATTTTTCAGCTTGGACAGCGTTATCCTTTGGCATGGGGGTTTTGAAACTTTCCACCTCGGTCTTAAGTAACGTGAAGTTTGCTTTTGAAAGGTTTTTCACGGTGGTTTCTTTGACCAGGGGTGGGGGCAGAATGTGAAGATCCAGAGTGATTAGTTTATGGTCAGATCTAACCAGCAAGGGGTTGACCTCTGGTGTGGAACACCAGTTGCCCTTGTTGGTGATGACCAAGTCCTATATGTTGTCACCTCTGGTGGGGGTGTTGATCAGTTGATCCAGGGCATTTGAGTTTATAAATTCTAGAAAATGTTGGGCAAAGGAGTTAGTACTTGAGTAGTTCTCCCAGTTAATGTTTGGGTAATTGAAATCACCCAATATCAGGGTGTTTGGTAGGACCTTTATGTTTCCCACTGTTTCCAGATATGTGGAATGGTGGTCCTGGGATATGGTGGGTGATCTGTAGCAAGCTATAATTTGAAGTGCAGTTTTGCTCGTTGTTAGTTGCACGTGGATGATCTCTGAAGCATCATGCTGTGCCACTAACCTGGAGGTGTGGGTATCCTTGATGAATATGGATATGCCCCCACCTTTTGTATTTCGGTCTAGGTTCTGTGGCCGAACTGTATGGTATGAGTTGTAGCCTGGTAGTGCTGGGGTGCTCTCTGGAGCCTTAAACCAGGTTTCTGTTACTGCACATATGTCGATTTTCTCCATACTAAGGAGTGCCTCGAGTGCATGCATTTTGAGGTTCAGACTTCTGGTATTGAGTAGCATTACCCTCAGTTTATTGTTACTTGTGCTATTTATGGCGGTGGGTTTGTCTTTTGAGCCTTGCCTAAAACAGGCACTATGGGGGTGGCAAGAGCCTTTGCCAGTATTCGAAAGCCTAAGGGTGACAGGTGCAAGCCGTCTCTTGCAAAGCAGTATGGCTTGTCGAGCATGTCATCCCAGGCTGACAGACACTGGATCCCCTTTGAATGACACCAGAAGCTTAGCCAATTGTTGAAATTGATAATTTTTTTCTTTATACCATGGTATCATTCTTGGTGAGGGCAGGATGCTACTCAGGGTCAAGGTCATACCAACTTGGGCTACGTGATCAGAGAGCTCCTCCATGTCTCTTTTCATGTAGTCCAGGGAGGTACGGCTCGGGTCATTCACACCAACATGGACAATGACAGTCTTGTATTTGTACTTGTTCTGGAGTGACCTGAGTGCTTGTGTTCTGTGGCAGATCCTGGCACCTGACAGGCAGCTAACAGTAACCTTCTCCTTGTTCCGCTTAGTGAGTGGGATGTCAATGTGCCTGACTATAGAGTCACCTATAACGAGTGCGTTGGGTATGTTATTTTGCCTTAAGGGCTGTGATTGAGTGGCGCACTAGTTTTGTGAAGTATGTGTGGTAACCTTGAGAAGGTTTTGGGTGATAGATCTTAAGGTACTGGTAGTGGTATAGGGTTGAAGAAGTTGTTGTAGAGCTGGGGTGTTGTCAGAGTAATGTATTATTTTGTGGGCTAGTGATAGTTGATTGAGTTGAAGTAGTAGTGGGAGGTCTAGCCAGTTGAGTTTTTTGAGGCAGTCACAGTGCTGCATTCTAATGGGTGAGGCTGTAGTAAATCTGGCTATCTTATTATAACAACTGTCAAGTTTGTTTAGGTCAGTTTTGTGGGGATTGTTAAGCTCAGGGGAGACATACAGTAAGGAGGATATTAGGTGTGCTGGCTATTGTAATTTTGGAGTGGTAGGAGAGAAATTTCTTAGTGCGATAGAGTAGACCAAGTTTTTTATGAACTTTTTTTTATAGTTAAGGAAATCTGTAGGTCAAATCTAAGGTGATTGTCAATTTCCACCCCTAGCAGCTTGGTGTGATCGGTAGGAGTGATTGTGGTACTGTTATTAGAGGAGATTGTAAAACTATCTGAGGGAAGTATGGATCTGTAGGAGCTAAACAGGAGTAGTTTATTTTTTCTTGGGTTAAGAATGAGGCTTTGTTTGGTGATTCAAGTTTCAGCTAGGGAAAAGCATTCTTGTGTCTGGGAGTGAAGGAGGTCAAATGTGTTGCCTGGACATATTATGGTGGTATTATCTGCATATTGCACTATTGAGGCTTTGGGAATATTGGATGGGAGCTGATTAGTAAAGAGGGTAAACAGCAGTGGTCCCAGGATGGAGCCTTGGGTACCCCTAGGGAGACAAGCAGGGAGGGAGAGAGTTGGTTTTGCCATATTACAGCTTGTTGCCTTCCGTCTAGGTAGCTTTTAAACCAAGAGATGTTAGGGATGCCAAGGTTCAGGGTGGATAGTGAGTGAAGGAGTTCTACATGGTTAACCATATCAAACGCTTTGTATGTGGCAGATACAAGGTGTCCATTATTTCTGTGATTATTGATGTTAGTAAATGCTGTAAGCATGGTGGTGGTGCTGTGGAAGGGTCTAAAGCCATGTTGCTGTGTTGATAGTAGTTTATTTTCTAGGAGGTATTGCATTAGTTGCTTGCGTATTACTCTCTCTAAAAGTTTTGATAATGGGAGTAAGTATGGCTATAGGGCAGTAGTTATTGAGCTCAAGTGAGCTGCCCCCTTTGTGTAGCGGGATAATATGAGATATTTTCCAAAGCTGGGGTACTTTACACTCAGAGATGGATCTGCTTATTAGGATGGAGACAGGATATGTTATGGCTTCAGCGGCTAGTTGGAGATATTCAGTGGGTAATTTATCAGCAGCTAGGGTTGTTGGTTTGAGTTTTAGGAGTAGTTTTTCAATGGTTTTGGTAGGTACTGGGTGGAAGCTAAAGTTGGGGCAGTTGTTTGCTGTGACTGGTTGGGGGGGGAGTATTTTGGTAGGGGTGGGGTTGTTGGGATATGGTTAGTTGTTTGCAAGGGCTTGGATAGTTTCCGTAAAGAATTTGTTAAATTGTGTGGGATTATTGTCTTGGTTATTTACTGTTTTAGGGGTGGGGGTTGATGTTTTCCCTGGTTGAAAAATAGAGTTAATTGCTGCCCAGAATTTTTTTGGGTTGTTTATATGTTTATCCTGTATCTTTTGGTAGTAGGACATTTTATCTGTTTTGATAAGTTGTTTGGCTTTGTTGCATTGTTCTAGGTATATTTGTTTATCTGATTGGGATTTGGTGTTATGGAAACTAGTCCAGGCTTTGTTTCTGTTTTTGAGGAAGGTTTATGTATCAAGGGTTAGCCAGGGGGCATATTTAGTTTTAATTCTTGTGGTTCTGGGGGAGGCGTGATAGTTAAGTATATTTGTGAAGGTTGTATTAAAGTATAAAACTGCTTCATCTAAACTGAGCATCATAAATTGGATTTTTCTTTAGCTAAAGTCTGTGTTCACTGTCACTACTAGTGGCATTTGTATAATCAACATTGTTAGATGAGCTCTGAGTACCAGCTAGCCGCCACAGCTACTTAACATTAAATAATCCTTTTTATACCACTTCTTTAAAGAGATTGTGATGAATGCACCTGCAACAGGCCTTGAGCCAACGAGATCTCAAGCAGCGTATTCTAGATTTGTAAAATGTTAACCGAAAAAAATCAGTTAACCTATGACGTCTAGATTTTTTTTTCTTTCTTTCATTTTTCTTGGCAATCACTTCAGATACACTAGGTAACACTGGAGAGCTGGTAAAGCTGAATGACCAGAGACAAAGAGCATGTAAATGGACCTTCTAACCTATGTAAGCAGAATACAGATTTCTTAAAGCTTATTATGTTAACTAATAGCTGTACTGCTTAGCAAGCTTGATCCAACTTTACTTAGAAGCTGGGGATGCGAGTATTGTTTTTAATCAAAACTTATTTGCAACAAAGAATAATTTAAATGTTTTCCTAATGACACAGCTTTCAAAATCAGTAAATACTAACAAGTAACATAAGAAATTATGGTCACACAGCCCCGTCTCCCTATCACCCCCACCCAATTCCTTAAGCAAAGGTTCTAAATTTCATGTTTCTAAAACAAATGAACTTTTAAAATCAGGACAACAGGCAGTATTAGATACAGTTCTAACTGCTATAAAATAATAACATCAGTTTGACCACCTGCAATCAAACACATTGAACGTGGTACGTTTTCTAAATTTTGGGCTCATAGGGGCATATTATATGATCCAATATGATCTTTACTACAAAGTTCTAACACTAGAATGGGGGCAGTATTGATTAAGTGCAAGTATAAAGCAGGTGCTTTTGGGGGTGATTCTAGTCAGCTTTAATATATATGTATGTGTGTATTTATATATATAGTTTCACTTCAGAATGTCGAGTTACTGAAAACTCGAACTTCATATGGTCGTGACCATATGATCGAGTTTTCACAAACTCGAAATTGTGAAGTTTTGAAAAAAAAAAAAAAAGACTTTAATTTAGTTGAAAATAAGTTTTTGCAGGGGGGCAATTTCCCCTGCACCCTCCCTACTTAAATATACCATCTCCGTGATTGCACTATAGCGAGGAAATGGAAAATCTCCCGTTCTGCTCTTCTGCATACAGTGCGGAATGGGAGATTTCCCTTTTCCCCAGTGTAGTGTGATCTCAGAGTTGGTATATTTAAGTAGGGGTGGGGGGTGCAGGGGGGAAGCCCCCCTGCAGAAATGATGTCTTTGACTTTTTTTTTATTATTTCACTTCACAATTTCGAGTTTCTGAAAACTCGATCATAAGGTCTCGACCATATGAAGTTCAAGTTTTCAGTAACTCGACATTCTGAAGTAAAACTATATATATATATATATATATATATATATATATATATATATATGTATGTATGGATTCACTAGACAACAGGTTGACAGGCGAGATCAGACAGAAGTCCCCGTGGGCTATGATGTTTGCAGATGATATTGTGATATGTAGAGAGAGTAGGGAACAGGTTGAGGAGACCCTGGAGAGGTGGAGATATGCTCTAGAGAGGAGAGGAATGAAGGTCAGCAGGACTAAGACAGAATATATGTGTGTGAATGAGAGGGAGGATAGAGGAACGGTGAGGATGCAGGGAGTAGAGTTGGCGCAGGTGGATGAGTTTAAATACTTGGGATCAACAGTTCAGAGTAAAGGCAAGTGTGGAAGAGAGGTGAAGAAGAAAGTGCAGGATGGGTGGAGTGGGTGGGTAAGAGTGTTAGGAGTGATTTGTGACAGACGAGTACCAGTAAAAGTGAAAGGGAAGGTCTACAAAAGGGTAGTGAGACCAGCTATGTTATATGGGTTGGAGACAGTGGCATTGACAAAAAGGCAGGAGGCAGAGCTGGATGTGACAGAGTTAAAGATGTTAAGATTTGCACTGGGTGTGACGAAGGTAGACAGGATTAAGAATAAGCATATTAGAGGGTCAGCCCAGGTTGGACGGTTTGGAGACAAAGCCAGAAAGGCGAGATTGTGTTGGTTTGGACATGTGCTGAGGAGGGATGCTAGGTATATTGGGAAAAGGATGCTAAGGATGAAGCTGGCAGGTAAGAGGAAAAGAGGAAGGCCTAAGATAAGGTTTATGGATATGGTGAGAGAGGACATGCAGGTGGTTGGTGTGACAGAGCAAGATGCAGAGGAACGGAAGAAATGGAAACAGATGATCCGCAGTGGCGACCCCTAATGGGAACAGCCAAAAGAAAAAGAAGAAGACAATCTGGAAATACTGAAATGTCGAATTTCAGTATTTCGAAACTGAATAGTCGAAAGTGCAGTTATGCGAAACTGCACTATCTCGAATGTGGTAATATTGAATCCACTGCCACGGTGTCGCATTTGTGATGTGCGGTGCAGTTTGTGGATTTAGCTGGGGATTCAGGTAAGTGGCATTTACGTAAGGGTATTAGGTAGGGATTTTAGTGTGTGTGAGTGTGTGTAGTGGTGGTGTTTGTGTGTTTAGTGCAACCTCGTAGTTAGTATATATAAGTAAGTGGGCAGCACAGCACTCCACATGGGGATTGCAGGGGTTTACCCCCCTGCTTATAAGTAGGGTAGGTGTGTTTGTATGTTATGTTGTGTTTGTGTGTGTTGTTTTGTTTGCTGTAGTGTAGTTAGTTAGGTAGGTATATGTGTGTGTATGGTTGCAATTTTGGTTTTCGCGGTTGTGGGTTTTCGGGTATGTGGAATTTTGACTATACAGTCTCCAAATACTGAAATTCAACATTACAGTATTTTGAGATTGCCTAGTGAATCCATATATATATATATATATATATATATATATATATATATATATATATATATATATATATATATATATATATATATATATATATATATATATATCTATATAAAATGGATATTACTTAACGTGATCAAAATACCCAAATGTCAATTACATTAACATCAACAATAAAAGGACACCAAAGCAAATAGTGACAACTCATTATGCATTGACAACAAAAAGTCAACAAATCAAACAGCAACAACTCACTATGAATACACCAAGGAATAGCCTTGAAGCATGCAAAAGATACACACACAAATAAGTCAAAAATGTAATTTTTTTTTTTACAAGAGGGCAAGCCCCTTGTGCCCCCAACACACCTTACTAATTATATATACAAATACAACATCACATAATCTACAGAGAATGGGCATAGTTCTCAGCCCTGGGGACTGTAGATAGCTCGTACTTTTTGACCATCTGTTTAGTCCACCAAATTGTATTGACTAAAATAATATTGACATTAATGCCAGTCAACCAAATTAGGGCTCCTATATAGACAGACAGATAGATAGATAGATAGATAGATAGATAGATAGATAGATAGATAGATAGATAGATAGAGAGAGAGACTGTTCATGTGGTTATAATTATGCTGAGGCTCATGAACATTCATTTTATGGAAAAGTACACTACATGACGAAGAGCCAGGAAAGATCACATTAAGTTGCACAGACTATTTTTATTTTATTTTATTTGTAAAAGGTTTACTACAGTACAGAACTGATCCAAAGGACTAATTTGAGGCTCAGCCTAGGTCAATGACAAAAGTACGCAAGTAAATAATATATGAATATAACTGTCCATGTAGCTTGTAAAAAATGTAATAAAGGAAGATAAATGCAGAAACTAAATTAAATCAGAGCATTAAAACATTATAAATTGTAGAAAGGGAAAGAAGAATAAAGAGAAAAATAAAAGAAATTGAACAGAATGAGAAGGTAAGTACTGAAGAGAGAAGCTGAGGATAAGTGAAGTAATGAATAAGAGGTCTATAGTAGGAATACATTAATATTCCTTGAAGGGATTAAAAGTCTTTTATATTCCCAGTGGTATAGTCATTGAACATATTCTCCGTTATGATTGTTCCTAATGAAAAGAATATATACAGAGGCCGCAATAATACTATGTGCATAGGCTGTGCATTACCATCATTGTAGTTACACTACAGTGCCTCTCCCCTCCACTACACAGTATCATTTAAACAACGCATCCATGGAACATACACTCACTGTCTAGGGTACCTTATCCCTTAGAATACCTATATAATATGCTTATGTTACCTTTTCCATCCTTTTTATTGTAGTAATGCTCACTGTCTTGGGTCTTCCACAGTAACTGTATAAATGATACTTGTTACCCAGAGGCATGCCCTATCATCCCTATATTAGCTTAGTGCACATTATCTAGGGGCACCTCCCTCCTATCCCTGTGTCAGTAGAGTAGCAATAGCTGGCTAGGGTTACTCTCATTCCTGCATTAGTACTGTACTAGCAGTTGTCCAGGTGTACCCATCTGACTTTTGAATTACTGCAGTACTATAGTACAACTGTCCAAAGGTAAAGCCTCCCATCCATGTAAAAGTACAGGACTGGTAGTTCTCCAGGTGTGCCTAATCCCACCCTTGAATTACTACAGTACTCTAGTATAGCCCCGGGGATCACGTCAGTCGCCCTGCTAGACAGGGGTCCAGGGAAGTAAATGTTGTGGAAAGAAATAGTCAGGGAATTGTTATGGCTAAGCCACATAAAATTTAGCAATGAAAGTTAATCAAAGATAGTGTGGCTGAGAAGAAGCATCAATCTCCTGCTAGAGACATAGCACCACAGTGTAACAGGAAGCAATAAGGGAGGAGCAGGCCCCAGCCTATATATCCCCACTAATCCTAAACCCTACCTTGCACAAAGACTACAATCCACTCATCTTATTAATATGTTACTAGTACATATTACTTCCATAATTGTACTACTTACACTTTCTCTCCTCACCTCTTACCATACTCACCTGCAAGTAACCTCACATTATGCACGTACTGCTGCCTCTCATCATAAGTACATTCAATCTTACTTCTCTATCTTTTCCTCTATCCTTACCCTATCACCCATCGACTATTCATGCTTTAAATACTACCTCACCCCAAATATCATCAACCCTCCCTAAAATTCAACAGATAAATCACAAAACTCCTGCAGTCCAGTCTCTACATTGCCTCTAAATTATCTCGCTCTAGGGATATTCATCCCAATCCTGGCCCAACAACTACTACAAACATACCCCCCTGCAAATTCCCCTTCTCCCCAATAGCCTAAATCAACTTACTAGGAAAACTACTGACCTACTGTTTCTAAATATAAACTCTAGAAGTATCCCCAACAAAATCCATGACCTGCATGCCTGTCTTTCTCTTTACCTGCCAGACATAATGGTTATAACTGAGACTTGGCAAAAGCCACATATCAACGACAATGAAATTATTCCCCCAGGATACAATATACTAAGGAAGGATAGAAAGGACAAAAAAGGTGGTGGCATTGCTATATTATTTAAGAACCATTTCACAGTGCAAATACTAAATATACAATATCCCTCTGTTGACAATGCAGAAATATTGTTCACTCAGCTGCAACTCAACTCCATAAAACTAATAAACATAATTGGATGCTATATACCTCCTGGCAACAATATACCCACTCTAGAAAATCTGCTCCATTGGTCCTGTTTATCTCTCCAAAATGAAACTATCATTCTGGGTGATTTTAATATAGATTGGCTATCCTGTAACTCTTTCACCCCAACAAATCATATTAATCTCCATGTCTTTATCGAAGCCATCCAAACTCCAACAAGAATTGACAAGACAACTAACAGGGAATCAGTCCTTGACTGGATTCTAACTAATAAGCCTAGCCACCCCTCTCTTGCAGGTTGCCTCCCCAATGGTCTAAGTGACCATCTGTCAACCTTCCTTCTTCGACAACACAACCATAATCCCAAAGGTACAGTCTATCATTTTAGTAGAAAGAAAATGAACTTTAACCCCATCGACTTCACAGTAGAACTAAAACATTACAATTGGGCACCCCTGAAATACCTGGAATTAAATGAGGCAGTTACTTACTTTAATAACACCTTCTTAAATGTATTAGATCTTCACGCCCCTCCTAGAACCATAAGAACCAGATCGGATCTAATCCCACTCCATGGTTTACCAAAGAAACCAAAGCCCTCCTCAAAGCTAGAGATAAAGCATGGGATCACTGGAAAACTGTTAAGTCTCCAGCTGCAAAACAAAAATATCAGGAGCTTAGGAATAAAGCTAAGAAACTGATAAAACTTGACAAAATTAATTACTACTCCAGTCTTCAAATCAAGTACCAAAATAGCCCTCAAAGATTTGGGGCAGCCATTAACAAATTACTGCTACCAGGCAAAACTGGTACCCCCTCTCCCACCTTAGTAAATAACTCTGACAGCATTCCCACTCAATTTAATAAATTCTTTACTGAAACAATACTGACCCTAGCCAACCAAAAGAAAAATCAACATACACACCCTTCCTCTGAACCCATCACTACTCCCATAAGGAATAGTTCCTTCAAATTCCAGTCAGTCTCTATAGATAGGATAAAATAGTACCTCAAAAAAACTTAAAACCCACTACTCTGGCTGCTGACAAATTACCAGGGGAATTCTTAAAAATTGCTGCCGATGCAGTGGCCTACCCTATAGCCATTCTAATTAACAGATCCCTCTCAGAATCCACCATTCCAGAGATATGGAAAATATCTCACATAATCTCCCTACATAAAGGAGGTAACTCCACAGAGCTTACAAACTACTGACCTATAGCAACTCTATCCCCTCTAGCAAAAATCCTTGAAAAGTGCATACACTTCCAAATGATTTTTGGCTCCAGTAAAGGCTGTCCCTCCAAATGTTCCTCTTTTCAGTAGTGTTTTGTCATTAGTTGTTCCTCAGAAAAGAGGAACATTTGGAGGGACAGCCTTTAGTGGAGCCAAAGTTCTTTTTGTAGTTGTTGCTGCTTGTTTTTGTATTACTTCCAAATGATTCCAAATGATTCACTACTTGCACATACATGGGCTCTTATCAAACACCCAGGATGGCTTCCGGCACTTCCATAGTACCACCACTGCCTTATTGTCCTTCTCCAATACAGTAAACTCTCATAGAAATGCTGGTAAATGTGTTTCAGCCACTTTTCTTGACCTCTCAAAGGCCTTCAATATGGTTAGACATGACATTCTTATCAAAGAGCTGTCCAAATTAGGACTCTCTCTTCCTGCCATAGCCTGGTTCCAGAGCTATTTAGCTGGCCGTCAGCAAGCAGTCTTGTGGAAACAAGAACTCTCCCCCCCCTTCTCCCAGCTAATCTTGATGTTACCCAGGGTTCTGTTTTAAGCCCTCTGCTGTTCACCCTGTATACCAATAAGCTTCATTCCTCCACTCCCAAAGCATCTGTCATCCAATATGCTGATAATTCTACGTTAATTTTTGCAGCTTCCTCACTACAGGAACTTCAGACATTAACTCAGGAATTTTTCTCTATAGAAACATGGCTATCCAATATCTATCTCATCCTAAACCCTGCTAAAACCAAACTACTACTCTTTAAACCCACTATGTCCACCTCATCAACTTCTACCTTTAATATCATGTCCAGTAACAAAACTACTCTCTCCCACACAGAGCACACCAAACTCCTGGGCACTGAGATTGATAACAATCTAAGATTTGATATTCATATTTCCCAGACCATCAAGAAAGTTCACAAAAAACTAGGTACCCTCTATAGAAACAGACAATTCCTTACCCAACAAACAAAAGCTACTATATCTCACACTCCCCTTATTTCTACCCTCCTCTATGCCTGACATATTCTCACCAACCTTAGAAAAGCAGACCTAGCCAAGCTTGACTCCTACTATAACAAAATGGCTAGATTTGCCTCTGACTTCCCATTTAGATCTCACCACTGCTCATCCTTGAAGCTACTCAACTGGCTGGAACTTTCTCAACTCCTGCATTACAACCAACTTTCTCTGGCCCATAAAATTTTATATCAACCAGAAAACAAACCTGCATTGCAAAGCCTACTTCACCTCCACACCAGTAACAGAACTCTTTGCTCCATTAACAAGCTTATTCTCACAGTAACTAAGTCAAATAATACAGCAGGGGATGCCCTCTTTTCTAAATTTGTGTCCAAAATATGGAATGCTCTACCCTATAACATAACTACTATGACATCCTTCATACAGTTCAAAAAAGCATTAAAACTGCATTTCACTAATAACTGGCTATGTTCTTGCACTTCACCATGCTAGACCCTACACCACCTTAACTGTCTCAGACCTCAAGAGGAACAGATAGGTCTATATTCTATTACTGTGGAAATGCATACAATATAATAAAATAGATTGTTATGGTTTAGACCCCAATAACCTTTAAGAAGTTGTTGGTTTACACAAGACTCCCTCCAGCAATGATTGAGGTCATTATATATATATCTCTTTAGACTAATGAAACTATTACTGTAAGATTTCTCTGTTTTCACTAATTGCGAATTAATTATATTATTATTAATTAAGACTCACTGCATTTTGTATTTAAATATACTTTGTAAACTTTGTAGTTTTTTTGGTTACATGTTATTCATATGTGTGGAGCTTTTCTCCCCGGGCCTCCACTGAAAACTGACCTGTGTCCAGTGGACTATCCTAGTTAACAAATGTAAAATAAATAAATAAAATAAATAAGTAAAGGATATATGCATCTTCTATGCCATACCAATGTTCCTGAGTTACTCCTGTAAACAGGCAGCACTGAAAGTACTTAGGTCTTTTTTATTGATGTTGAATGTTTCTAAAGTTTTTATAAATGTTTTCAGAACTGATTATTATCTCAGAACTCAATATACAAATTACCCCATACAGATTAAATTCAATGCAGGAATTTCATTGCTATGAGTGCAGTGCAAGCTATACAGAACATCCCACTGCTGCGAGTAAAACTGTACCATATGAATACTGATTATAACATCTTTCACGCAGTTCTGTATTGTATTGTTCTCTATTGCATTGTTTTGTTTCTCATTTCTTGTCAACCAGATTGTGTTACATTTTCATGTATAAATTAGTTAATTAATAAAGGTTTAACTGGTGATTCTTTTCCTTTTCAGTGCTGTTAAGTAATGTTATATTACTGTATTTCCTTTAGGTCTTCTATGTCTGGTATTCACTATTTTGTTTTTTTGCCATTCGGGCCCGGGTTATGACTGTAAAGTATCCCTAGACCAGCATACTCACCCAGTTTACAACCAGTATATAAATAAATGCAAGTGTTGGTTTGCCATTTTTGAACGACACCCTTTGGTTTTTGGTAGTGACCATCTCTTATATGGTATTTTAAGTTGCATTTGAAAATTAGTCTTGAAAAAGTAACTTTATTTAATATTTGGTGCTTTTCTTCAGACTGCAGTTCCAAACCACATTTTTAATTGATGCAAACAAAAGGTCATCTGTGACTTAAACACACACACACAAACTACCTGCAATCAATGCCTGCATTTAAAACCTTTTTTCACTGCAGCTAAAATCATTAACCTAATAATTACGACATTTTCCCATGGATGCAAAAGTCTTTGCTGTAACTAATTTGTTACACAAGACTTCACAAAACAGCTTCAGAAAGTATAGCATGTGGTAGTCTTGTGGTTGGGTAAAGATGTGTAAATGTACTGTACTTGGTGATGAGAAAAACTTAAAAGTTATTGGTTGCTGTCTTTCAATTTTTTTCTGGCAATTTCAGTGTCAATTAAAGTATTACAGAATCCTGGTGTTGGAAAAAAACTTTCAAAGTATATCTGACTCTTAGTTGGGTCTCAAGAGGCTTCTAGCTAAGGTGGCAAGACTGTTGTGTGCCACTCTACATCACACTTTCACAATCTTTTACATTCTTCAGAAACCTTGGCTATTGGTGCAGGTGTCTTTAGCCACTGATTTTTTAAATCTTAAAATAATGCACCCCCCCCCCAATTTATTTATTTACTTTACATTTGTTTATTGGGATAGTCCGACTGGATACATATCCATTTTCAGCGGAGGCCCAGGGAGAAAAGCTCCACGTAGACAAACTTACATAGATTACACAGAAGTTAGCAAACAATTATAAACAAAGTGATTATATACAATGGCTTAGTAGTGTTCCCTAGTAGGGACTCACAATTCTCATGGACAGACACAATTAAAAGTAAGAGATATCAGATTGGAAGCAGAGCTTGGTGACATAGTTACAAGTTATGATAATTGCAGAATATGCTTTCGGTTTATAACTTAATCAGGGTTGGTACATGGGCATAGCCAATTCACTTTGAGATACTGTTTAAGGGGTTTTTTTTGAAGAGACTTTTGGAGGATTGTAGGGTTATATAGTTTGGGAACGAATTCCAGGTTTTGCCAACAAAGTTGGCAAACAGGGATTCACCAGCAAAGTTATTAGCTTTGTGGGTTTGGACCAGTAGTTTATCGGCTGACCGTAGGGATCTGAGGTTGCTCTATGGCTTAATAATATTTTTAAGTGAGGGGGTATCCTCAGGGTGGTACAAAATTTTGTGTGCTATTAAGAGTCGATTGACTTGAATTAAGCTGGGCAGTTCTAGCCACTCTAGTTGTTTAAGGTTCTGGCAGTGGTGGATTCTATAGGTGGAGCCAGTGTCGAATCTTGCAACATGATTGTAGCTATGGGACAGCTTACCTAGTTCGGATTTGTTGAGGTTTGAGAGTACAGGCGAGGCATATAAAAGAGTAGAGAGTAGGTGTGACTGGGCGATTGGAGTCAAGCCAGTGGGGTTAAAAATGTCTTGTTTCTATACAGTGATCCAAACCTATCAATGGTCTGTATGGTTTTGTTGACCTGTAGGTCAAATTTGAGATTATTGTCTATGATATCCCCTAGCAGTTGGTGTGATGATCTGGGGAAATAGTGGTACCATTGTTAGATGTGACAGAGAATGAAAGTGTGGTAGATTTGCTAGTGGGGGAGAAGAGTAGTAGTTTTATTGGAGTTCATAAGTAGGCGGTTGGTGAGCCAGTTTTCAACAGTGTTAAATGTATTTCGGGTTAAGGTTTGCAGTTCGGATAGGGAGGTGGCTGAGCAGATCAGAGTGGAATCATCTGCATATTGAATGCAGGTAGCTTTAGGGATAGCAGTGTGAAAGCTGTTGATAGAGAAGAGTAGTGGACCTAGTATCGACCCTTGAAGGACACCAAGTGTTAGAGGTAGCTGGCTGGAGACTTTGCCCTGCCATAGTACCACCTGTTGTCTACCAGTCAGGTAGGACTGGAACCACTGGATAGCAGGCTTGTTGAGGGAAATAGATTTTAGTGAAAGAATGAGAAGTTCATGGTTGACCATGTCAAAGGCTTTTGATAGGTTAAGAAAGAAGGTGGAGGTTAGCCTATTGTCATTCCTGTTTTGGTTTATGGTAGTAGTAAAGGAAAGGAGGGCTGAGGTGGTGCTGTGGTATGGCCTGAAACCATGCTGGAAGTTTGGATAGTAAGTTATTCTGTGTAAGGTATTGCATTAGTTGCTTGTGTACACATTTCTCCATTAATTTGGCTAGTGGGGAAAGAATGACAATGGGTCTATAGTTGGATATGTCTGAGGAGCTACCACCTTTATGGAGTGGGATGACATGAGATTATCCAGAGGGAGGGGATAGCGTTTTTGGATAAGGTTCTGTTGATGAGGATAGATATGGGATATGCAATGGCATCTGTAGCTATTTGTAGGTACTCTGCAGGGAGGAGGCCAGAAGCGAGGTTGGTAGGTTTTAGTTTTTTTAGAAGTGTTTTGATAAAACTAGTGGATATTGGTTGGAAGCTAAATTTGGGGTGATTATTGGGTAGATTAAGCATGTGGTTTAAGTTAGAGGGGGTTAGTTGATTTGCTAGGGATTGGATTGTTTCAGTGAAAAAGTTATTAAAGGTACTAGCTATGGTATCTGGGGAACTATGGGTGTAGTTAGCCGGGGTTGGGGTGGTGGAATGTCCTGGACGAAGTAGTTGATTTAAGCCTGCCCAGAACTTTTGAGGGTTGTTATGGTGTTTTTGTAGGAGATTTTGGTAGAAGCTTTTTTTATCCAGTAAAATAGATTTTTTTTGTATCGTTCCTGAGTTGACGATATTTTAGATGGTCAAGTGGGGCTTTAGTTGTTCTCCAGCTGGCCCAGGCTCTGTTTCTAGTTTTGATTTTAGCTTTGGTATCTTTTGTGAGCCATGATGCTGTATTTAATCTAGTTTTTATTGTATGTGCTGGAGCATGGGAATCAAGGATACTTAGGAATTTAGTGTTAAAGTGATCTACGGCCTCCTCTAATGTTAGATTGTTTAGTTTTGACCAGTCAACTGCTTTTTATTTGTTTTGGAATATAGCAGTGTCAAAGTTTTTCCTGTTTCTGTTTTATATTTGGGCTGGTGAGGGTTTCCTGCCTTATGGTTATAGGTTAGACAGTGGTTGCTGAGGTCATCGGGGAGATTACCAGCTGTGTACAGTTGGGGTTGGTTATTAACTAGGATCCAGTCTAGAATACTTTGCCTGTTGGTTGGTTTGTTTATCCTAGCGGGAGAGGTCATGGTCTATTTAAACCCAGATATGTTTATATGGGGGGGGTGTCAGTCTGTGTTAAAGTCACCAAGAACTACTGTTTCTTGGGGATAGGCAGTAGATAGCCAGTAAAGGATATCTTCTAGGGTATTTAGGTTGTTGCCTGGCAGAATGTATGCACAGACGATGTTCAAGTGTTTGTTTTGGTTAATCTGTAGCTTGGTTATGAGAAGTTCAGCGTTATTGAAATGGGGAGGTTGAATGATGCCTCTATTAACGGTTAGAGTATTTTTGTAAAGGACTACTATCCCACCTCCTTTCCTTGTAGCACAGTCTAACTGGTGAATATTGTATCCTAGAGGTAGTATCTCATTGTCAGTAGTACTGGGTTTTAGCCAGGTTTCCATAAGACACAATGTCTGGGGAGTGGGTTGCTAGGAGGGTGTGTATGTTGGGAATCTTATTGTTAATACTTCTAATATTTAGGTGAAATGCTAGGAGGGAACTAGTGGGAGTATACATGGGTAGCTTGACTGTGGGGGGTTGTGGTAGGGGAGTGGTGGTTATTGGGTGTGGGTGGGCCAGGGTTGGGATGAATGTTTTCATGTGTTATAAGGTTATAGTGACAGGATATTCTCAGCTTTAGGAGTTTATTTATAAGTTTTATATAGTCTTTGTCTTTAGGATTATATTTTGTGGCTGTACATGGGTGGTATTTTATAGAGGGTGGTATATTCGGTGTGCTGGGGATGGTAAAGTGTTTGGTGTTATGTGTGAAGTCGTGGGTGTCTGACCATTTGGGTAGTGAATACCATGGTCAAGTGTTTGTTCGTAGGCAGTGAGATGGTAAAATAGAAACAGTATAGGCATTTGGGTAATTAGTATTTTTTTGCTTGTTTGCATTTTGTTAGGGGGCAGGCCAAATTTTGATGGCTGACTGTGCTAACAAGGTGTGGAAGAATGGGAGAGAAGGAAATGGGTTAAGGGGGGAAGGTTGTTCAATGATGTGTGAGGTGCTGATTGGTACTTAGCAGGAGGGGAGTGGCAAAGTCTGGTTTAAATTTAACACTAGTGGAGGCGGGTGAGATTTGGGGGCATGGGGGCGAGTAACGTAGGGCTAACACTGACTCCAAAAGTTACCATGGGATTTTGGTTTGTATGACTGTCTGATAGCAATGTCTTTGACTGTACTTTAATTTGTTTTATTTTGTTTTTATTTTTACACCAATTTTCAGGATAATTTTAATAGGATTCTAGGGGTAAACTAGCAAATTTAGTCAATATGAAGGAAGCCAAATTACTGTGGGGACAGCCTAGAAGCAAAACTTTGCCAAATGTAAAAGTAAATGCTTGGGACTGGAACACTGTGCGAGTCTAAGGCTGATTCAAGGTATTATAGCCCAATCTAGTGGCAAATGGCTGGATCCCTTCATTGTTGTTGTGCATACACCTATAAGCCTCAACAGTCTACAAAAACTATATTGTAATTCACCTATTACAACAGAAAAGCTGGAGGGAGTCATGCTCTTGCTTCCCAGAGGTTTTACTTAGTTAAGATAGCCAGCTTCAGCAGAGAAGGTAGAAATTACTTTATGCAATTAATCCCAGGTGGGGTGGGGGGGTCACGCAGGAAAGAAACCCGTGCAAACTGAACAATAATGGTAAATAAGGCAGAATTAGTGCAAAGGTTACAAGAATGTGAAGTGGACAGCATGCAAGGAATAGAGATGGAGAGTAAAATTAATTATACTGCATACATTATAATTAATATTGATTATATTGCATACAGTATCAGCTCTGTAAACCCACAGACTAACAGCAGTAGCATACAGCCTCTAAGTCCAGTGATAACAGCTGTATAATTCAGCAGTGAATACACACAGGATATAATGCACAAAGCAAAGTATGGCTGTTTTAGGACAATAATTCTAGAGTTATGCTATTCAGTATGAACTAACAGTAATATGAATTGCATTCACTTAGCCTTCTGTAAAAGCAATTGTAAAGTCCAACCTGTAAGTCTTCTAAGTACAGTAGCATGCCATAGGAATGCTTACAAATGTAATCAGAACATGAATAACCTCTGCAAAACAGTTAGCAGGATGCCTGGGAGATATTCAACAATTAAAGTTCTACCTTCATAAAACAAGATAAAAAAACAAGCAGTTTGTAAGTTAGAACATTAGCTATCTCTCAAAACATATAGGAGTTTTGAACAGCAGTTTCAGCTCATCACCATGAAATAACTCGGTAGTTAACAGTAATAACCAAATAAATCAGCAGCCAACCGTAATAAGAGGACAGTAATGCAAATTAGCTGTAGTATACATGTGATACTGCTCAACTTACTTGCTATGCAGGCACAACGAACAAAGGGGTAGGGAAGGTACAACAGCTACAGGATGAAATGAATGTGAGTTAGGTAGTAAGAGAGTTTGATTAAAGATGGCACCCTAGGAGGGGGCTGACTAATGAAGATAATCAGGGGGTGGGGATGGGAGTATCAGATAGGGAGAATGGAGTACAGAGCAGCCAGAACAGGATTAACCAGGAACTTATGGATCCCTCCACCACAGGGAGAAGGGCTGAAAAACTATCAGTGTAAGGTGAGGAATAAGCTTAAAAATATCAGTATCTAGTAAAAGACTGATCTGATTAGCTGTGGAATACCTTAAATAATTAATTATCACTGCAAGCACACACATGGTTGTTTGGCAGTTATGGAGAGAATTGTGATTAGTATAGAAACTATAATGAAAGTAGAAGTACAACTTTACCAAATTAAACAGTAAATGCTTGGGACTGGAACACTGTGTGAGTGTAAGGCTGATTCAAGGTATTATAGCCCAATCTAGTGGCAATTTGGCTGGATCACTGTTGTTGTGCATTCACCTTTAATTGGCTGGATCACTGTTGTTGTGCATTCACCTTTAAGCCTCAGTAGTTTACAAAAACTAAATTGTAATTCACCTATTACAATAGAAAAGCTGGAGGGAGTCAGGTTCTTGCTTCCCAGAGGTTTTACTTAGTTAAGATAGCCAGCTTCAGTGGAGAAGGTAGAAATTGCTTTATGCAGTTAATCCCAGGTGGGGGTCACGCAGGAAAGAACCCCGTGCAAACTGTTACACTAGAAAAGCTGGGGGAAGTCAGGTTCTTGCTTCCCATTGGTTTTACTTAGTTAAGATAGCCAGCTTCAATGGAGAAGGTAGAAATTGCTTTATGCAGTTAATCCCAGGTGGGGGTGGGGGTCATGCAGGAAAGAAACCTGTGCAAACTATTACAATAAAAAATCTGGAGGGAGTCAGGTTCTTGCTTCCCAGAGGTTTTACTTTGTTAAGATAGCCAGCTTCAGTGGAGAAGGTAGAAATTGCTTTATGCAGTTAATCCCAGCTAGGGGTGGGGGTCACGCAGGAAAGAAACCCGTGCAAATTGTTGTGCAGGCAGAATGAACAGAGAGGTAGGGCAGGTACAACAGCTACAGGATGAAATAGAATGTCTTTTTCTTTGTTAGTCTTTCTTGTCCCATAATCAAGAGACAACAGAAGGAGATGTCTGCTTGGAAAGAAGTGTCAGGTACACAGTATAGTTTTCCTCTGGGTCAAAATCCCTGGCACACTTCCTGTGTACTTATTCTGCCATCTAGTGGCCCATTTTCTCTTATCATTGATCAGCTCAACACATACTCATTTTGTCATGCTAACTGAATAATTTCAGTTAACACTTTCTTGAAGACAATCGTTCAGGCATTCTGCCTGCTAATTACAAATAAACAGAAAAAAACTTCATGAGTTTTGAATCACTTTTAGGAATGCTGAACGTCCATTACCTGGCGGGTATGACTAGTTCCGCTGTGTCTGATATAATGCTGCTGTTCATAACTCATTCACTCCGGAGCAGCTCAGAAAAAGCTGCCTGCTTAATTCCACCATTGGAACAACAGTGCAGCCTGAGCTCATTTTCAGAAAATCCATTTGTAATACCATGCAGAAAACAAATGTTCATAACTCTTTAACTATAAGAGCTAGACTAAAAATGTAACTGCAAAAGTTGTTCAGCAGACACTGACCTTTGCAACAGTGTAAATGCTGATAGTGCGTATCAAAGTCATTATTAAATATTTGGCAAGGAATGCTGATATTCTGCATATTTTTTACCTTTTTGGAAAAGCAAAGCACAGTATCTTGGTCAATGTACCATGTAGACCCATACAATTTGTATTTAATTTGTTTGTATTTATGTCAGCTTTAAAATAATACTTTAACCATTACTGTGTGATGCTCCTTTATCGAGATATTCACAGAAATATGAATATAATATTTCTCATAACTGATAAATAAACAAAGCATAATATCTCATCACCTGCAACAGACAGAGGCTACATATCAGTGTAGAAGTTGTGTGTCTTAATGTCATCTTCAGAATGATGCATCCTTTGTGTCATCACCATGGTCCCTTGCAAAGATATGGGCATAATAATGAGAAGTATTGGAAATGTATAATTTTCATAATCCTACAAGACTAAACAAACTGTGATGTCTATACATGTGTACAGTGCACAGACACAGTTCTTTTACCATGTTGTAAGGAGTAACACTGTCTTCAAAATGAGGTATTACTTGGCACACTGACATGCTCTCTTGCAAAGTTATTTACCAAAATATGAAAAAAATCATAATTTCCATAACCTAAGTCCAAAACAAACGGACATCTGTACATGTGTATAACATACAGGCACAGTTCTTTTACCATGTTGAAACTATGAATATTGTCTTCAAAATGAGGTATTACTTACCACATTCAGATGCTCCCTTACAAAGTTATTTACTAAAATATTTAAAAAAAAAATCATAATTTCTATAACCTAAGTTCGAAACAAACTTTGATATCTGTACATGTGTACAACATACAGGCACAGTTCTTTTACCATCTTGCAGCTATCAATACTTTCTTCAAAATGAGGTATGAAACTATGAATACTGTCTTCAAAGTGAGGTATTACTTAGCACATTCAGATGCTCCCTTACAAAGTTATTTACCAAAATATGAAAAAAATTAATTTCCATAACCTAAGTTCGAACAAACTTTGATATATGTACATGTATACAACATACAGGCACTGTTCTTTTTACCATGTTGCAACTATCAATACTTCTGCTTATGTGAATAAGAGTGATAGCTGCTGACAGTTTGTCTGTAAAGTGATAATGACTCAGTGCTATATTGTAACTGCACTGTGATAACGATGTGCAAAGTTACGCATGCTCAGACACAGGTGATAATGCTGCACATAATATAGGCATTCATGTTATTACCTTGTGCAGCTGTTCTGTAACACAGACTCGTTATCATCAGTAAGGTAAAGACCTGAGTAATTCAGTAAAATAGTATAACATAGACATTGAGCCCTTCCTTCCAGCTAAATTCCACAAATGACTGACAAAGCTGAGAAAAAAGCTCAAATAATATGGTAGCTCCATGCTTGAAATAGTCAGCAAGTAAGTCAGGAGACGTCTATAAGAAATTGATTTAGGGAATTTTGCTAGAAGAAGTGGCCTAAGTAAGTAATGGAAGATATGCTATGTCAAATACCAGAAAGTAGTAACACAATATTTCGCAGGTCAAAATCAAACAGAAATGGCTAGCAGAACTAAGTACTGGCAGGAAATAAAGGAAGTAATGGTCATATCAGGTTTCCTTTGTATACTGTACCTTTTAGTTAAGTTTGACCAGCTACTATACAGACAGGGACTAAAGGTGGTTGTGTATGACTTTAAATCTCATGGCAGGTCAAACAGGACAAGGAACTTGAGTTCCTTCATCTTCAAAGTACCATAAGCCAAATCCCATAGAACTTACTTGCAAGATATCAGTCCCCCTCTATGACCCAGGAAACCCATGTATTATTGGAAACACTCACCATGCAACCCAAAAGCATCAAGTACAGGACTAACTAAAAAAAAAAAAAAACAGCCACCCTTGGTGGAATCACTACATCAATAGGCTGTGTAACAGAAGGAAGAAAACCATGGCCAAAAGTAGGAGGTGTAGCACCCAGCAAGATAAAAGCCATCTCGAACTAAACAAACACATCTGAAGACAAATAAAATTTACCAAAGCCAAATCTGAGGTACATTTGTCCTACCAGGCCAAGGACAACCACAAGACATTCTTAAACTATTTGCACAACCTCAAATGAGCCACTGTAACAAATGCTCTCCATAAAGGTCTAACACAGACAAATAACTGGCATCTGAGCCATGGACTTACACTAACTTGCCAAGAAGTACATAACAGTATCCCCCAGAAAGTCAGCCAGCACTTGTGACTGTCATATTGGCACCACATCCCTAAGAGTCGACTCAGTGGTCAGGGACTGGGGGCACACACAGACAGTAATCTAGCCTTTGACCATCACATGTCTACACTAGCGAGGAAATCATTCTATGTTTTGCAATGTACAAACAAAGGTAAGGCATCTAGGTTCAAGAAAGTCAGTGTTCCACTGTATTCGGCATTCTTCTGACAAATCAAGTACAATGCCCCCTTTAGTACATAACTAACTAGGCATATCCAACATTTGGAAAATCCACAGAGGTTCCTCAGTAAAAGAACACATCATACTTCTGAAAGATACACAAAACACACAGCATCACAATTACCCATTCTAAATACTTAAACCTTGATTGGGGTATAATTAGGACCTGCCGGAGAGACAAGTATGTATCCCAGAGACTACTGCTTCTCTGGAATAGGCTCCCCACCCATCTGAAGCAGAAATTCACCCTGGGTTTGTCCCCCAAATCTATGAAAGACAGAGGCAGACAGTAATGTGCAAACTAACAGACCCTGCCACAACTTCTAGAAACTTCCTTGACAAAAAGCCCATGACAGATTACAGTACAAAAGTATAATTGAGAAAGTCATCTCAAGACGAAACAGTGCCAGCTCTGGCTTTTCCAAAAGCCATCTTTCTTCCTCCCTCTCCTGTAAGATATACCACCTACTTATCGACACACATACACATACTCCCATTATTACTAAGACAGACAAGTCCACCAAGGGCCAAACGGGCAATGCAGACACCAATTAATTAAGTGTCTCTAATACATGTGAGTTCATGCAACACAGTACAGCACAAACAGCTAAAAACATACCTCATTCTGTAGTCATTAGTCTTAACCTGCAGATATTATGACAAAGTTAATTAAACAATCCAAACAAAGTTACAGAGAAAAACTTCCCTACCCTGTACCCAACAAATATGAACTTCACTGAACAGGGTATGCAGGTGTGCTCCCAATAGTATGCACACCTCAACCCCCAGTACCACAAAACATGCAAACTATGGATTTAATGTTTTCCTATAGTGAAACATTTACCCCGGCACCTATGAGTATCAACAACCACTGCAATCAAAATGGCTGCATGATTTGTTATCTAGTTGCTATTAAGATGAACAAATGTCAGTGTCCCTTTACATTATTCGGAAGTTATAGATTTTCCTTAAAAAAAAAAAAAAAAACGGTAAAGATAACACAATTCAAAATGACTAATATGGAAAAAAAAAAAAAAACAAGCATCTTTCTTTGCTATTGCAACAGGCACTAGTAACTTGAATACTACAGTCAGTAAAAACAGCAAGCAAGCCAGACACATGGGCACCAAGTCTAAGCCAATATGCAATAAACACAACTATAAAACACAGTAAGCAGTAAACACGATGTACAGTATCTTTCAGCAGGTTTACACTATAAACTAAAGGCTTCCAACTTTGAATGCATTCCTTCAATCTTGTTATTCATTTTGCAGAAATAGCAGCAGTACAAGAATGGAAGAAGGATACATACGTATATACAGACACAGGTGTGAGTGACCAGTATTCAGTGCTAAGGGAGTCTGTACATGGCTATGGTGGTCAGAACAAGCCTGTCTATATTCCGTATTACTACACTACTGGTAGTTTTGGTCTGAAACACAGCTGACATTAATGCCTTGGTCACAGAATGAGAAGTTATGTACTTACCATAACGTTCCATGTTAGTTGTCTTCTTCTCGCCTTCTTTCTTGCTGGATGGGTTCGGAACCGAACCTCGGCTCCGACTCAGCCTAATACTAAAGCTCGAGAGCTATTTTTACCAGCTCGAGGCTATGCTATGTCCCATAATGCTACGCATCATATACCCAGATCTCGTTTGATAGCTAACACTATGGACATATATGTCCCACCACAACAGAGAATAATCCACCTAATCATAGATACAAAAAGGAGAAAGATATATCTATATATAAACCCCTCTAGAAGAGCTAGTGAAAAAGAGGCAGCAAGGGAGCTAGCTGGGGAAATAACTGAGGTGGCAATAATTCTCACAAGGTACTCTAGATCTTCCCAGGCTAGGGGGATGGAGGGTGGGACGCAAGAAAGAAGGCGAGAAGAAGACAACTAACATGGAACGTTATGGTAAGTACATAACTTCTCAATGTTAAGTTGGCAATCTCGCCTTCATTCTTGCTGGATGGGACAGCGTCCCTAGCACCTAAATCCTGGGTGGCTCAATGGAACAAACTCTTGAGTACCGTGGAACCAAAATCAGCCTGGCTTATGGAGGCCATATCGAGCTTGTAATGAGAAATGAAGGTATGAGGAGAGGCCCAAGTGGCCGCTGCGCAAATGGAATCCATCGGCAATCTTGCCTGAAAGGCTATTGAAGAAGCTAAAGCTCTGGTTGAATGGGCTCTAGGCTTAGTAGGAAGTTCCCTGTTCCTTAACTGATAGACCAACATGATAAGACAGGACAACCACCTGGACAAAGTTACCTTAGGGACTGGTTGGCCTTGCTTCCCTTCCACAGAAGACAGGAAGAGCTGGTTTGATTTTCTCATCTGCTTAGTTCTATCCAGGTTGAAGCGTAATTGATGGTGAACGTCCAAACAATGTAACTTTCGTTCAGCTCTATTGGTGTAATTTGGGAAGAAGACTGGAAGATCTATGGTCTGATTCAGATTTTTCTCTGAGATTATTTTGGGTAAAAAGGACGGATTAGTCGTAAGTGACACTGTCTTTGTGAAAAACAAGATAAGGAGGGCGAACGCAAAGGGCTTGAATTTCCGAGACCCTTCTTGATGAGGTGATGGCTACTAAAAAGAGTGTTTTCCACGAGAGCAACTTCAACGAACAAGAAGCCACCGGCTCAAAGGGAGGAAGAATTAAAGAAGACAGTACCAAATTTAAGTCCCACTGTGGGGGAGGGTCCTTAACTGGGGGCCTAAGTAAAAGGATTCCTTTTAAAAAGGCTTTGCAAAGTTTGTGGGACATGATGCTGGTCTCGGACAAGCCAACGTGGAAATTTGCGATAGCTGCCAGTTGAACTCTGATGGTGGTTGAGGAAGAGCCCAGTCGAAAGAGTTCTGCTAGAAACTCTAGAACTGTCTGGACAGGAGCCGTAAAGGGGTCCACGTGTTTTTCCCCTGCCCAGACAGAGAAACGCTTCCATTTGCTAGCATAAGTCTTTCTGGTAGTAGACTTGTGAGAAGCGAGGATGATATCGTGAACTGGTTGAGAGATAAGGGGAAGCCTGGCTAGGGTTGGAAGTGGAGTAACCAAGCTGTGAGGTTGAGAGATCGAAGGGACTGATGCAGCCCACCCGATTGATGGGTGAGAAGATCTGGCACTGGGTCCAGATGCCAGGGCTGCTCCAGTAGATGATGTTGCAGGAACGGAAACCAAATTTGTCGAGGCCAGTAAGGGGCAATGAGGATCATCCTGGCTCTCAAGGCAGTTGCTTTCTGTATTAATTGAGTAATCAAGGGAAAGGGGGGGGAAGCATACAGAAGACCTCGGGGCCAATCGTGAACTAGAGCATCTCTGGGGGGGGTAGACCTGGGAGTGGGAAGAGGGTGAAGAAGTCTGGGCACTTGCTGTTTAGAGGTGTTGCAAAAAGGTCGCAGCAAGGCTGACCCCACCTTCTGAAAATTCTTTCTGCTACTGTCTGGTTGAGAGACCACTCGTGAGGCATGAGAATGGCTCTGCTCAGTCTGTCCGCTGTGACGTTGGACTTCCCGGGAATATGCGTTGCTGCCAGAAACCGTTGAGAAGAGATCGCCCATTGCCAAAGTCTGAGTGCTTCTTGACATAGGGGGTAGGATCTGGTTCCGCCCTGCTTGTTGATGTACCACACTACAGACATATTGTCTGTTTAAATTGCAATAGTCCTGGTGGGTAGAGAGTCCTGAAAGGCCTGCAACGCTAAAAGTACCGCTCTCATTTCCAAGACATTTATGTGCAAGTGGTATTCGAAGGGTTGCAATGTGCCCTGGACTGTCCTGCCCCGAAAATGCCCCCCCACCCGATCAGGGAGGCATCCGTTGTCACAGTGGCAACAGGAGGAGGAAGGACCACAGGTCTGCCCTGGAGTACCTGAGGGGAGACTGTCCACCAAGAAAGGTGCTTTTGCATGACTGAGTGATTAGAATGGTGTGTGACATGGGGAGCTGCTGAAAGGACCACTGGGAAAAAAGCATCCACTGCAGGATCCGCATATGAAAACACGCTAGGGGGAGTAAAGTGATTGCTGCTGCCATGAGACCAAGTGTTTTTACTACAAATCTGGCTTGGACTCTGCTCTCCTGTAATAGGATCTGAACAGGGTTGCGAATGTCTGAAACTCTTTGTGTGGGTAGTTTTGCTGAGAGCTCCACTATGTTTAAAATGGCACCTATGAAGGTAATAGACTGACAAGGTGACAGTGCAGACTTTTTGAAATTTATAGAGATACCTAGCGCGTTGCACGTTTGTACAGCGTAATCTCTGGATTGGAGTAGTTGAAGCCTAGTGGTGGCAGTAAGGAGCCAGTCGTCTAAATATGGAAACACCTGGAATCCTTGTCGTCTCAGGTGATGCGCAACCACTGCCATGCATTTGGTAAACACCCTGGGGAGTTTGGTGAGGCCAAAGGGCAGGGCTCTGAATTGGTAGTGACTGGCTCCCAGCCGGAAGCGGAGAAACCTTCTGGAGTGCCTGTTCATCTTGATATGGTAGTATGCATCCTGAAGGTCTATAGAGCACATCCGATTGTCCTGACCCAGAAAGGGTAGAATGGACTGTAGCGTGACCATCCGGAACCTTGTTCTCTGAACCGACTTGTTCAGTCTGCTGAGATCCAAAATAGGTCTCCAGTCCCCTGTCTTTTTTGGTACCAAAAAGAACTTGGAGTAGATACCAGATCCTTGTTGGTCTGCTGGGACTGGCTGGATGGCCCTTTTTCTTAGCAGCTTTGAAATTTCTAGTGCTGCTAAATCCCTCAGACCGGGTGGAACATCTGGAAGGGGCCCTTTTGGCTATTGTGGGGTGTGAATAAAGGGAATTCTGTAGCCCTCGGATATGATCGACCATACCCATTTGTCTTGCGTGAGGGAATGCCAGGCTTCTGGGTACAGTGATAGTCTTCCCCTGACTGCCTCCAAAGGTGGACAGTCGGACAGCTCCTCAGGGGTGGTGAAAGGGTTTGTCAGAGAAAGATTCTCTGCTACCCTGATTCTGCGGACCCCCCCTGCCCCTTGGGCGGTGTCTATTATTGTTCCCTCCTCTGCCTTTGGAGGGAAGCTCACCATGTGCATCAGGCAGTACTCCCTGATGTTTGCGGAACCACATTTTCCCACCTTTCTGACCCTTAGGGTATGGTCTAGAAGGGGTAGAAAAATGGACTCCTACAGTAGACCTACAGAGTCTTGCCTTCCTGCTCGCACCTGGTCAATGTATCCTTCACTTGAGGTCCAAACAAGGCAGAACCGTCAAAGGGGGTGTTAGTGAAGGACGCCTTGAAGGGGTCGGCAAAGTTGCAAAGCCGCATCCAGGTGTGTCTCCTTAGAGCAACACTCGTGCCTGCAGCCCTACTCACTCCATCGGTGGCATAGGAAATGAGCCGCATGGAGGAGTTTACAATAGAGTTCAGGGTCCCTAGCTGGGAGTTGATCTTTTCCTGAGACCCCGCAGCGTAGTTCTTTGAGAAGGTCTCTCTGAAGATGGGTGAAATGGCACAAATAATTCAGCGAACGCATGGTAAAGGTTGCTGAAGAAAACATCCGCTTGCCGTACCTATCCATAGTCCTAGATTCCTTATTAGGAGGATGGACAGGAACTGAAGGGTCAGCCAACTCCTTCTTAGTGGCCGCCACCACCATGGCATCAATGGGGACGCCCTTAGTGAGGAACTGCTTGTCCGAAGGGGCTGTAATAAATTTTGTGGGCCTCCGGGGAGTTGGTTCCATAGTATCCGGAGCTGTCCACGCCTTCCGAGCCACCACCTCCATGAGTGGGTCGAAAGGCGGGGACACCCAGGAGGTGGAAGGGCGAGAACCAAACGCGTCCAGGTACACCGACTCGTCCTCGGAAGGGTTGAGGGCAGACCAGTTCCTCCTCTGTTTAAGGATCTCTAGGATGTCAGAAAATGAGACATCCTCAGAGGGGGACCTTGGGGACCCTTCCGAATCATCCAGGTCGGTGTCAGATGTCACTGACTCCGGGGAGTCCACATGCTTCCTCTTGCATGTCCTCTTCTGAGGGGGCTCAGAAGCAGGATCAGGGGAGGCCTCAGAAGAGGAGGATACGCCCAATGGGGCAACCTGGAGCATTGGTTCTTCACGCTTGAGTTCGGGAGGGTAGGCAGAGGCCGAAGCAGGCACCATGGAAGGAGGGGCCGATGGGGCAGACTGTGGTGCCGGTATAGGAGCCAGCATGCTCCTCATGACCTCAAAGGCGCCCCTATCAGGCAGAGAGGAGGGACCCAGCTCCGAAGAGATGAGAGCTCCTCCCAGCACTGAGAGGGATGGCTCCGAGGCCGATGTCGGGGCCGAGCTCACCTGCACCGATGCTCCAAGAGGGAGAATGGGGTCAGACAAGGGTCCAATGCCACTTGCCCCCTCGGAACCGACGACGGAGTTCCGGCACCCAGATCCCTCCAAGGACAGAGCCAATGAAGGGATCGGCGCTGAAGAAGGAACCGATAAGGGTGGAATTGGTTCCGACACCCCCACAGTACCAATCCCGACGGCCTCCGGCTCCGAGCTCGAAGGAATAGTCAGAGGAGGAACTGGAGCAGGCGTTGGGGAAGCCACTGTCTGTTGAGACAGGCTATGCAATAACTGGGCGAGCGCCTGCAACTTCAAAAGCCTACTGACTACCCTCTCGAGGTCGTGGTCCGAAAACCTGGAAGATCTAGAGGAGTGAGACCTATGGCTCCGCTCCAACAGCAAAGGGGACTTCGGAGCTGACCTGACTGACTCCAATGAAGGAGATCGGGAGCGTTTTCGGCTTGGAGACGGCTCCAACGCCAAGGTCAGAGCCGACCGAGGCCTCGATGTATCGGTTCCGTCCGGAACCGACTAGACAGAAGAAGGTCCGCTCGGCGCCGGCTCGGACATGGAGCCGACAGTTTGGCGGGCTTAGAAGGTTTTCCTGACAGAGGCTTGGTAGGAGAACCTTTAGGCTTCAATAAGCCCCTTAGGATGAGCTTATTTCTGTGCTCCTGCAGGACTCTTGGGCTAAAAGCATGACAGATGGAACAAGAGTCCTGCAGGTGCAGAGGGCCCAAACAATACACACAAGAAGTGTGACCATCTGTCAGAGACATCTTCTGACAGCACGAGTCACACTTCTTGAATCCCGATATCTTGGTATCCTTAGACATGATACCACAGGAACGGGACAAAAAAGTCTAAACAAGTATGCAAACACACACACACACAACACTTGAAAGACACTCAAAGTTACTACAATAAAACAAAACAAAATTCCACACACACACCTACTGAAAGGAACCTGTACAAACCTACTGTATAAACTTACGATAAAGGGGAGAGTAAAGGCCTAACCACCTTAAGGGTGGAAAAGAGTAGGAAAAACTATTAATAAAGGGAGGGAAAACTAGTCGGGAGACTACTAACACTACTAGAAAAGATCTAGGGAAAAAATATCAATAAAAAACTAACTATAAATATAAAAAATTTTAAATACGACCTGGAGCCGGTGAAAACGCAACCTCGTAGCTGAAGCGGCAAATGAGATCTGGGTATATGACGCCTAGCATTATGGGACATAGCATAGCCTCGAGCCGGTAAAAATAGCTCTCGGGCTTTAGTATTAGGCTGAGCCGGAGCTGAGGTTCGGCTCCGAACCCATCCAGCAAGAATGAAGGCAAGACTGACAACTTGACATCGTATATTTTTAAAACTGTAAAGTATAGCAATAAAAGTTTCTAAAACGTCATTGTTTTTCACCCAGTTTTAGTTAAACATCTGACAACGAACTGCCTCTTTAATAAGTTGCCCTGACAAAGAATAAATGTAATCTTATTAGACTTGCCACATTTGGGAAGACTTATTATTTTTACTTTCATTGTCTTGATAAAGGATTTGGGCCAAAAGTGGATATCTACATCACCGTTTAAATCATGCAAGTACCCAGGGCCCAAGACAGAACAAATACTCATGATGAAACTTCTTTCCATTTGCATTGTTAGATTTTTTAAAGGGGAACACCCTTATAAAAAAAAAAAAAGACATAAGCAAAGCAGTTGGCTCTGAATAAGTAAGCCATGCATGTTCTGCTTCCACTAACTGATGGACATACTCTCAAGAAAATTACCGGATTCCGTTTACAGCAAGAAAGCATGATCATTATTTTAAATAATACTACGGAAGTAAAATTTTCTAACTTTAGTCTGCCAGACAAGTTTAGTAAGTGTGCCGGAGGAGTCGGCAGCATTAACATATACCAAGGAAGAGATGAGTAATTTGGATTTGGGTAATGCAGAGGCACAAGAAAAAGAAGTTATGTACCTACCATAACGTTCCATGTTAGTTGTCTTCATCTTGCCTTCTTTCTTGCTGGTTGGGATCGAGCCTATCCTCAGCTCTGACTCTGCCATCTTCTATAGCTCGAGAGCTGTTTACTGGCTCGAGGCTACCCTTTATCCCATGATGCCTAGCGGTAGCTACCCAGATCTCGTTTGAAATAGCTAATACCAGACATAACTATTGAATGAACCCCTCCAAACAAAAGGTTAAGCATACCTGTCCTACTCTCTAAGAAGGTAGAGGAAACAAACCAGAGAACACTCAGCCAGTGAAACCTGAACTCCTCTCGGTCCAATAGGACAGGGGGATGGAGGGGGGGGTGCAAGAAAGAAGGCGAGATGAAGACAACTAACATGGAACGTTATGGTAGGTACATAACTTCTTTATGTTAAGTTGAAATCTCACCTTTGTTCTTGCTGGTTGGGACAGCGTCCCTAGCACCTACAATCCTGGGTGGCTCATTGGAACAGACTCTTCAGAACAGTGGAACCAAAGCTAGCTCTACTCCTGGAAACCAAATCCAACTTGCAAGGAGAAATAAAGGCATGAGGATTCGCCCAAGTAACGGTGGCACAGACAGAGTCCGTGGGCAACCTAGACTGGAAGGCTACAGAGGTGGCTAAGGCCCTAGTAGAATGATCTTTCGGTTTGATAGGCAACTCTTTGCTCCTTAGTTGATAGACAAAGGTAATGATGTGAGACAACCACCTGGATAAGGTCACTTTGGAAACTGGGAGACCCTGTTTGCCCCAAGCATAGGAAAGGAATAGTTGGTCTGACTTACTTATATCCTTCGTCCTGTGCAGGTAGAAACGCAATTGTCTATGAACATCCAATAGATGTAACTTGCATTCTGCCTTGTTGGTATGGTTAGGAAAAAACACAGGTAGGCCTATAGATTGATTCAAATTATTTTCTGAGCAGACTTTCAGAAGGAAAGAGGGATTAGTCCTCAGAGCAACCCTGTCCTTATGAAATACTAAGTATGGAGGATGGACGCATAGTGCCTGAAGTTCAGAGACACATCTGGCTGAAGTAATAGCTACCAGAAAGAGAGTTTTCCAAGATAGAAAGTTAATGGAGCAGGATGCTGCCGGTTCAATAGGAGGCATAATCAAGAAGGTCATTACCAAATTAAGATCCCAAGGAGGAGGGGGATCTCTCACTGGGGGGTCTAAGGAGGGTAGCCCCTCTTAGAAAGGCTTTGCATAGCTTATGAGACATAATGTTTGAATTAGACAACCCAACATAAAAATTTGAAATGGCTGCTAATTGAACCCTGATTGTAGCAGAAGCGGACCCCGAATGAAAGAGTTCTGATAGGAACTCCAAAATTTTGTGGATAGGGGCTGTGAAGGGATATATGTTCCTAGTCTCTGCCCAACAAGAAAAACTTTTCCATTTGCTAGCATAAGTCCTTCTAGTGGTAGACTTATGGGAGGAGACAATAATGTCGCATACGGCCGGGGAAATGCTGGGAAGCCTGGCTGAGGTTGGAAGTGGAGCAACCAAGCTGTGAGCTGGAGTGTTTGCAGGGATTGATGCAGCCCGCCTGATTGATGAATCAGTAGGTCTGGAATCAGATCCAGAGTCCAAGGCTGCTCGAGAAGGTAATGGTGCAGGAATGGGAACCATATCTGTCGAGGCCAGTAGGGGGCAATGAGGATCATTCTGCAACCCAACGACATAGCTTTCTGTATGAGTTTTGGTATCAGAGGAAATGGAGGGAAGGCATAAAGAAGTCCCTGAGGCCAATCATGGACTAGAGCATCTCTGGAAGAGTGACCAGGAAGCGGAAGAAGAGAGAAGTAGTTGCTGCATTTGCTGTTGAAGGAGGTGGCAAAGAGGTCACAGCAAGGCTGTCCCCATTTGCGGAAGATTGAATCCGCAACCACCTGATTCAGAGACCACTCGTGAGGCATGAGAATAGCTCTGCTGAGCCTGTCTGCTATGACGTTGGACGTCCCAGGGATGTGCGTCACAATCAGAAATCGTTGGGAGGAAATCGCCCACTGCCAGAGTCTGAGTGCTTCTCGACACAGGGGGTAGGACCTGGTTCCACCTTGCTTGTTGATGTACCACACCAATGACATGTTGTCCATTTGAATAGCAATGGTCCCAGAAGGGAGAGAGTCCTGAAGAGCTTGCAACACTAGGAGCACGGCTCTCATTTCTAGGATGTTTACATGCAGATGGTACTTGTGAGTCTGCCAAGTGCCTTGGACTGTCCTTCCCTAATAACGCCCCCCCCCACCCTATCAGGGAGGCGTCTGTGGTCACTGTAGCAACTGGAGGGGCTGAATGAAGGGTCTGCCCTGAGTCACTAGTGGGGAGAACATCCACCAGGAAAGGTGCCTTTTGCATGCTTCTGTAATCAAGATTGTGTGAAACATGGGGAGCTGTTGGAAGGACCACTGTGTGAATAGAAGCCACTGAAGGATTTTCATGTGAAAGCAGGCCAGGGGTATAAGAAGAATTGCTGCTGCCATAGAACCTAGAGTTTGAAGGACATACCTGACTTGTACCCTTTTGCATTGCATGAGGATATGAACTTGCTGGCAAATTGTGGAAGCCCTGTACAAAGGTAGCTTTGCGGACATGCTCCTTGTATCTAAGTCTGCTCCTATTTAAGTAATAGATTGACAAGGCAACAAGGCAGATGTTTCGAAATTTATGGTAATGCCTAGCTGGGAGCAAATTGAAATTGTATAGTCCCTGGCATGAAGGAGTTGATGCCTGGTAGTAGCAGTAAGGAGCCAGTCATCTAGATATGGAAACACCTGGAAACCTCGACGCCTCAGGTGAGCCGTGACCACTGCCATACATTTAGTGAACACCCTGGGGGCTGTGGTGAGACCAAAGGGCAGAGCTCTGAACTGATAATGACTGGCTCCCAGCCGGAAGCGAAGGAACCTCCTGGAGCATCTGTGCATTTTGATGTGATAGTACGCATCTTGGAGATCTATGGAGCACATCCAATTGTCCTGACCCAGAAAGGGTAGAGTGGACTGTAGCTTGACCATCTGAAATTTTGTTCTTTGAACAGACTTGTTCACTCTGCTGAGATCCAAAATAGGTCTCCAGTCCCCTGTCATTTTTGGTACCAAAAAGAACCTTGAGTAATTTCCGGATCCGTGTTGGTCTGCCGGGACTTCCTGGATAACTCTTTTTTCTAGCAGTTTTGAAACTTCTATAACTGCTTGATCCCTCAGATTGGGTGGAACATCTGGGAAGGACTTGCGTGATGGTAAAGGGGGTTGAGAGAATGGGATTCTGTAACCTCCAGATATGATTGAATGTACCCATTTGTCTTGCATAAGGTTTAGCCAGGATTGTGGGAACAAGGAAAGTCTTCCCCCGACTGCCTCCGGAGGCGGACAGTCGGGCAACCCTTCAGGGATGTTGGAAGGGCTTGTCAGAGAAAGATTCTCTGCTGCCCTGGTTCTGTGGACCCCCTCTGCCACGAGGGTGGCGTCTGTTGTTATTGTTATTTCCGCCTCTGCCCCTGGAAGAAAAATCACTACGTGTGTCAGGCGAAGCTCCCCGGGATTTCCAAAACCACATTTTCCCACTCTTCTGACCCTTGGGGTATGGTCTGGAAGGAGTGGAAAAATGGACTCCCACAGCAGAGAGAGTCTTGCCCTCCTGCTCACACCTAGTGAGAGTGTCTTTCACCTGTGGTCTAAAGAGAAAGGAACCATCAAAGGGAGTGTTGGTGAATGATGCTTTAAAGGGTTCCGCAAAATTACACAGCCGCATCCATGCATGTCTCCGAAGGGCCACATCTGTGCCTGCAGCTCTACTCACACTATCAGCTGCATAGGAAATGAGCCTCATGGAGGAGTTAACTACTGAGTTAAGGGTCGCCAGCTGAGAAGCCACTTTAGGCTGAGCCCCTTCAGCTGATGGATCCTGAAGGGTATCACCGAGCTCTTTCAGCAGATCCCTCTAAAGCCTGGTGAAATGGCATAAATAATTCAGTGACCTCATAGAAAAGTTCGCTGAAGCAAACATTCGCTTCCCGTAGTAAGGAACTGCTTGTCAGAGGGTGCAGTAATAAACTTGCCTGGTCTCCTTGGGGTTGGTTCCACTGTATCCGGGGCTGACCAAGCCCTTCGAGCCACTACTGACATTAGTGGATCGAAAGGCGGAGAAAACCAGGAGGTGGGAGGTCGGAAACCGAACGCATCCAGGAATACAGATTTATCCTCGGAAGGGGTTAGGGTATTCCAGTTCCCCCTCTGCTTAAGTATTTCTAGGATGTCCAAAAAGGAAACATCTTCAGAGGGGGATCTCGGGAACCCTTCCGACTCATCCAAATCCGTATGCGAAGTGACAGACTCGGGGGAGTCAATGTGCTTCCTCTTGCACTTCTTCTTCTGAGGGGGCTCCTCTGAATGATCGGGGAGGCCTCGGAAGAAGAGGAAACACCCAATGGGGTGCCCTAGAGCGCCGGTTCCCCACGCTTGGGGTCTGGAGGAGGGACAGAGGTTGGCGCAGGCACTACAGGAGACAGAGCCAGTGGGGCTGAAGGTGGAGCTGGCTCAGAGGCCAGCACACTCCTCATGACATTGAAGGCATCCCTGCCATGATGCAGAGAAGGCTTCGGCTCCGAGGAAACCAGAATCCTCATCTGCACAGAGGGAGATGGCTCCGAGGCCGATGTAGGAGCCGAGCTCACCTGCGCTGATGGTCCGAGAGGGAAAACGGGGTTGGATAAGGGTCTGATGCCACTCGCCCCCTCAGAGCCAACGAGGGAGTCCCGGCACCCAGATCCCTCGACGAAAGGCACCATCGAGGGGATCAGAGCCGACGACGGATCCGAAGGAGAAATAGTTTTCAGAGCTGACGGTTCCATGACTCGAACCCCAACAAACTCCTTCTCCGAGCTCAATGGAGTCGGAGGAGGAATATCGATAGAAACAGACAGAGCCGATACCTGTTGAGGAGGGCTGGACAACATTTTGGCCAGTGCCTGCGACTTCAACAACCTACTGACCACTCTCTACACATCATGGTCCGAGAGCCTAGAGGACCGAGAAGTTTGGGAAGATCAATGACTCCAGTCACTTTGCAACAGGGGAGACAGAGGAGCTAAATGTATGGACTCTAGTGAAGGGGACCTCGGCCTCTTGTGAGTCCTTGACGGCTCCAAAGGTACTGGTGGAGCCAACAAGGAGGCAGTCTCCTCAGTTCCAGCCAGAACCAAAGAAGTAGACAAGGCTTGGGCCAAAGACAGCTCCGAGCTGGGAGCCGACGATTTGGCTGGTTTAGGAGATTTCACCAGCTGAGCCTTGGCTGGTGAATCCTGAGGCTTAAGAAGACCCCTCAAAATAAGTTTGTTTTTGCGCTCCTGCAGAACTCTTGGGCTAAATGCATGGCAGATAGAACAAGAGTCCTGCAGGTGCAGGACATTTTCTGACAGCATGAGTCACATTTCTTGAATCCCGACACCTTGGATTCTTTAGACATAATCCACAAATAGAAGATACCACACCAAGTTATAAATCACTGCTACAGTGACTATTTTAGTAAAGGGCTGAACTAGTAAAGACTAGTACTAGACACTACCACAAAAAACAAGTATACTACAAGCTAAAGATATATATACATATATATATATATTTTTTTTTAAACTAGGAAGCCTCTAACTAAAACGGCTACCTAAACAATAAGGAAGAAGAAAATTCTAAAGAATAAGCCTACCGATAAGGTGGAGGGGAGGGGGAGGGGAAGAACTCTCTAACTAAAACAAGTTCTAGGAAGAAGCACAAAAAACACTAAACTACTACAAATCAGTTAGCGACTGTTAGACAAAAACAATAACTACCAGAAAAGCCCTAATCTGACTGAAAAAGTAGTAGAAGAAAAAATATACGAGCCTGAGCCAGTACAACGAACCTTGCAGCTGAAGCAGTAAACGAGATCTGGGTAGCTAGCACTAGACATCATGGGATAAGGGGTAGCCTCGAGCCAGTAAACAGCTCTCGAGCTATAGAAGATGGCCGAGTTGGAGCCTTGGATTGGCTCCGATCCAACCAGCAAGAACGAAGGCGAGATTAACAACTTAACATTAACAGGTATCAGGAAAAACTGGTATCAGGTATGGGATATAACAGCAGTTGGGTTCAGGCATGCATGAGATGTTGATAAAGCTATCACAGGTAGGAGACAAGGGAGAAAGATGAGATATGGCACCACAATAACCCTACAGGTCTCGGAACAAGAATACATTTAAAATTGGATAAGAAAGTAAATAAGCACTCTGACAAATTAAACAAGGCCATCCAGGCATGGGAAGGGGAAAAAAAAAGATATAACAGCTTACCGGAAGGAACAAAAAAAGGCCAGCTAAATGGGAACTGCTTGTAGTGCAATCCATGAAATCCTTAAGTGCCGATAATAAAATAGAGGATTCAGCGGCAGGTGAAATCTCCAAATCTTTGAAAAAAGAAAGGTAATACCTGCTGCTAGACCCTCTTTTTATTTAGAGAAAAACAAAAGAAATTTAGTTTGGGGTGGAGGTGTTATGCAAGTGGTGGCTTGGATTGCAAGGATACAATTGGCTGCCACCACTTGCTTTATGAAGAACATTGAAACTGGACTTTTTACTAAACCTTTAATGTGACATTAATGTGAAAACACACTGAATCATAACTACAGAAGGTAAATTACACATTCAGTTATGATTTCAGCATGTTTTACATTAAGCTGAAGTACAAATCTGCATGACAGTTTGTCTTGCTTGTGGAAGGCACTCGGGGGTAACAGCTTGCAATTTGTATCTTCTCATGGCGCGCTCGAGTTTAAGCACACCATAGCCTTGCAGATGAGTCTTGTCAGACTTATGGGTCTGTAATTACCTGAGTCAGTTGGCCTCATTCTTGTGGCAGAGGAATGACTGTTGTTGTCCTCCATTCATCTGGTACATAGTCTGTTTGGAGGCTGATATTGAATAATTTCTGTATGGGGTCTAATAGGTCCTGTATCAGGCTAGCTAGTGGGCATCCTGGTATGTTATCTGTCCCCACAGAAGCAATGTTCTTGGCCCTGGATAGTGCCTTGAGGACCTCTTCTTGGGAAATTTTGGAGGGTGGTCTAGATGTAGGTATGTGATCTGGGAATGCTGGAGGGGTGAGGTTTGAGCTAAAGTAATCCAGTAGTAGGTTGGCTTTGTCCTCTGGGTCTGAATAGGTGTTATCATTTACTATCAGCTCTGTGCATTGGTGGGTATTGTTTTTACGGTTTCTTTTTATTTTCAATTGTTTTTATTGAAAATGTTAACAGGAAAACATTAATATATGATAACATTATAAAACAAAAACACAAATCTAAAGGAACAATAATAAACAACTGAAATAACTATTTACAATGGTGTCTACTATAAAACAAAGCTTTCTGAACAGAAAAAGAAATGTGATAAGAATAGTTGTTAGTTAATTATTAAAGTCTGTTTATCCAGCAGTTCTATGAATTTCAATTATATATAACATGAAGTAGTGATTCTAGATATTCTTGTCTTGATTGTGAGAAGTTTAAGATGACAAACTTCTGTTGCCAATTGTAGAAATTCCTTCATAGTAGTAGTCTCATTCTTCCAGTTCTTGGTGATGACTTTTCTTGCTAAAGTTAAGATACTCCATAAAAGATGGTATTTTATTTTCATGACACAAGTGGGAATAGATGTATTAAATAAAATAAGAGATTTGTTCAACATTAATTTATCATTAAAAACAGACTGTAAAAGAGAATGCATATTATCCCAAGATGCTTTAAGTTTTATACAATCGTAAAACATATGCTGCTAGTCAGCTTTAAGATTTAGTTTACATCTCCAGCATCATATGTCTTTATTATATATCAATTCAACTTTATGTGGTGTGATAAAGGTTCTATGTTAAGAGCCTCCAAGAGAATATCCTCCACCTTTGTGATCAAGTAGTTTGTTTTGAAAGTCGGAGTATTAGTTTTTATCATCTTCACTTAGGGAATTATTAACAAGTCTAAAATAGTCTCAGTAGGTTTCTCTGTAACATACTGTTGATTTCTTAAGTACCTTACATATTTTAGATAGAAGTCCCTTTCCAATTATATTCTGGTGCATTAGAATAATAAGTAAAACAATGAATGTGTGGAAAGAATATCTAACTATTGGTTGCATTAGATTAATCTTATATTCAACTAATTGTCTACAGTTTTGAATTTCTTGCCACATCTTTGCTCAACTCAAATGTGTTAATAATATGGTCAACATTTTGTAGCTTCCCATTGTCTAGTATAGGATACCAGTATAACAGGTTTTTATCTTTCAGTGTAGTTATTGTTGTTAAATTAAATGAATTAACACTATTTTGAATATAGGCAATTGGAAATGCATAGAAAATCCATGTTTTATATTTAGGGTTCCTGAAAATGAAAATTTTAAAGGCAGGATCAGTTTTTTATTCGAGTTGTTTAAACTGTATTCCTATACTAAACCCATATGGAAAATGTTTCTTGTTAATATATAATATATATATACCTATTATTCTAAATTGTCAAGACTAGGTTATTTGAATTGAATAAGCACTGAGGTATAATTAATATTATCTGTATACATAGACTGGTCATTTCAATTTTATTTGTTTACGATTATGTGCAATACTCATATGATATTAAGTCAACTGTTCTAACAGCATTAGATATCGCCTAGTATTTTTAATTTTACAAATTATTTATGCTGCTATAAGTGTGTATACACTTTAGATTTTAATACAGTTCATATATTTTTTAATGTATTTTTTAATTTATTTGAGCTGTGTGGGGTAGTTAGTTTAGTTAGGTTTGTGTTTTAAAAACTTGACCACAATATGGGGCTTGAATAATGTGTATTTTTTACTTAAATTCCTTAATTGATGTCTTAATAGATTCTTTAATTATATATTGTAAGTCATTGGTTTAATTTAAAGTAATTGATGACGTCATTATAGGTATAAAATGATACTAACAACACATGTAACTTGTCTGATGAAGTCTGCTGTCCGAGCAGACGAAAAGCGCTTCACTTCAATAAATTTTAGTATCCTGTGGCATATTTGTGGTTATTCTAGTGGCGAAAGTTGTACCGCTTTTTGGTTCCTGCTTCCAAATAAAGAATTATACTCGTATATATTTTTGGGAGCGGGGTGATAAAGATTACATTATATATAGAATTTTAGGAATGATAATCATTTTAATTAAGGAGAGTCTCTCTTCCATTGTTTGTTTTATGATATTTACATTATTATTATAATTAAGAGTTATTATATCTTTGATCTTAGCAGGCAAGATTATTTATTTATTTAATATTTGTTAACTGGGATAGTCCAACTGGGTGATAAGCCCATTTTTAGCAGAGTCCTAGGGAAAAAGCTCCACAGACAAATTTTACAAGATTTGGAAAAGGACAAAACAGAAATTATGATCATCATAAGAATTCTGCATCATAGGGAAACATTATAAACATCATGAGAATTACAAACATCTTAGATACATTACTAAACACAGTAAAAATTAGATTAAATAAGTAGACTAAGGTAAGAGAAAGTGGATAGAGGAAGTAAAACACTATACAGAAACCAAGAAAGGAGGGGGTAGAGGCTAGAAGTAGAAGAGGTGAATGGACAGGAAAGGTGGAGAAAGAAAGAGGATAGGTGGAAAGGTGAGGTAGGCAAGAAGTGTTAGGTAGAAGAAGGAAAGGAGAAAAACAGGGAAGGAATAAGATATAATTTAAGTGTGTGAGAATATAAAGGAAATGTTTGGACAGAGAGGAGGCGAACAGGAATAGGTTAATTCAGTAGATTACAAAGGAAGTAGAGTTCTAAATTGAGGAATGAAGAGGTTAACCAGGTCCAGTACATGGGCAGAGCCAATTGGTCATTAGGAACACTCTTAGTTGTTTTTTGAAGTGTGTTGGGTCAGTAGTAGTTAAACACTCTGGGGGGTATTATCCCTAAGTAAGTGATTTCACCATTGTTCACAATGTATTTTTTGTAATTTTCTTATCTACTTTATTAATATTATAATTAGCAAGTAGTATTTTAGTCTTATTCTCATTAAAATTGACTCCCAGTTTCCTCTGGAATATTTATATTGCTTGGAATACTGTGATAAGAGAAGAACTGCAATCAGTCGATGTTAATAGGATGTCATCTGCAAATAACTGTGCTTATTAAATCATTATTTATTAGTATGTCTTTATGTTTTATTGATCTTATATAATTTACAAAAGGTTCCAAAACTAAAACAAAACGCCATGGGGACAAGGGACAATCCTGTTTACTACCTTTAGTAATCATGATTGATTGGGAAGTATATTAGCCTATCTTAATGTATGAAAAATAGTTTTTATAAAGAAGTTTGATTGTAAGGAATTGTTTAAAAAATTACATTCCTCCAGTACTAATAATAAATACTCCCAATTAACTGAGTCAAATACACTACTGATATACAGAGTAACCAAAGTTGGCTCTTTTTAATCAATTATTGATAGTATTCTGTTGATATAAGGAGTGTGGCAATCCCTTACCGGGAAAAGCCGAAAGACAAACAACATTCTCTTGATATTATCATTTGTGTTCCTGTTCATTATAAAGATTGTCTGATCATTGTTTATCAACATTGGAAGAAATTGTTTTATTCTAGGGTATAAATTGCCATAAATATTTTATAATCTACATTTAGAATTGAAATTGGTCTATATGAAGAACATTGTGTGATATGTCCTAGTCAGTTTTTAAAATTGGGGATATTAGGGTATATTTCCAGGATGGTGGTATCTTTGCAAGTCCTCTAACTATTGAAAATACCTCTAGTAACATACTCAAAGCATCTTTATTCATCATTTTGTATAGTTCAGGCACTATGCCATCATTTCCAGGTGCCTCATTAGGTTTTAATTTATTAATTTGAATTTTGCATTCAGACATTGATATAAGCTTGTCAATTATGTTTATTTGGTCCTCTAACAGTCTATTTTCAGTACATTTTTATAAATGTTTTAATTAGCTCTTGTGTATCCACTGTTGGTTTGTGTTGATTGATCTTATTAAAATGAGACCTGAAAACATCCAGAATATCTTATATTTCAGTAACATTATTTTTACTACTAGAGGAGTAAAATTCTCTGATGTGGTTAGATGCAACACTCATTTTTGTTCTAGCAGCCAATTTATGCATGGATTAAGGATTTATGGAATAATTTATCATAGTTTTATGTTGTAAAATGTGTAAATATTTACTGTTTAAGCTATTTATTTCTAAGTTATTCCCTTTAATTTGTCAATTTTCCCCTGTAAACCCATCAATTTTCTGAGCCATTGTTTCCTTGTTTGTGCATACCATTTTAATTTTGCTAAATAGGTATGCTTTTAGGCAGTCCCATACAAAAATTTCTGAGGTGTTATCTGTATGAGTAATTTCAATAAAAGTTTGAATTTCTTTATTAAAGAACTCCTTAAAGTCTTTCGCATTGGTTATATATGCAGGAATCATTTTAATTGGGATATTATTACTAGAATTCAATATAAGTTCAAATGTTATCACATTATGATCCAACATTTGAAACTTATACCCTGTCTATTCATGATTATGCCCCATGCCTGTGTGAGAAATGTGTAAAGAAGAGCGAGTCTGATCCTGAAAACTCGTTTATATCTCTCATAGGGTCATAGGTGTGGACTAGGCTAATGGCCCTGGAGCCTTTATAAGCCTAGACCATAGGATTACCCCGACATAGCGCCACCTGACCATAGTTCCCAGTGTCTCTGTTGAGTAAAGCCACTGGAGTGATCTCTGGGGTGAATTTTCTATTTCCCATCCACTTATCAAGATTTCTCTTGAAGAGGGCCAGTGAGGTGCTCTGCTTGACATGTATGGGAAGTCTATTCCATAGCATGGGCAGTCTCTGGGTTATGAACTTGTCCCTCCAGCATGTTCTGTTGATTATGTTAATGAGGTTGAGGTCTGTGGAGTGTGTGGTGCGGAGGGATTGGGATTTGTTTAGATTTAACATTTCTAACAGAGCTGGCTCAGACATGGCTTTGTAAGTCAAGCAGAGATCACCTCTAACTAGAAGTAGGCGATATGAGACAGAGAATAGTTGGAGTTTTTTTTAGTCTGGCCATATAGAACAAATGTTTAAGGCCTATGATCATCTTTGTGAGGTACTTCTGTGGCCTCTCCAGTTGTTGCAGGTGTTTAGTAAGGTACATGCCAAATGGGTCATTGTACTCAATGATTGGTCTAATGAGGGAGAGGGAGATAATGACTTCTTTCTTCCTGGATGCAAAACCCTTAGTAATGAGATGTGCCACATAGAAGGACTTTCTTGGCAATGTGGTGGTCAAGAGAGAGGTTGCTGTCAACCTGTGTTCCCAGATCTCCTATTACGCCTTCTGTGTTCAGTGCATCGGATGTGGTAATTCATGGGAACCAGGTTTTTGCCAAAGGGGAAGATGACACATTTTTTGGCATTGAGCTTAAGGCCATGGTTCTGACACCAGTCGTTGGTCTCAGTGAGGCCTTTCTGTAGGATGTCAACATCACCGGGGGAATTAATAATAGCTCTCAACTTGCAATCATCTGCAAACTTTGTCAGTCAGAGTCCCTTTGTGTTGGCCTGGACTTCAGAGAAGTAAATAAACAGTAGAGGACCAGGACCGAACCCTGTGGGACTCCACTCATGATTGGTCAGCATTCTGATTTGGAGTCAGCTACTTTCACACTGTGAGTTCTACCTGTGAGCCAGTTTGCAACCCACCTAGTGATATAGGGGCTGATGCCTAGCTTAGTAAGTTTTTCTGTGATTCCTGAGTGGGTAATGGTATCAAAGGCCTTGGCCAGATCAAGGTAGGCTGTATGAACCACCTTGCCTTCATTCACAGCTCTGGTGACTAACTCAAAGAAGTTGACCAAGTTGAGCAGACATGATCTACCCTTCAAAAAAACAAACTATATGGGATCCAGAGTTTGGAGATTCCCTATATCCTTGTTTATTAGGTCCATGATGATGTGTTCCATAGCTTTGCATATCAAACTCATCAGGCTAATGGAGCAATACTTCCCAGGGTCAATAGTTGCTCCTCGTTTGTGGAGATGGATGACTGTAGCAGTGTGCCATTTGGTAGGGACAAAGCCTGAGGTAAGGCTGTGACTGAACAAGACACACAGGTGAGGTGCCAGTTCACACTGTAGTTCATGTAGAACACAGCCAGGGATATTGTCAGCTCCCAAAGGAGTTCTTGGCCATTGCTGTTTTAACCTGTGCAGCAGTAATACTGGATGCCTGGCAATCTACTGGTATTGTGACCTGTCCCTTGGGGGGTAAAGTTGGCACTGAATCTGTCGGCCAGTATATTGGCAATATCCGTTGGCTCAGTATAGGAGGTACCATTGTGCAGTAGCTCAGAGCAAATCTGGGTATTGCCGTGGAGATTCTTTACATAACTATAGAAGGCCTTGCGGTTGTCTTTATTATCTGCTGCAATTCTGTTTTCATAGCTAGCTTTAGAGGATTTGATGAGAGATCTCAACTTTTTGTTGAGGCTGATAAAGGAGTTTTTCCAGTCCTGGGACTTCACCTTATTCTGCATCAGTTTCCTACTTCTGTTGTAGAATTTGTTTATGGCAGGGGACCACCATATTGGCTTCCTTTTTTTGGAGGAGAGCATCTTGGTTCTATTGGGTATGGCGAGATCAATTCATTTGTGTACTTGTTCGTACAGTGCATTGGTGTATGATTTGGCAGTCATGCATCTATCTCCATTTGCATGGGTGCCGTGATGTTAGCTTTGGAGAAGTTTTTCATGGTGGTTACCTTCGTGGGGGGGTGTGGTGGAATTCCAAGGTGATTAGTTGTGGTCGGATCTAACCAGGGAGGAGTTGACTATTGGTGTAGAGCAATAATCGCCCATGTTAGTAATGACCAGGTCAAGGATGTTGCTACCTGTAGTAGGGGTAAGAATGAGCTGGTCCAGGGCATTGGAATTAATGAATTCCAGGAAACGTTGGGCAAATGTATTGGTACATGAGTAGTTTTCCCAGTTAATGGAGGGGTAGTTAAAGATGCCCAGTATGAGAGTGTCAGGTTGGTCCCTAATACTCTGCAGGGTGCTTAGGAACGTGGAGTGTGAGTCTTGGGACATGGTTTGGGATCTATAGCAGGCTACGACCTGAATCGCTGTCTTACCCAATGTTAGCTGCACCTGAAGTATCTCAGATGCATTATGTAGATCAGTGAACTCCATCATAGCCTTGGCTGAGGCAGGTTTCTTCCTTTTACAGCTAGTGTTTATATCCTTGTCAGATACAATACAACTAAAGTCATCTGCAAAAATAATGTTTCCCTTTAATATTTATATTATTTCCTTCAACTGTTGTTTAACTGTTTATATTCCTAATCCAGGTATCCAATAAACATTAATAAAAGTGTATAGTTTCCTTTGAATCTCTATAGTCACTGAAAAAAACATACCTTTTTCATCACTAAATGTATTCAGAATTGTAGGCAAAGAATGTTTCCATAAAATAGTCAACCATCTTCTCTTTTGTTTATAATGAGAGCTAGGCGATACAGAATAGTGTTTATTATTAAGTCTGTCCAAATCTTCTTTTATTAAGTGTGTTTCCTGAAAAAAAGATAACTTGGGAATGGCATTTTTTTTAATTTGTATAAACTACCCCTTTTATAACCATTATTTAATCCATTGATATTAATTTATATGCCTTTCAAGCTGGTCATACTGCCAAAATATGAAAAAGTATATAACTTATATAAATATAAGATAATTGAGATTAACTGTAAACTTTCTATCAAGAATAGTAGACACCAAAAAAAAAAATAATTTGTAAACTACTATCCATGTACTCTTCTTTCCCACCCACCACCTACCCACAAGTAAGTATCTAGCATCACTCTACTACTTCTAATGTTATGATATACAAAAGGCCTAACTTATTTAACAAAATTAAAAGAGGAACCAACCAAAATAAGCGGAAAAAACAGAGCCGACAGTACAAAGGTGCAAATTAAAAGGAGTTAGTATATACATAATATTTAGATTTTAAACATTCATTTGCTTGTTATAAAACTTATAAACTGTAAAGTATAGCAGATCATTTTGTCATTTGGTTCAATTCTATTTATAACAGCCTATGTAGTATTATAATAAATTCAATCATTTCTTTCAATTTTGAGAAAAGAGATTAGCACAGATAAAAAACAACACATATAACATAACCATCATTATATATTACTAATATGCTATTATATATTATTGATAATTTGACTAGTTGACTATTTAAGTTCAGATCTAACTAGAAGACTGTACATGTTTGGATATTATGGGAGACACAAATTATATTTCAAAGAACAATTGAGCTTCTCTAACAATTATTTTGTTTGTGAGGACTTGCATACACAATTATCATTCAAAACGTGTCTCTTCTATAAATACGGTATCATATTCACTAGAACATACTAGTAGTTAGAAAGTAATAAAAGAGCAACTATGATGTCTAAAATAACTAAGATTTTCCCAGAATTGTATTTGTACTGAGGGATAACATATGATTGGCAATATACCCACTACAGTCTTTTTAAGAGAGACATAAATTCCCAGCTTATCAACCTGAGTGTGTAATTTTGTCTGACTTTGTGGAAAATGTACTATTACTTTCATATTAGTCCCTCCTTTACTGTGTGTCAGACTTTCAAGTAACACTCTGAGCATGAGCTTCTAATATTGCTATGGATTTGAGCTCCTCAATTCCAGCTCAAAAAGTGCATTCACACAGAAACCAACACAAATCTTTACCACAAGCATTGTCATAAACATACAGATATCTGTTGCCTACATATGCTGGACAAGTTAGCCAAGTAAGGGGCTGGCATCAACAGACATAAGCAAAACCATCCTCCCTTCTTTAAATTAATAGAACAGAGTATAGTTTGAATAATACAACATCTTAGGATAAAAGCTGAATTGAAGAAGTGAATTCTACACTGTGCTTGGTGCCATACATAGTACTATAAAAATGCATTATATAACTTAAAGAGTGAAATACAGATTTTAAAAGTGCTAAAATTGTAATTATATAAAATATAACAGAGTGAAATTTAATTAATACCTTCTTACTATTTGGCACTTAATTTGTGTGTTAAAATCAAGTATAAAAAAAGAAGTTATGTTCTTACCATAACGTTCCATCTGTGTTGTTGATCTTCATTCATTCTTCACTGTTGGGTCTCTATTCCATCCTCGGAACCAACTCAGCTGTTGTAAAAAGCTCGTGCCAGCCAGAAACTCTCGAGCTAAGGCTACCCATAGTGCCCCTCTTCCCTTCTCCTCAGATCGAGTTTTGGCCGTAGAAGTAAAGGTAGAAATAAAAGTAGAAGCTTTGTCTGAGCAACTGTCCTACTGCAATACCAGGACTAGGTCCGAACCTCCAGGAGTCTGTGGAGGGGGTTGAAGGGTGGGATGTCAAGAATGAATGAAGATCAACAACACAGATGGAACGTGATGGTAAGAACATAACTTCTTACGTGATGGTAAGAACATAAGTGTTTCCCATGTCATGATGTGATGATTGAGGAAGATCCTGAAAAGGACCATTGAGTTGACAATAGCCACTGAAGAATCCTCATGTGCAATCTTGCCAGAGGAACTAAAAGCAGACATTGAGCCATTGAGCCCTACATACCATCTGGCTGGGGCTTTGGATCTCGAGATCAGAGCAGAGACTTGGCCTGTAAAGTTTGGATCCTTTCGGCAGGAAGAAGGCAGCATTAAAGAAGTAGCCTATCTCTGCTCCTATGAACCTTGTCGTTGAGAGGGCAGCAAGACAGACTTTGACAATTGAATGTAATTTGAAGGTAGCACCAGGGAGATGGTAAGAGCATGGTTGCTTTACAGTGGTCATTTGGTGGTGGCCTGGTGGAGCCAGTCGTCCGAATGGTGTTCACTTGGAATCAAGGCTTCTCAGGTGACGTCCACTACTGCCTCGTACTTGGTGGGCACACCCTGGGAACACCCTGGGGCCAAAGGCAGAGCACAAAATTAGTAATGATTGACTCCCAGGCTGGGCGCAGATACTGTTGAATGCCTCTGACCATCGTTATGTGATAATAGGCGTCCTTGAGGGTCTATAGACACATCCAAACATCCTTCTCCAACAATGGGAGAATGGATTGTAGCGTGACCATTAGAATTTGGATTTCGTGTGGATTGGTTCAATCTGCTGAGATCCAATATTCTCAGGTCCTCCCCTGTCTTTGGCACTAAAGAACCTGGGTAATTCCTGATCCGATCTGGGTCTGTGAGACCCGGTTGGATTGACTCCTTTTAAGCTTTAAAAGCTTTTTCTCTGACTGCCATTTCCCTGACTGGGTGGTGGGTCCGGGATTTTTTGGGCGGTGGGGTGAGTATGTGAATGGGATGAGTGTGTGTAATGGCAATGATCAGAAGCACATCTCTGCTGGTGATTGACTCCCAGGCTTTTAGGTGCTTGGCAAAGCGACACCTGACTGGCTCTCGGGCTTGGCCGCGCAATCCCTCATGATGTGTACAGGGAGCTGAAGAAACCCTGCGAAAGGACTCGCGGTCTCAGGGTGGGGAGCCCTCACCGCCTCTGGAGACGGCGTCTCCTAATTCTGAAAAAATGCCTCTGGAAGTCTTCCTGCTGTTGGGGGAGAAAAACTACGAGATTTGGAACCATTTTCCCCATTTAACAGCATTTAAGGCCGAAAGGGAGTGGAATAAAGGGCAAAGACGTGACAGTTTCAATCAGGCTCACAAGGTAGGGTGTCTTCCCAGCCAAACAGGAGGACGGACCCATCAAAACCTTGGGCGTCGTGAGAAGGAAGACTTGAGGCTCCGCAAACTGACACAACTCCTGGGATATAGTAAGCTCCTTCTTTATCTGATGTTGTTAATCTTCATTCATTCTTGACTGTTGGGACAGAGTCCCTAGCTACTTTATGTCCAGGGAGGCCCTATGGAAGGATATTCGTTAGCACCATAGAGCCAAAGGATGCTTTTCCCTTGGAGACTGTATCCAATTTATAATGAGTGATAAAGGTATGTGGGGTAGCCCAAGTAGCCGCTGCACAAATTTCATCCATAGAGGCTCTAGGATGAAAGGCTACTGAAGTGGCAACTGATCTAGTAGAATGAGCCTTGCCATTTGTTGATAGATTCAGTTTATTGTGGACATAAACAAAGGTGATACAATCTCGCAACCATTTTGATAAGGTAACTTTGGAAGCCGGTTTGCCCAATTTAGTGCCTGAAAAGGACAGAAACAGTTGGTCTGATTTTCTAATCAACTTCTTTCTATTCAAATAAAAACATGTCTGTGCACATTCAACAAATGTAAGCAATAGTCTCCCTTGTTTGAGAAATTTGGAAAGAAAACTGATAGGTGTATAGTCTGGTTAATATTTGAGTCTGATACACCCTTGGGAAGGAAAGAGGGGTTAGTTCTGAGTGATACTCTCTCTCTTTGTGAAAAATAATGTATGGACATTTCACTCATAAGGCTTGCAATTCTGATATTCTCCTGGCTGACGTGAGGGCTACCAGGAAAAGGGTCTTCCAAGATAAGAATTTGATATCACAGGTTGCTGCTGGTTCAAAGGGTTGACGGGGTTAAACTTTGTAAAATTAATGTTAAATTCCAAGTTTCCATGGGTTCTTTAAAGGGTGGTTTCAGATGCAAAACTCCTTTCAAAAAGGTTTTGCAAAGGCAATGAGACATTAAGGAAAAGTCATCAAAGCCTCATGAAAATTGGAAATAGCAGCTAGGTGAATCCTAATAGCAGAAGCTGAAGCTCCTGATTCGAAAATGGTTGACAAATATTCTAAAACCTTATCAAGTGAGGCTGAAAAAGGGTCAGTTTTCTCTGCAAGAGACCACCGGACAAATATATTCCATTTACTTAGATAAGTTTTCTTCTGCCTGGCAATTACTGGAAGTGGAGGTACCAAGCCGTCAGCTTGAGACTGTATAGGTTTGGATAGACCGTCCAATGTGGGTGGGACAGCAGGTCTGGGGTTGGGTCCAGAGTCCATGGACAGTGAACCAGATAAGGCCAGAGAAAGGGAAACCAGACTTGAGGCCAGTAAGGCACAATGAGGATTACTCTGCTTCTCAACCATCGGGCTTTCTTCAAGAATTGAAGAATCAGGGGGAGGGGCGGAAAGGCGTAAGTCAGTCCTTGGGGGCCAATCGTGTAGAACAGCATCTCTTTGGGACTCCCCCTGAGAAAGGGACAGGGAAAAGTAGCCACTGCATTTGTGGTTTATGGGAGATGCAAATAGGTCATAGCAAGGCTGACCCCAGCGACGAAAAATCTTCATCACTACATTGGGACTGAGAAACCACTCATGAGGCAGGAGAATGCATCTGCTCAGTTTGTCCACAATCACAATGGAATTCCTGGGAATGTGCATTGCTGTCCGAAAGTGGTTGGATGCTATCGCCCATTGCCACCTTCTTAGGGCTTCCCAACATAAAGGGTAATATCTGGTTCCTCCCTGTTTGTTAAGGTACCAGACCACATGTTGTCTGATTGGATAGCAGTTGTCCCCAAAGGCAGGGTCGAATTAAATGCTTGCAATGCTAGAAGCATGGCTCTTAGTTCTAGGATGCTGATATGCAATTTGGCCTCTAAGGGGGACCAAGGGCCTTGGACTGTCTTTCCCTGAAAATGCCCCCCCCCACCCCATCAGGGATGCATCTGTGGTCACTACAGCCTTGGGCTGAGCGGTGGTGAAAGGGTGACTCCATACTTCCTTTTCTGAGTTCATCCACCACATTAGATCCTGCTTGCATTGGTTGGTTATGCGGATTAGGTAAGACATCGGATTTGTTAACAGAGACCACTGTGATGCCAGGAGCCATTGAAGCAACCTCATGTGGTACCTTGCTAATGGAACTAGAGTGATTGTTGCAGCCATTGACCCTAGAAGTTGTAAGACTAAGTGAGCTGGGACTTTGTCATGAGAGAGTATCACCTGAAGCTGTGGCCTTAACCTTTGTAGCCTGTGAAGGGGTAGAGCAGCTATATAGGAAATGGTGTTGAATGTTGACCCGATGAATTCTGTCTCTTGCTTGGGTGATGGCTTTGACTTTTCCCAGTTTATTGAAATGCCTAAGCACTCTGTAAGGTCTAGAATGGAGTCCAAGGCATGAAGCAGTAGATGTCTGGTGGGGGCAGTGAGGAGCCAGTCATCTAGATAGGGAAACACACGGAATCCTTGTAACCTTAGATCCACTGCCATGGATTTGGTGAACACCCTGTGGTCTATGGTGAGACCAAAGGGAACTACGCAAAATTGGTAGTGACTGACTGGTTCTTAGCCAGAAGTGGAGGTATCTTCTGGAGCGTTTGTCCATCTATATGTGGTAATATGCATCCCGAAGATCTATAGAGCACATCCAGTCATCTTTCCAGAAACAGAAGGATAGACTGTACCGTGGCCATCCAGAATTTTGTTTGTTGAACAAACTTCTTCAAGACACTGAGGTCTAGAACTGGCCTCCAGTCCCCTGTCTTTTTTGGCACTAAAAAGAATCTTGAGTAAAATCCAGATCCTGTTTGGTCTGGTGGGGACTGCTTGAATGACTCTCTTTTGAAGTAGCTTTTGACTTTCTTCTGCTGCCATGTCCTTCTGACTGGGTGGAACATCGAGGATTCGCCTTTGCGGCTTTGAATAAAGATCGAAGGGGATATGGTAACCTCTAGAAATTATTGTCTGCACCCAGGAATCCGCTGTTATTGAGTGCCAGGCTAAGTGGTGCAGAGAGAATCTTCCCCCTACTGCCTCCAGAGGTAGACAATTGGGCCACCACTCAGGATTGTCCAGAGATGCAATCCCTGGAACCTTGGTTACGTGGGCCCCCTCTGGGATGGGAGGGGCATCTTCCAAATGAATTCCCCCCTCTGCCCCAGGGGGAAACCTCAAAACGCATTTCCTGAAAAGGCCCTTGGGACTTCCTGAACTACATCTTCCCACTCCTCTGATTCCTAGAGTAAGGGCATTGAGGAGTCAAAAAATGTACGTCCACAGCAGAAAAGGTCTTTCTGTCTTTCTCACACTTGGCTAATGTGTGTCTGACTTTGGGGACAAGCAACGAGGTAGCATCAACAGGAATATTGATGAAGGAAGACCTAAAGGGGTCTGCAAAATCACACAAGAACTTCCAGGTGTGACGCCTAATGGCAACACCTGTACCCGCTGCCCTGGCCATCCCTTCAGCTGTGTGAGCAATAAGCCGCATGGACGAGTTGGATATCAAGTCTAGGATTGCAAGCTGGGAGGCAACTTTATTGCTTACCTCGTCAGACACTGCGCCTGCCAAGGTGCCTGAGAGCTCAGTGATCAGGTCCCTTTGAAGACAGGTAAATTCTGCCAAGAAGATCAATGACCATATGGCAAAAGTCATTGAAGCATAGACCCTCTTCCCAAATCTGTCCATCGTCCAAGACTCCCTGTTTGGTGGATGAACAGTTTGATTCGACTCTGCAAATTCCTTCTTAGTGGCTGCCACCACCACCATAGCATCTGCTGCTAAGCCTTTAGAGTAGTGGGGTTGGTCATCTGGTGCCGTAATAATTATGTCCAGTCTCTGGGGGATTAGCTCTATAGTGTCAGGGGCCTTCCAAGCACACTGCAGGATGAGCTTGACCAAATCATTGGCAGGTGGGGTTGCCCAGAAAGTAGAAGGTTGGGCATGAAAAGCCTGCAAGAAAACAGATTTCTCAGAGGAAGGGTTGGTGGACTTCCAATCACCCCCTCTGTTTTAAGATTTCCAGGATGTCTCCAAAGGACCATTCCCCTTCATTGTAATCTGTATCCTTGGTGACAGATTCCTCTGGAGAATTTAAGTGCTTCCTCTTACATGATCTCTTACTGGGTGGCTCCTCGGGGGGAAGGTCTGAGGAAGACACTGAAGACAGGGTATCCTGTGGTAGGGTGTCTTGCTGCTCCCGTGACCACTGTCTGAATTTAGTAGACTGAGACAGCTGCGAGCCAGAGGATACATAGATATGACATTCCAATGGAGTGGGTGCCAACTGTGAGCCTGCTGAGGCAAGCGCTCTCTCCATAATCTAGAAGGTAGGCCCACCTTAAGAGGGATGGGAACCTGGAACTGAGAAAGACAACCTCGGAACTGGAGTCACACCCTGCTCCAACGAGTCTGCCTCCAGAGAAGGAGCCCCAAAAGGACTTGGAGCTGTCAAAGCAACCAGAAGATGATGCCATGGAAAACATTGGTGCCATACTAGGGATTTCGGAGCTGACAGCCAAGTCATGGTCCTGTGGGTGGGTCGGCTCTGAATGAGCTGAGGTCCATAGAGTGGGTTCCGGGACCGAGGTGAGATCCACCATCGGTAACAATGAAGCTGGCACCAGGAGAGGCGTTGGTGTCGAGGGCTCCAAATCTTGTGGGGAGGTTGAAGGAAGAAGATAAGTTGGGGTCCAGGGAGAAAAAGCCTCGGCTCTGGGTGGGAGGGAGGTCCTACAGAGTTGGAATACCTCTGCCCGCAAAGAGCTGATACACCAGTCTAACTACATCAAGCTCTGAAAGGCTCCTAGTGGAACGAACAGACATCCTTGAGGGAGATTCAGAGTGTTCAAGAAAGGGACTGAGCTGCTGACCAACAAAGGGGTCAATGGATGGGAATTACTGAGTCCTGGCTATGTATTGACCAAAATCTTGTGTTGGGAGGGAAGTGACCAGTTTTATGGGGAAACTATTGTTGTGCCAAGAGGGTCTTAGGTACTGTTGAAGGGGGCGGTACCATGATAACATTCATCGGTTACACAAGAATAGACAGCACCATGGAAGGGATTGTAGACGCCGATGCCGAGACTGTTGTTGGTGCCCATCTAAATTCTTTTGACTTCGGTTCCAAAGAAACATGGCCCTTGGAGGATTTTGGTTCCTGTGATTGAGTAGACATTGGGACTGAATGGCTCCTCTTATTTGGTTCTTTCTTGGGAGGTTTTTACACCTCCACCTCAGACAAAGTCTCAGAAAATGGGGTTTTTAACATATCTTTTAGGATCAATTTGTTGCAACACTCTGCAAGGCTCCGGGCACTAAAGCCCTTACAGAGCTCACACAGAAACTGAATTTCTAAGTGTGACATCTCCAAACAGTAAACAGAGGAAAGATGCCCATCAGAGTTGGACATCTTTCTGCCACATTTGTCACACTCCTTGAAACCAGTTGTACCTTTTGCTTCCTCAGCCATTGTAACAACTACAAAATAAACCACCAGTCACATGCATCACAAGCGAGCACGCACACACACACACACACACACACACACACACACACACACACACCCCAACAGTGAAAAGAAGTCAAGTTAAGGAAAAGAAATGTTAAGTGTACCAGCAATAGTAGTAAAAGAAATACCCAGAAGGGGCAAGAAGAAAGAAAGAAAGGGGGAAGAGAATACCAACAATAGTATTTATTTGAAAATTACCAAAGGTACGAGGGAAGGGAGGGGGCTATACCAACTATGGTAATTATGAAATACCAAAAGATAAAATTGGTAAAAACAGCACTCACACACACTGATAGTCACTAATTTGAGAATAGAATATCAAACGACCAAGAAAATATTAACGGTAGAAGAAATATATTAACAAAAATAAAGCTTGAGAGCATGGCCTGACACATCCTGAAACTCTACACGGTAAACAAGATCTGAGGAGAAGGGAAGAGAGGCACTATGTGTAGCCTTAGCGCAAGAGTTTCTGGCTGGCTCAAGCTTGTTACAACAGCAGAGTCGGTTTCGAGGACAGAACCAAGAGCCAACAGTCAAGAATGAATGAAGATTAACAACATCAGATCAACATTTTATCCAGTATTTCTTTGACACTCTCCCTTTAAATCTTCACTGATAATGTACCCTTTGACCTTTAAAACTGTGATAGCTAAGTGCTTCCTATTTAGCTTCCCCCTTCATTTAATCTTTATCTAACAAGTAAATAATGACTTGTGACCTCAGAGAGAACTTCAAGAGATCTCAGTGACTCAAAAAGAGAACAAAGTATGCAGAAATCAATCCAAGTAAATACATGAGCTTCAACAGTCTCAAAGTAATGCTGTTTTCATTCACAGCTCATGTAATAATTGGGAATTGCCATTTATTACCACAAGGACAAGTTAAAACACAGAAATTGTCTTTACTGCTATATATATATATATATATATAT